>NC_064557.1:3141682-3512523 GCF_023856365.1 Brienomyrus brachyistius | reverse complement strand
GGATGAGTTATTCCACAGAAAGACACAAGTCACTGGGAAATTTTAAAAAAAATAATAATCTACTCAAATCACAGCTTAAACAAGGCAATGTTTAAGAATAACCTCCTAACCGTATCAAGGCATTTTGAAACAGATGCTGACCAGCAAAAGGCTCTCTGTGCCTTGGGAGATGCTAACAGAGTAAAGATCCCTGCTACACGAACAAGAAAGGTTTTCATTTTAATTCTCTACGTCCTCTTTGCCTAATTCCTCAGTTCACACCCTCATATCTCCAATAACATCCCCCTTATTGTCCCTGTAATTAATAAACATGCTTTAAAACGCTGCTACTTTCACTGCAATGTGTGTGTATGTGTACTGTGTATATGTACACACACACACACACACACACACACACACACACACACACAAACATCAATATGTATAAAACCAGTACCAGTCAAAGGTTTTTACACACACTAACATTTTACACATTTGCATGCTACTCACTTAACATTTGCTAAAAATACACTCAATATTCTTTGCTATCAAATAAATATATATACAATATGTCCGCCATTTGAGTATCTTCATTAGCAAGAAAATGTCAGATCTTTGATTCATCAAAGTAACCTCCTCTAGCATATATAACGCAGAGAAAATGTGAGGTGTGTGTGTGTGAGTATACCTTACCTTATGGGGACACAATGTCCCCACAATGTGATGAATATCCGTTTTTTATTTTCTCTTATGGCGACCAGTTTCCTAACCCTAACCCAACTCAATTTAATAAAAATCCACGACTGCAATGAGAAAACCAAAAATGCAAAAACTCTTGCATTTAGTTTGGTTACTTATGGTTATGGTTAGTGCAGGGTGAGGGTTAAGGTTGTCATAGTTAGCGTTAGCATTTTTCCCATAGAAATGAATGAGCGGTCCCCATAAGGATATGTTTACCAGACATGAGTGTGTGTGTCTATTTATATAAATGTACGTATAAATATGTCATATGGAGACCAGAAGCTGGTTCTCTCCCAGAGCCGTGCAGATCATTCCGCTTCGTCTTTGGTTGTTGTTTTTTCATCCTGTCCTCTACTCCTCCCTCACGGTCACCGAGCTCCGCCAGACCATCGCTTTCATCTCTCCCTTTATCATTTCTCTATACCCTTTGTGGCATCTTTGGGACCCACTTCGTTAACCCCTCCCCTTTCCCACACGGGCACAGAAAAAGAAACAAAAAAAGTTTTACTCCCATTAGGCCGCAACAGTGCACTAGTTTAGTGGGAAGGAAGAAGATGGTTTAAAAATTGTGCAGCCTCTGACTTCCTTGTGGGCGTTTCACCTGCCCTGGAGAACATACGTCAACTGTGACCACAATAGGGATACAAACAGAATTACTGTGCCTGATGTTGCCTGAACCACAACAAAAGAGATATGATTACCCTCCTCCATTAGCCGACATCTTTAAGCTTGTCTGAAGCTATAACAAAAGGGAGAGATCTCCACCGATTCCCCAGCCAGGGTGGAGATGATCGCTTTCTTTGCGTGATCGAGTTGCCCCTTATCCAATTTTTTTTTTGAGGCTGGAGATACGAGAATCCCAGACAGTGTGATTCTCACAAAGACGCGTCCAGCGGAAGACAAAGGGATGAAGGCAGAAGCACCGAGGAGCTACGCAGCCTAGCCGAGGATCTGGAGTGTAACTAATGCCTGACTTTTCTACAGCACGGAGCAGCATCAGGGGGAAAAAATAAATAAACCTTCCGGATGTTTCATCGCTCTTCCTTCCCTCTGAGCGGTTGGCCGTGTCTGCGGTCCAGTGTGATGCATTTCTTCTAGGTACCTTCTCAAAGATTAGGTGCTTGACCGGACAGCGTATTTGGTAAATTCGATGCCCTCCCCAGCCCAAATCCTTCTGATCACATGACTACAGGCATCACCTCAGTATACTGCGGCATTACTCGGTCCATAAAACTTTCTCATGGACTTGCAGAAAAGTATGCGAGTGCTCCGGTATCTTTCAACCAACACTCAGACTGCAGATAAACAGCTAAAATGTTAAATATGAGCAACTGAGTAAACAAGAATAAGACAAATGTGAAGCCCACTGTCCCCTAACCCCTTGGCCCAGAAACATGTATGCGATTTAGGCGCTAGTCAGTGATCGGCAGTTACAGAATCTACCCACACTTCCATTGCGTATTACATACATAAAACGAATTCCATGTATCTCGCCTTCGTGTTCTAGAAGGAAAAAAAAATGACCCAAACACAGATCATAAGAACAAGTAAACAAGATATATATTCCAAACTGAAATAAAGCAAATTATTGAGAAGGACGAGGAATTTGTTAAACCGTAAATCAAGCTTCTCACTTATAGATTAGCTTATTCTGTTTTTATATCTTTCAGAAGAATACGTTTACTGATTGGCTTGAAGTGAAACTTGTTTGGCATTTGCTCTCTAAACAGCTCAACCTTTCTAAAAATACTTCTACTCCCCGAGCCTGGACTTGCTATGTTAAACCCTAAAACAAAGAACAGGACACTATGATGACGATCTACAACGTGCGGAATACAATGGAGAGGCGACAAAGGTGTCATCGGCACCTCAAAACTGTTTTGTTTTAATTGCCGGAAACAAGTTCGTTACCACTTTAGTTCATTTGCACCTGCAGACAGGTGTGATTACCGGCAGGGTCCTACTGGCTGTGGATTGATTAGTCCGTTTGTGTGCGGTTCAAAAACTGCATAGGAGGTTTGATGAGTATATAACACTTATTAATAAATGGGACCCCTTGCCTTTTCCAAAAGTGCAAAAAGAGTGACATGTAAGTCTATATTAAAATATTAAAAGGTCTAAATACTGAAGGTTATTTTTGAACTTTGCGTGCAATTTTAGAGGCTCGCAATTTACATTGATTTCATGGCCTGTTTTTTTTACATTTTTTTTTCTATTTCTTTATTAAAAGCCATATTTTGGAAGCTAGACCATATGCATGATGCTACAAACAAATATTGATCATTCTTTTGCTTTCGAGGACAGATGAAATGGCTGATATTGTTGGAAAACAGCTAGGAACATTCTGTTGTACTTCGTTGTCGAGGTAAACCTCAAAAAAGAGATCTATTTCTAACTGGCCTGAGTCAACTATTATAATTAACGTCAAATAAAATGTAAGCAAAAAATAGCAGAACGAAACATATTTGACCACCCGATCTAACGGTCCACCCACCATTCAAGTTTTCGTGGAGGTTTAAAAAGAATTTTGTTTAAATTCTGCACAATCAGAAAATTTTCAGTAACCTTATGAATAAAATTTTCATATTTACTTGTGGAAATGAACAAAACAGATTTTCCTCTACAGATCTGTTAGATATCAGTCACAGGGGTTTTGCGTACCAAGCAGAAGGACGCAATGTACGTTGAGCTCCGCTACGTACCGTAGGTAAAGTGCGCTTTCAAAACTCTCCACTTCTGGTTCAGAAGATTTAAAGCCAGTTTTCTCTGCACTGTAAAATCTTAATTACTCACCCGAAGTTTAACATTTAAAGCAAATGAATCATGCTCATCCGATAACAGAATATAAATACCAGGCTGGAAACGAAACTGGACGACCAACAGTCAATGACCCTTTCGCTAATTCAGAGCTCTAGAAAAGATTAAGAGGCACTTTTATGTAAGTTCAAAAAGATGGGAGGGGAAAAAAAAAATCGACTCCCACGTCGCATTCCACGGGGGAGGAGGTAGCGGTGATGTGGTCGACGCTGAAATGAAAGACCCCCTCTTCAGAGGGCCAGCTAGGCTCGTATAAATCCACGTAAGATCAGCCGGAGATAAGGCAGCTGACGGCACAACAGCAGAGGGGGCTTGTTTTTCGGTAATAAAGAAACTCCCCGCTTCACCGTATACGGCCATTACTCTGAGTGGGGGACGAGTGACCTGGTAAATTAGTCAGGACTAGTGGGGGCAGCCAGTGTGGCACGGAGCGATGCTAGATTCGAGGGACTAATTAATTAGGTTTGCAATTAGAGGGAAACAAAAAATGATAAATTACTGACGGAGAGGGCTGCAAAGCATTATGGGTAGTTGAGAGAATGAGGTATGAATAAAACTCATCTCGCGCTGATGATGGTAAATAAGAAGGTCATCACAGGGTGGGGTGCGATGCGTCTGAAAGACAGAGTTGACCCCCCCACCCCGTCTCACACATTTCATCGCAGTAGCTGCCTTTCAAAACCCAGGCGTGTGTGTGTGTGTGTGTGTACAACAGCGTGTGTGTGTGTGTGTACGAGCGTGTCAGGCTGTGTGTATGTATGACTGTCTGCCTGTTTGTGTGTGTGTGTGTGTGTACGAGCGTGTCAGCCTGTGTGTATATATGAGTGTCTGCCTGTTTGTGTGTGTGTGAGTGTGTGTGTATAACAGCGTGTGTGTGTACAACAGCGTGTGTGTGTGTGTGTGTACGAGCGTGTCAGCCTGTGTGTATGTATGACTGTCTGCCTGTTTGTGTGTGTGTGTGTACGAGCATGTCAGGCTGTGTGTATGTATGACTGTCTGCCTGTTTGTGTGTGTGTGTGTACGAGCATGTCAGGCTGTGTGTATGTATGACTGTCTGCCTGTTTGTGTGTGTGTGAGTGTGTGTACGAGCATGTCAGGCTGTGTGTATGTATGACTGTCTGCCTGTTTGTGTGTGTGTGTGTGTGTGTACGAGCGTGTCAGCCTGTGTGTATGTATGACTGTCTGCCTGTTTGTGTGTGTGTGTGTGTGTACGAGCGTGTCAGCCTGTGTGTATATATGAGTGTCTGCCTGTTTGTGTGTGTGTGAGTGTGTGTGTATAACAGCGTGTGTGTGTACAACAGCGTGTGTGTGTGTGTGTGTACGAGCGTGTCAGCCTGTGTGTATGTATGACTGTCTGCCTGTTTGTGTGTGTGTGTGTACGAGCATGTCAGGCTGTGTGTATGTATGACTGTCTGCCTGTTTGTGTGTGTGTGTGTGTGTGTGTACGACCGTATCAGCCTGTGTATGTATGAGTGTCTGCCTGTTTGTGTGTATGTGTGTGTGTGCATGTGCAAGCGTGTCTGCTTGTTTGTGTGTGTGTGTACGAGCATGTCTCTCTGTGTGCGGTTATGAACGTTTCCGCCTGTCTGTCTGTGTGTGTGTTTATGAGCATGTCGGATTGTTTGTGTGTGTATAAGTGTGTCTGGCTGTTTGTCTGTGTGTGAGCATGTCTGTGAGTGTGTGTGAGTGTGTGTGTGTGAGTGTGTGTGAGTGTGTGAGTGTGTCCACGACACTGTTCCCATTTCCCCTCCCCACTTTTTACTCCCCTGTAAGAATTTAGCGGCTAAAATTAGCCCCGATATATTTCACTGATTGCGGTGACCTTCTCAAGAGACCTTCTCAAAATCAGAGCCGCTGCGGCAAACTCCACTCTCCGCCCGCCGTGCCCGGCAAGCTCATGAATTTCATCCTCTTGCTGATAAAATGGCGGCATGAACGTTGATGGGGAGGGCGGGGGGGGGGGATGGGGGGGGGATAAAATTGCTTCAGCCTTTTCTGCTGAAAAGAGACCCTGTTTGTTCCACAAAATAACCGAGAGCCCTGTGAAGCCATACAGCTTATTTCTTAAAAAGTGCACGCGGAGTCACAAATAAAAATAAAAATAACATTCTCGGCTCCAAGGCGGCCCCTTTTCATCGCGTCAGAGCTTGGAAATCCTGGAAGGAACACACAATAAATCCTAATATACTTCATACTAGACACACACAATCCGGTGAGACCTTACGCACATATTTCACTTGCCTTCTAGGTAACCATAGAAACCCCATAGAAATGTCCAATTCCAGAGAACAAGCCTTTCTGATTCCTTGCACATCACCACATTCCTTTGCTGTCTTTGGGAGCAGTAATGGCCTATTAGCCTCACATCCCAACATACGCGACATCAGAAAACTCCGCCAATTATAGCCGGTTAACTAATAATTGTGTGTGTGTGTGTGTGGGGGGGGGGGGGGGGGCTCTTACTTTTTAACTGAAATTGCAGACGAGCAAATAGTAGCTGATGGAAGGTACATCTTAAGATTAATAAAGGCTCTTATCTGGTGGACAGCAGTGTGCATGCAGACGCAGTAAGAACGCATATGTCTGCTCTCTTTCATCCTGTTATGGACTGATTGGCTCCAACATGAGCCTTTCTAGACCCGTTCCATGTTGACAGATATCTACTAGTCCTTTAACTCACATTCCTGTACATGCGAAAATACATCAAATACAATAACAGCACTTAACAACACATGGGATATTCATCTAGTTACGGAAACAGCATCTGCAAATATATCAGTAAAATGGCAATGATCGATACTTCAAAGAAGCTAAACAGAATTTAAATTAATTGAAGAATGTTGCTCTGTGAGGCGTATGACGTATGACATCGGCACGAAGCTTTACGGTGCCTAAAGGACAGCCATGTGCTGTGTGGCTAGCTTTCTTCATAAGCGCTAACGATGTGAGATGATTGTTTTGGGGCCACAGAGCAGTTATTAAGTCCCCCGCTTTTTAAAAAGATGATGAAATTACTGAGCAGGAGCGTGTCGCTCTCGAAACAGCGTTCCCGTTTAAGATCGCCGTCTCCCAGTCCGCCGGCGACTGCGCGCTCCAAGTTTCGCCGCGCAAATTTATGCAAACGAGGCAGAGGAAATGCGAGCGAGACAGTCTGGAGGACACGGAAAAAAAGATGGGAGCAGACTATTGGGAGGCGCCTTCCAGCCGAGGGCCAGGACGAGGGCTCGGTGCTGCTTTGCGAAGTGACAGGATGAGCATGACATCGAGCCCCACGCAGCCGCGCGCTCCCCTCGTCCCCGTCACCAGCGTCAGAACACCCCCGCCTCCGCGGCTTAACACGCTTCAGGAACGGCTCTAAAGAGAACCGATTTATGCAAATCCGAAAAAAAAAAAGACATGAAATTAAGGTTAATGAACACCTGCATAAAAACGATCAAGCCAGTCAAATCCAGTTGTCATAAGGTTGAAAATAAGAGCAAACGAAACAAAGGCACAATTACTGCAGAGCTCTGTTTGGCAAGACAGATCAACAGATCATTGCTACTAATTAATCAGCAGATTTAAAGCCTTGCATGACATCCATGACAACAGCTCTGCCTACAGGACGTAATAAAAGCAAAATCTGTGTCCTTGTAAGCGCACCCTTTTCGGAATGCAGTAAACAGATCTGCTCTAAGGTTTGCCTTATAATACTGGAACAAGATCATTCGATTATAATTTCTGTGTGATGGAGAATCGAAAGCGGGGTCAGACGGTCCCTAGAGCAACTTGGGGCTTAAGGACCTTATTCAATGAAAAAATGACTCTGCCGACCTGGGGATCTGAACCAGTAACCTTCCGATCTGATCCTAACCTGCTCAGCCACACAGCGAACCCCCAGCAGACCTGAGCCAGAACCGAACCAGGCGCTGAAATGCACAGCCCTGTCACAATATCGGGATCTTTGGAACTCGCTAACACATCATAGCCACAATGTCTTTGAATATCTTGAAGGTGGCCGGGGGGGGGGGGGGGGGGGGGGGGCGCGACCTGGCCCCACACAGGCGCAGATGGCTATTTTTATTGACGGTTTCCTGCATGGCCCTAATTACACCGCCGAGCCGAACCGACAGGGAGGCCCGCCGGGCTCAGCTGAGCGGCTCCCCCCGGCGGTACCGGCTTCCCGGGACCGCTGCAGCTCTATGTAGGCCAGCGCCATGTTTGGCCTAATTCGGCGCCGGGGGAGAGCAGAGCTGACACTCTTTGCGTTCTGCGGTGGGGGCTCGTCGTGGAGAAGCAGAGTCGGGTGGTGTGGCTGCTGGTTATAAGATAAGTTATATGATACATCCTGAGAGGCTAACAGCCCCCCCCCCCGAGTCGCCGGCCCCCGTGTCTCCCCCACAATATACTACGCGCGTTACTGGCAGTGAAAAAATAGTCTAAAATAAAACCTTATACCATTTATCCATCTCCCCTAGCCACTCAGGCAACAGAGCACCACATCGATATACCGCTTCAAAAATAAACGTTGCGATCTGAGAGCATGGCACACCAAGGCGGTGGTGTGACTGCCCGCCCCGAGTGTGGGCACAGCGAAGCGAAACAGCCTACTCCCCCCCCCCCCCCCCCCGCATGTGACGTGCTGCGTCGTCCAGCCCGCCCCCTGCTGCCAGCGATATTTATACATTTCGGTCATTATATTTATGGACCGTGTGAAACGTTCGCAAGCTTCCGTCTGTACTGAACTGAAGGTAGTGGAATTCAAAATGTTACATTGTTACAATACAGAAGGTATATAACAAAGAAAAAGCATCATTGTTACTATAATAATAAAAATAATGATAATAATACAGGTTGTTGTTATTGTCATTATCGTTGTTGTTGGTAAAAGATGATAAAAGATGGCGTGATGACCTCACAACTCCAGAGTTGGGTTCGAATCCTTCTGTTTGTGTGTGTGTATGTGTGTCATGTATACTGTAGATTGCATTATGGGGACAAAAATGTCCTCACAATGTTATAAAAACTTTTTATTTTTACATTGTGGGGACCATTTCTTTGGTCCCCACAAGAGAAAACTCAAATTTTAACTCAAAAGGTTTGTATTTTGTTTGGTTACTTATGGTTAAGGTTAGGGCTGTGCAGGGGTTCGAAATGAAGGGATGGTCCCCACAAAGACATGAATACGCATGTCCGCTAGGCCGAGTGGATAGATTTTGTGTCGCCTCGTGACACCGTCCAGGATACACGCTTGGAAGATGGAAAGATGATAATCAAATCTTTTTATTAGCTGGTTGGGCTTTTTTACCATTGTTTGTACAGAGTAGTGAGAATGAGTAAATCATTGGGTTGGACAGTTTTTGGTTTTCACTGCCTTCCAAGCCAACAGAGACTTGGTAAGATGCAGAGGCAACAAAGAAAACATTTGCCGCTTTGAAGTTGCTCTGTTTTTCAAGTGGGTTGCATTTTCTGTAGTTTATAATATTTATCTTGCATGAAGCATAAATGTCCTCAACATAAGATCCACATTAAACAGTTGACTCTGCACACTGCGGAGCTTGGCAGCCTGCAGATGATTATTTTTCGATAAGGATACGAGATTAAATACCGATTATGTCATTTTGTCCCAAAACTAGGGATTTAAAAATGAAAATGATGTGTTTAGAGTCTCAAACGCGGGGAAGTGAGGCAATTAGCTTGTGCTAGCAAGCGTCCTCCTACACGGTGTCACCTCCGCGACATGCAGTCGCTGCGCGTCCATGCGCGAAAACCTGCGATTTAGTCATTTTGCACGCCAATCATCCCGCGCCAAACAGACCAGAAAATTGTTATGACCATTTGAAGACAAATAAATTTCAAAATCGATCAAACGCCCACTGGCGTGAAATTAAAAAAATATAAATTATTATAAATATAATTAAAAATAAATAAACGATTTATCCATTCAGTTTCCTGCCTATAGAAATGTAAACATACCGGCATCAGTGTGCCACTGGTTGTCTTTTGCATTAATCATTCTTGTTATCCTTCAAAGTAGGTAATGCTTACCTGGACAAAGTCCGCATTTAACTTGGGATCACACTTCGTCCTACAAATTCTTTTGAGTTCTGCTATAGTTATACGGGCAGCACGGTGGCTTAATGAGAGATTGTCGGTTCCGTTCCTCTCCTGCCCATCTGCTTGAGTGCGATTCACACATGCGTGTCCGCTTCCCCCAGCTCCCCCGGCTTCTCCTCACAGTCCAAAGCTGTGAATCGAGGTCTCTGAGCTGACCTTGGTGAGTGTGCGTGCCCCCGTGATGTGCTGGCACCTCCTCCAGGGCCATGCCCTGCGATGGGCCCCAGACACATTGTCATCCTACACTGCAGGGAGTATTGTAAGGTACACAGGAATACTAGCATAGGTGTGGGGAATAAGGTATGGAGCAGGACACCGCTTTACGTGAGGATGCCTGCTAATGCAGGAGCTCTGCCGCAAACGTCCCTCGTACGATAGCAGATTCACTAAAGAAATGTAACCAGTGATCTCCACTGCAATATCCGCATTTTCAAGGACACCGCTGACAGTTTCATTGTCATTAATGTATTCATTATGTGGTAAAAAAAATATATATTACGTAACCAAAGAGCAGAATTTCCAAAACTCACTTAGCCAGAGGGATGTGTTTTTGAGAAGACTTCTATGGTTTTAGTAAATTTCGGAAATTTAACGAAAGTTCTTGGTTGCGTTACGTGACGACTGGATAAGTTGCCATTGCCAGTACTATATGACGATGAGGCTGACTTTAGGTCACTGGTGATCGGACCTCAAACACAACAATGCTTGGGCTATGTGAGCACTGGAAATCTGCTGTTCAGTTTTATTTATAATTTATTTTTTTTCCAGACAGTCACTGGAGGGTCTTAAGTCTCTTTTTCACACAGATGTACAAAACTGGGGACAGCTACGTGACAGCGCTTATCACTAGGGGAAAAAAAAACTATTTTATGGGAAACTTCAAAATGGTGTGAGGTGGCATTTACGCGAAAGGGTGGGGGCTGCCCTGAGCGTACTTAATGGCATTTGTAATGTTATTTGATTACATTTGTTACTCATATTGCGGACAAATGCCATGACATTTCGACAGGAACCAGGCCTTGATTTCAGGCATGTTAACATGTTACTACACACATCTACTGGTGGCAAATATTCAGCAAATATTAGTAACCCCCCCCCCCCTCACTGAAAGAAAGTTAAGGAATAAACAAGTAATATTAATGAAGAGAGTTTGGGCTAAAGCAACTTTTTTATTTTTACTGAAGGTTGTTAATTGGGGTTCTTCTGGTTACTGTTATTTAAATTTCAGCTAGAGGTCGTTAATTGGTTTTTGACCTCCGTGGTTCAGGAATGTGACAGACGTGGCAGAAGTCTAAAATCCACAAAAATCATGGTACAGATTTTCAAAGGGATTGAAACCAAGTCTACAGGTACAAAAGCAGTTCTGAAAGCAAGGTGATCTCCACCTCACGCCATGGGGAATCTTCAGCATCATGAGTCAGAACCCAACTTCAACGTGGCGGATTAGCGATGCACAGTGAAACACCGTACGTCACCTCAGCAGTGCACGAAGAAAAACACGGGGGAAATACCAATTCCGATCTAAAGCCAAAAATAGCGAAAAAAATTAAACGATAGCTTTGTTAATCATTACGAGGGAATATCGTCGTAAGGTTTGCTTCATCGGAACTGAACGAATCCTATTAGAAAATTGAAAATTCGTAAATTTATGATCAAACACTAAATTATATTACCAAGTACAAGCACAACGCAAACTCAGAGAAAACACAGTGACCCTGGTTTCAACCGACGGCGTGTGAGATGGCGGTCAGCCCCTTCACGCCGTCAAACGCGATTCCCGTCAGCCTCTCCTCCATCACTGTCAGCTCGAGGGAAACTCAGGCGACACTGAAACCGGAGACGATGAGTCAAAGAGAGCAACTGCCAAAGTATGGTGCTCACAGGTGAGCGGACAGGTCCCCCCGGCAGGACCCCGGCAGTCTGATTCCGGCCCCTAGGGGGCGCTGTGGCTGCCGGGGATGTACCGGCTCTGCCAGCCTTCTCAGTCTCGGGGACAGGTGGTGCTGGCAAGGATGCCGGTGGCCAGTGGAAGTCGCTGCACCAACAGGGAGGGAAGAGGGGGCTGGGATTGGCTGGCCCAGAGCCCTGCATTCATGTTCCATTTAGGCCATTGATAAAAAATAAGGGGGTTAGGGAGAGAAAAGTCAGAGCGGGGAAGGGAGGGAGAGAAAGAGAGAAAGAGAGAAAGAGAGAAAGAGGGAGTGACGATCTTTGAATGGCTGACTCAGGCCCACGCTGGAAACCTTCCCAGACGAACAGCTTGAGTCTCCGTTGGACTGGGACGAGGGCGGCGAGTTGGGTCTCCTCCTCCAGGAGGAGATCTCCTCCGCGCGCACAACATGGCCACGGCGAGGAACGACAACACTTCAAAACATGCGGCGGCGATGCGCATCTGCTCGTCCCGGAGCCAGGGAAGATGGCACGGACTCGTGAATAAATGATGGGCACCCGGGGAGGAGAGACGGCTCGCTGTCCACGGCGGATCTGTACACGCAACACCACACAGCGTAACTACAACGGCAAACCGAGCGCTAAATTATCTATTACAATTATACCTTAAAACAGCTAAAAAGTTTACGTTGTTATTATACGTGTATTATCTCGAGGCAGCTTCCTGTCGTACGCTCAGCGAGCAACTGTTCATTCCCTAAAGGGATATGATCAAAGCAGCTAGCGAACTTTCCCCGAGTTTTAACACTTATCCTGCTATTTAACTTTATACTTGAATGACCGGCAAAATGCTAAGAGAAGCTAACATGACGCCGAAGCTTAACTTCAGCAAACTGGCGGGCCTGTCATCGTGGGGCGGTGCTCCCACATAGGGACATGAACGGCAAGCGATGAAGTGGGTGTAGCGGATGTGAACCGGGTGAGAGCCCCCCCCGTCTGTCAATTTTTCAAAAAGTCAGTGCAGGAGGTCAGCATGAATCGTGAATTAAGGCAGTGATCATGCTGACTGATTAAGCTCAAACGGATGAATTACACAACGAATCTCGCAACCCCATTTCCGAAGACAAAATGACTCTGTCTGATACTCGCTTTGCATGCATTTACTTACACGCGCGTATAAACAGTCCTGCCACTGCATAAAACTCCTGTCCCGCTGAACCGTCACTGTGTGACTGAACCGATGAACCAAAACAGTAATGAAACTGCTTAAAGGGGAGGCACTGGGCATATTATTAATCACTGCAGAGGTGCACTGCATCCTGCCGGGGCTTCCTGAGTACTAAAATATGGCAGTGCCCAGACACTGCACATTTTCAGCAGCTAATTGGCCCAACTGAAATGCAGTGACTGGGATGCAGTGACCAGTCAAGAAGTGACTGGGAGTGAGAAGAGAAAGAAATAAAGCAGATTGGGGTGGGAGGGGCTGTAATTCCCAGTGATGTCACACATTCCTCTTTAGCCCCTCCTCTCGATGTAACCGCTCCAAGGACGTCCAGAACCGTTCTGTGACGCAGGCAACGAAAACCCTACGCATTCCTTGGTTTTTGCCTGAAAAGTAAATCCCTTAAACAATCCACTCATATGCCAGTTTATCCTTGCACCTGGTATAAGTTTTTATTTAATTTTTTTTATGTTTTGGACATGAAAGAGAGCATGTGGTTTCTTTTGTATGGCAGTAGATAAATCTCATGAACACCACAGCTTAACTATAACATCAAAATTGAACACATCATGCAAAAATATGAGGCTTCTACCCAGAAGACATTCTGCCTGTCGTTATCGCAAGAAAGGGGTGAAACTTGGCCGGTTATGATGGCGAAAGCCCGGCCTACCCCTCCCGGACGATAATTTCTCATTTAGCCATCATGACTCGATGCCTGGACACAGTCCATTTACAGCCGCTAATCATCACAGTTTGACACGACATATCCATCGATTCATGTAGCGGACATCACAGAGCAGCGTTTTGAAACAAGCCTGTGTGCAGTCCGGTGTTCCCCCCCCCCCCCCCGCCCCCCCCGCCCCCCCCCCCCCCCGCCCCCTCTTTATGGCAAATCAAAGCTTTGTTTGTTCAGCCTCTGAAGTACAGAATGTCAACAAAAAACCCAGAAATGCCCCGTAACCGTGTAGCCTAATAGACTGAGGTAGCCATGCTCAGCAATTAGCAGAGCGGAGGTATATCAGGCCTGTATCCTTTGGAAAAATTTTACGTGTCCTTTCATGTGTCTTCGAAAAAGATAAATAAGATAAAGATGATGCTAATAAAAAATAAGTGTTTACGTTAGAGAGCACAGGAACAGTCGGGACAGAAAGCAGAGGCGATATTTAAGTCTCCCTCAGTCTTAGGCCTGCATATTTTTTCATTTAAAATCCGTTACGTAACCTAGCAAGCTCCGAAAGTTTAATTGCGGAGGCTTAAAGTTTTATAAAGGCGGCAGAGGGAGACGGGTGAGATAACAGGACAGAGTAATCAGAGGAGAAAGCCTGGGAGCAGAGCCAGGTCCCACATCCACCCCTGAGCATCTCCGGCAGGGCCGGAGCTGATCTCACTTATCTGGTCTTCTGGAGAAGGGTTATCGCCCCGCATGGCGTCTGACCAAACGCGGACACACAGGTTTAGCTCTGGGTGCAAAACAAAGGATTTTCTCTCTGCCTGCTGGCGTGCGAGTGGGCCATCTCATTATTAGCTTACTGCACCCCCCCCCCCCCCCCCAAAAAAAAATGGCCATCCGAATCTGACCTCCTCATTTCAGTTCATCTTTCATTCCTTTCCTCCCTCTGAACCTCTCTGATCATCCTTCCGTCGTCACACTATCTCATCCTTTGTTGTTTTTCTCTTTCTTTCTCGGAGCTGTTCATCACAAGATCTCGGCCCCAGTGACACGATCGGTCCAGCAGCGGAATAACCTTCCATCCCGGAGCTTTATTTCATTTTTCCCTTAAAGGAAGACATCTTAAATGGCACTTAACCCTTAGTACAATTCGCAAACTCTCCAATATTTCCGGCACTAGCATTTCTCAATAAAAGGCATCTCCGTAACTAAGGCTTCCCATTCATCTATCTAAAAAGAAAAAACTGGTTAACACAAATAATACAGAAAGAACACATGTAATGATAATATTACATTGTGAAACGGTATAAATAAGTAATTATTGTTTCTGTTTAACAGCGTAAAATGGGCCACTTTTACGGCACAGAGCTGTTAAAGTCTTACCACACAAACGCACACTTGTGTTGATTAAAACCTTGCTATTTTTTTTTTTTACCATCTTCAAAATCTTTATTTGAAACTAACGTTTCGAAACGTTCAAACTATCGACTAACGTTTTCCGAAATCCGCGAACATCTTTGATCCCTCCGCTGCCTAATGAAAAATGTGGAGTCCGGTCGCTCAGAAAACCACGAGATCTTACGCTACTCTCTCTCTGTCAGGCTGATTTACTTAGAATCCCCTCCCTGAAAGCTCTTGGTCCGCTGAATGGAACGAGCTGTCGGTAAACTTTTCAGGATGCTCAACATTATTGAGAACTATATACTTTCAACCGCTTTCTGAGGGGTGAGGGCTAGCAAAATGCATTCTATATTCAAGAGTCATACAGATCAGAAGGATTCCAGGCATAATGAGATATCTGAATCACTTTGTCTTTCTACCATTTTATGCATTATTTAATGGCTGACTTGTACACTCATTGATATTTAGAATGCGTGTAGAATCCGAGGAAACAGAAAAAGAAAGATTGAGGTGTGTGATCAGCGAATTGGGACTCAGCGCCTGTGATCAAAAGGTCGCTGGTTCAAATCCTGAGGCAGGCAGTATGATGTCAGTGCGGGGCTCCTGAGCGAGGCCCTTAACCCCCAATGTCTCCAGGGACCGGCTGACCCTCTTTTCTTCAAAAAGTAAAAAAAAAGTTATTTTGGACAAAAAAATAAATAAATAAAAAATAATGTGCTATTGAAACAAAAAGTTGCAAAGGATCTTGAACGACAAAACATTATTTCATCGTTCCTTCATGGACAGTGGGGCAGGACTATCAGCTCGTGCGAAGTGGGGAGTTTTTTCAGAACCGTGACAATCTGCGTCTATGATGTCTAACGCTATGAGCGGCGATGGAGGGCCCAAGGACTCGGCCACAGCAAATGCTAACGTGGGGGTGGGGTTGGAGGTGACGTCACAGCAACTGCTGCTTGACGCTGCCACGTTCAGGGACAGGCGGAGACGGAGCGCAGGATGCAAGAATGACATTAACGCGGTGGAATGCCGTCCTCTTCAGTCACTGGTCTTCATTAATGAATGATAATCAGTCATCTGAAATACTCACATTGATTGCACTGTGGTGAAATTATGGGGAAATTAATTCTGACTAAAAGTCAGTCCATTTTATCTACTGTATATTACGCTTTATTAGATTTTTCATACAAATCTGGGAATGCATTTTATGCCTGCTCTAGCACATGATGCATTATAACCACACCAAGAGATAGGGCTCCTGCATTTATTTATACTTTTGGGGTTTTGATTGGGATTCTGCAGTCGATATAGCACAATAGCCGGGCTAACGCTACAGCTAAAACGGGACCACGCAACATAAAACTTCATTTACTCAGAAACTAGTATTTATTTTTCACGAGCTACTATGGTATTTTGCTGTTATTTTAGGAATATATCACGGCGAAATTAATACATTAAACAACATTTGGCCCAGAATTTAAGACCTAACCAGGTTTAAACGAAGCAAACGAGGTAAGTCAGGGAAGGCCTCGTATCATTTTTATCATCCACGGTGTTGTTCGTCACACCAATACCCAAAGCACGGGGGAGGGGGGGGACTTGGCAGGTTCCTGCGCGTGCTCGTCACATACAGCCGCCGGATACGTTTTCCTGCGCGTGCCCGTTACAGACTGACTGCGTTTTCCTGCGCGTGCCCGTTACATTAAGCCGACATCTGCGCTTTCCTGCCCTTAGCTGCGTATGGCCGCAATAGATTGACTGCGCTGCCCGTGCCCATTGCAGGCTGACTGCACTGTGCTGTACGTGCCCGTTGCAGACTGACCTCGCTGTCCTGCGCGTGCCCGTCACAGACTGACCGCGCTGTCCTGCGCGTATCCGTTCCTGTTTGTGTTGCGGCGCGCCGCCGGGAGAAGGAGCCGCTCAAGCGGAGGCTCAGGCTGCCGCAGCATCATGTTTGCGTCCGCAGAGATTTAACCCCGACACGAAGACGTGCTGCTTTTCCGCCGCGCCTCAGTTCCGATTGGTGCCCGGATTCCCTGTCCGGGCACCGATGGGGTAAATACAGACGTCTGACTGCATACCACATTGTGACTTTGATTTATCTGGGTACGTATAGGTATACTATTCAACGCGGGAGGTGCTGCAAATGGAAAAGGGGCAAAAGATCGGACAATGATGGTGTCTGAAAAAAATCACCGCACGAATATTGTGAGAGTTATGTTGCGTGACAAATGCATTCATACTCCCCATGGATTGCATTGGACACATTTATAATTTACTGCTGATAAACTGGTGAGAACCAAATGTTCACATATTAAATATTAAATGCCTGATTCAAATATGCATAGCATTTTATAAACTGAAAGATTCTGCAGGCCACTTAAACTTTAAAATTTGTTAATAAAATATGTTTAATAGGTAATATATTCTTTCGTCTTTATATGATTTCAATCAAGTAAGGAAACATAGTACTGATATTGCACACATAAAAATATTAATAAAAGAATCTATAATTTCAAAGAACGGCTGTAAAATAAAAGCATTTATATTCTGCCCTTTAATTGATTTTGGTATAATTACAGCATTCTGGGTTTAAAAAGGCAATTTTATCATGGCTATTAAGTGCACCTTAAATAATGACCTGACTGGTCTTAATAATTCAGTTGAACTAATTAACTGTCATCCTTTGAGAATGAACAGGATAGTTGTGTAATCCTTTGTAAAGTCACAGGCGTACACAACGGGGTGTCCGTATTTTAAACATATATCGAGTGACTCATCATAAGCCACCCCTGCTGGTCCATCAAGCTCTATAAAAAAACCGACCCAAGGAACTACAGAACTACGGCTTCCTTAAAGTAAATAGTTATGTTGTACCGAAGCTATCTACGAGGTAAAAAAATAAATAAAATACATAATACATAACAGACTCTTGTTAATGTTTACTTACACGTATGACACCCAGAGGTATTAAACCTGCAAGCAACGTTTTGTAATTTCTCAGGAATAAAATCAATAAATAATTCCTCACAGCTTTCACTTAATTGTAATAGGTGAAGACCTTCATAAATGCATTCCGTTTACAGTTCTACCTAACACTCTCTCGCTCGATTGTTCTTTGCTTCAGAGTATCCATTTTAAATACAGCGTCGTGTCATACGGCCATCCAAAATTCTGACAACCTGTCACTTGAAGTAGGACTCCTCTTCTATTTCCACCACCAGCTATACTAATGGACAATTTAATGTCAGTTCGAGTTTTCTGCATTTGCTCAGGCAGGCCAAATGAGGTACTCGAGATAGGACTGTTATCCATGCGAATGAAATGTAAAAGGTCAGTGTTAGCCCACTGTCCTGCACTGAATGATGCGATCACTCTACCATAGTCTCTAGCCCCCACCTACATCATAGACCCCCATAATTCCATTTGCAAATGTAATCTGTGATCTGTACCTTTAAATACACTTGGGATTCTGGGAATTCTGCTCATAAAGCTTCCTAATTTTTTGTTTGTTTTTATACAAATGAACTGTATTCGAAAAAATACGCTGATAAAGATGTAACGACTGCATTTCCTTACCGCTGGGACATGATCTTATAAGCGTCGGGCAGATAGCACCGCGTGTTCTCCATCTGCACGGGGTCGGCGTCGCAGATCTTGTCGTCCGTCCGCCCGTAGTTGGCGCTTTCGATCATGATGACGTCGGTGCCCGGGCAGCGTAGCTCGATGGGGTAGCTCTCGCAGGACAGCTCCCTCCGTACCACGGCCATGGGGATGGGTGCTCGGCTGAAGGCTGCGGGCCAGAGGCACACACATCGTCAATGACCTTGCTCTGCCACCAGGTGGCAGTAACAGCGCCCATTCGCTACATGCTCCTCCCACTTTGGCGCACCTGTGAAACTGCATTCCAACATTTAAGTAACCAAAATATATAAAAATGCATTTATTATTAACACTTGGTAACTGCTGCGGTCAACTGCCGCTTCTTTCAACTTTGACATAAGGTACAGAATAGGAGGTAATCGGTAAGGCGAAGGTGTAAAGATTTAAGATTTGGATCACTGGCCACTGTGGCAGTCTAAGGAGAGCCCTTCAGGGAATCCGAACCTGAGCCACATATCGTATCATATTTCCAGCTATATAAAGAAACAAAGAGTGGGTTGTAAAGGATGTATGTCAGGCTGATGGAATGGGTACGATGTCATAACAGAAGGGTCCAGTATGCATACACTTGTTTTACTCTTTCCAAGGGCTTTTACAACCCACTCTATATTTTAAAACGCCTTTGTCCTTTTTTATAATAACAGTGATACTTCAAAAGAAAGGCTCACCGAGATTACAAGACATTGACACTGACATTTCAGACGTTGAGCGTGCGGTATGAATTGACTGAAGGATCACTGCGTTTAAAAGCATGTTGCGTATTATCATGAAAACACAACATTGCGGGTCTATGTGCCTATGACTGCGACACTGGACTGCAAAAGCTTTATTCTGTGAAAGAGTAACCATGGTAACATCAACCCCATCCCTCGGCATTACAGTCCTATAGACTGCATTACTGGAGATGTAAAGTCGAGGGCAGAAATCCGACGTGACTCGCTGCTCGGCCCTATCCTTCTCAAGGACTGTGCCAAATTGTGCGAGATGAATCATACAGACAGACATTCCTGGGTAACGGTGGGAGCTGCAGAGTCTCTGACGTGTGACTTAGATTGCGAGGGGGAGCAGAGACCAAACAAGGGTTCGCCAAATTGCTGCATTAGTCGATCAAGAGCGAGACGTTTTAATTCCACCCTGTCATCTGTCTGAGATAAAGCTGATATACAATGACATTTAAGAGTTATCATTAATGTAAAAAAACAGTGGGGCTCTGAGCAGATAGATGGGTCATCTTCTTGTGGCCTTTGATGGAGACCTTTGGACATCGGAGGGTCAATAACCATTCACTTTGTCAATATTTTCTCAACTGTTTACTAATGCTTAGCCAGAAATGTACAACCCATAAAATACTTGCCATTTAAGCCTCCAGAATGAATAACCCAGAAGGGAAGGCAGTGACAGGATAGATGGTCAGGAAGTTTCATTTCACACCGTTCTCATCACCACAAAAAAACCGACGCAATACTTAAAACATTTTTTTTAAATGTAATAGTTTCTAATGTTTTGTAGGTAAGCTACATTGTTGAGGCATGTATTTAAGGAATAAAGCATGTTTGTGGAGTTCGCTAGCAAATGCAGTGCATGATGGGTGATATTTGGAAGCTACATAAATTTCATCATCTGCAGCCGCTGTGACTGGCATAGGCAGGCCTTAGGTGTGAATTTGGAAAGGGAGGCACGGTCCATTTGTACAGATGTTCTGCCACTGCCACCAGTTCATCTAACTGCATGTGTTTGGACTGCAGAAAGATAGCAGAGTATGACACATACAAAGGAAGAGCACCCAAATTCTACATGCATGCACTGAATAGTGCACCCTGCTGGTAGGAGGCCAGAATGTCAATCACCGAGCCACCCCACATAAAACCATATTTCTTATGAATAATTTAAATAGAACATAGTAATGTATGCAAGCACAAAACATTTCAGTGGGAGAGGGACAATCAGCTATCTATGTGCACTCTGGTCTTCCGATTGTTAAGACTACATTTGTATTTTCACAGGAGATTAACAATTCCATTAATAAGGCAATTTTTCCTTTCCTGGTAATTAAATCCTGCACGTAACAGGAAAATTAAACTGCCAATACACATGACTGCCAATCAGATTTATTGAACAAGTAATAAATCCGAGTAGCCTGTTGATTTTTGTGACCGATCAGAGAAAACATTAGGAGTTTATCTGCGGCTGAGGGGGGTGAGAGATTGACTCATACCGAAAGCTCCACACTATAACAGACAACCAGAACTATAAATAGGGTTATTGCATGTTGAAATACAAGCTAAAAAAAATGAAATAGTGATTTTTAAGTAAGACAACCATAATTAGAACATTAAAAAATACCTTTTTAGATTATTTTTTTCCCTCCCAAAAATGAACAAGTCTTCAACATGAGAGAATTGCTACACTGTACTGCACACTGTACTGCTGTTACACTGCAGCAAGACTGTTTCATTTCGGCATAAAAACAAGGTAAAAAAAATAACACGTACAATGAAATACTATCTCTGGCATGTTTTTCCCTCCCTAATAATAGCTCTGGGAGCAGAATCCTAAAGGCTGATAAGCGAGAAGCAGGTAGAAAACCTGCTTCCATTCAAACCGGCTCTCCACTTCACGTTTTCATCGACTGGCTGTCTGGCCAATAAAACATGAAACACTTCCATCCCTGGACCTGTTCTGGGTCGTGTGGTGCGTCCTTGGCCAACTTCATCAGTGGGTCAAGAATCAGCAAAACGTTTGGCCATATTTTAATTTTTAAAAAAAAAATAAAAGCCACTTTCGGTTACAGATGTCAGAGGATAAGCTTGGTAGAGGCAGTAAATCTGACCGAATGACACTTTGTTCAGTAAAGGAGTTCAAATCACCTACTAAGCGCGGAAATGTCGCATGCTGAATTTTTTTGTGGGACATGGCAGACGTTAATGGGCACGTTTAGAGATGCTGTCGGTGTCCTGATGACGACGATGCTGGCGTATGAGCATGTGGCATGTAGCTGTCAATCTCCCTTGCCAGCAGCGCCCTGGGAAAATGGGACAATGGACCAAAACGTGCGGCGGTCGCAACATTAACGTCAGGGTCTCCGATAAATTCCGCATGATGGATGCGGCTATTTAGGGCCGTCTGCATTCGACGGGAACGCATCTGAATGCTGTGCTCTTCCGCGCCCATTTCGCCGCCGACATTTCAGTTGGCACTGATATAATTCATGAATCCATTACGCGCCCATACATTTTTAACACGCCCCGTATCCAATATTCATCCCGATGAAATCCAGAGGAGCGCAAAGATCAAGGCCTGGGTACAAACCCAGACAGGATAGCTGTACTCATTCACACAGGCACACCTCCCTGGCAATTTAAAGTCACCGGTTCACCGAAAATCTGTATAAACACAGAGACGACGTATAAAATATGCCCCCGCAGCACAAACTCTTAAAGCAAAGCCACACCAGTGAAGTGACACGTAAGGCGCGGGATTTCACGTTTATTTAGCTCGTGCTTTTATTCAACTGCCCGTGTCAGAATCCATGAGATGGTTCATCAAGTCAGCAGAGGAAGCCGGCGTGAGAATCAATGTGTACCAGTTCAGTCTGCTAGCCCTTCAGCATTGAGGTACAGCCACGTGGAAACTTAATCTGCCGTGAAAACGGCTTTCTTCCCGTTTACGATAAAATAAGACGAAATCCTAACATCAGCAACACGGGAAATGTCGCGGTCCTCCTTCGGAAACCTCATCGCGAGAGACGGGCGAACATCACCAAAGGGAGTGTGTCCTCTTTGAGCCGAATGTAACTCTTCCCGCCTGCTTCGATTACCGCGGGCAACACAATTCCCGATCAAGGCACTTCATCCACCTTGACCTCACTGCGGCGGTTTTGAGAATCGACACTTACCGTCACCCTGTATCATGGACCTTAAATGCATAAGTAGCACAGGGGAAAGTCAAAAAAAGACACATAATGGATACTCGCCTGTAGTTGTACACATCCCCCCTCCAGCCAGAGTGGTACGCTCTGTTTTAATATCCATTCATCTGTCCTCCTTCTGACTGCATTTCCTGCTTAGGGGTGCGGGGTACTTTTATAATATGACCCCTTTTTTATACAAGTGAATTCCCAATCTTTGTGTCTTTTTATTTACTTAACTCTTAAGAAAAGTATTCTATGAATGCAAATTGCAGTTAATGATATATATATATCACACACACACACACACACACACACACACACACACACACACACACACAGTGTATATCAAGTTCCTGTGGACGTTTATATTTCTGTGACAAAACAATGCGTGAGCATACCTTTGGATGCCAGACACACTCCACACTAAGCTCGCTGTCACTTACTAAATGTCAAATTGCCTATACATCATTATCAAAAAACACAAAACATTCATAAGCAACAGACAAAACGAGTGCTTCCAAAAATAGCAATGAAACACAAACACGTCCATCCATCCACAACCGGTTACCCGGTACAGGATTGCTATCAGCCTGGAACTTATTACAGGGAGAACTGGGAGAGGATGCCAGTGGCGGGATTCACACTCACATCTCTGGAGGTGCCAGACAACAGTGCAATAACTGACTATTATTATAAGCAGCATATAACATTATTTTAACTTGACATAGCTTATACATCCATCCATCCATCCATTTTCCAAACCGCTTCTCCTACTGGGTCGCGGGGGGTCCGGAGCCTATCCCGGAAGCAATGGGCATGAGGCAGGGAACAACCCTGGATGGGGGGCCAGCCCATCGCAGTAGCTTATACATAATATGACAAATAGTATCGCTACTGCTGGATATGTGATCGTTTTCCTTGACATTTAGTCAAGTCTCGAAGGTCATATTGCCGCAGCGGCAAATGACACCCAACAGCCGGAGCACGCGCCCAAACGCGCCCTCATTCCTGCTTTTCAAGCATGCCCCAGCCGCCGAGAGCCACACTCAAACCCGGCAGGTCAGCGGTAGCCAATCATGCAGCACGTAGTGCTGGATAGATTATCCGGTTATCTGAGTCGTCTGCCTTGCATCCGAAGTCAAGTTTGCGGGCAGAAACCGGAGATGACAGGCAGAGCAAAATACACTCTGAGCACCTCAATTGCACCAAAGATACTACATCACGCATGTGCATCTAGCTATTAGTTTATTCATTTGCTTGCATAATTTGTGCTGGATTCATGTCCAGTTTGTACCCTTGCCTCGTGCCCTCAGCTCTCCAGTATACGTTCACTAAAGCACTGTGCTGGATAATTGGTTATGGAAAATAGTTTTTATTTTGCTTTTGCATGAATCTCCAAGCACCTTCTTTTAAAAATTTTTACGCACCAAAAAAGCAAAGTATACATGCAGGACATTGTGATGGTGAGAAGCTAGAACACCAGGGACCAGGTGTAAGCGAAGGGCATTGCCTGTTGTCATCCCCCAAGGTACCATGTCCATACAAGGGAATCCTCCCTGAAGCTCAGCGGCTATAGTGGGGCGGGGGGGGGGGGGGGTTGTGGGGCCCTGGGACACTTCGCCTCCCCCATCTCACTTGGCAGTTAGCCCCCCTCTCAAAAATAAAAATTTGACATCATCGGCATCAAGGTCGAGATTGCAGCATGCAGCAAAGATGAGGGAGTGGTCAAGTTCTCAGAAGAGACGAAAGAGGAGGGCCGTTTGGCCGGAATATTGAAAGGAAAAATACATTACAAAAGATACATTATTAAACTGCATATCTCTGTAATATATATTTCAAGGTCTGACCAAAAAGAGTGGATGAAGTTGTGAAGGATGCAGGCAAAAAAAAAAAACTTTTCATTAGTATTTTTTTCCTCTTTTAAGTAAGACCATCTGTTTTAGGAAAACAAATTATGTCCAGGCCATGTTTTTGCTGGAATGCAGTGGAATGCAGTGGAATGCAGTGCCGCGTGACACGGTGAAGGTGACGGCGTACAGTATGTGTGAATGTAAAACATCAAAGCAATATTTCCAGATACGTATCTAGAAGCAAGATTAAAGGTTCTGTTATTTTGTCAGGCTCTTATTTTTTTAAAGCATGGTTAAGAAGGAGATGGGAAAGGCGGAGTCTTTCTCCTTAAAGGAAGTTCTTACAATAGATCCCTTTTCTTACTGATGGCTGTATTGAATTCATCCCCCACACTGAACTGTCCTCATCGGCCTCTGTCTTCAAGGTCCAAGAGGCTAAGCAGTCACCTTCAGCACTTTCTCCCTAAACACACCCACACATCTCACTCGAGAGGACAAGCTCTTAGTACAAGAGGTATGCAGGGTCCGTATCAGATACACTGAAAAATTCATATGTCATCCAACAGCCAAACCATAGTGTGCGCGTATATTTGTAAATAGTGACAAAAAAAATTGCATATTTGTCCTGCGTTAACTTTGTCTATCCGGAAGCTTTTGATGGATGAGCACGCCAGCAGAAGCTCGTCCGGATTAGCGTACTGCATGTGCAAAGTCACACTGGGCTCCTTTATATCGCAAATCCCAACATTGAATTCCGGGTGTAACGTTCTGCGGAGGTCCTCGGACAACACAAAGCATTTCCTGTGAGTCTCTGGGCACGCGTGGACATGGGATACCTGATACTATATGTGAGTTTCCAGATATGCTACGCAAAGGTCAACGTGGGATGTCGAGGTGAGTCACAGTCAGGGAGTCACAGCCAGCGAGTAACAGCTCAATATCGTTATAGGAAAAACCACAGGTATTTTCATTTGAATCACCTTCTGTTGCATGTCAATAAATTAGACTGAAACACAAATATAAAAAGTCTGTACAAAAAGTATACAATTAACTACAGTAGCTGCAGTTACAATACTGGTTGCAGTGATAAATAAATAATGCAGTGCATCCCTGGCCACTAAATAGAACATTGTTACATTTCGATCAGAGCAGTAAAGAATGAAACAGTAAAGGGTTTTTAGACATGGTGGTGAAGAGTAATGACAGCAATATTACAGGGACATGCTACGCCGTGATTGGCTGTGAGCATTACAGCACAGGGGACATGCTACGCCGTGATTGGCTGTGAGCATTACAGCACAGGGGACATGCTACGCCGTGATTGGCTGTGGGACCATCCACGGTGCATCTCCATCCTGTGTGTGAAAGTCGCGTCTTCCTGATCCAACCCGGCAATGTAATCACTAAAAATAGGAGGAAATCAGCTGGTCTGAAGCTCAGCACTTCCCAGGAGAAGACGGAAAAATGAGATCTCTATTTCTCCACGATAAAAAAAACAGCACAACACAAAAATGAGAGTTCTTTAAGAGCGTCATGGGAAACTCATGCAGACAGAAAGAAATAAATGCGTCCAAGGTCTTTAAGAAGTCTCACTTTATCTCCATTCCAATTATCGCAGAACATCTTAAAATGACCTCAATTAATCTTATCTACTTTTTCATATCCCTCACTAATATCTAATTTATGAGTGTTTTTATGCTGTTAATTTCACTAATAGAAAGTTTATGCAAAATAATAATAAAAAAAAGAAAAGAAAATGAGACAAAAGCAGATGTTTCTCCAGCAACGGGGGGGGGGGGGGGGGGGGGGGGGGAGAAAATTCCGGTGGTGGTTTGGAAAGACGACCTTTCTGTGGTCTGGGACGTGTCGTCTGTGGGGTCATGAGCGCAGCCCCATGAAGATAAACAGAAACAGGACTGAAAGTACCTAACGACCCTACATCTGTCTTGAAATACTTAATTTTAACCCAAACATCCTTAATGTCACTGCATCTGCATTTTAATTTCACTGTAATTGAAACAGCAGGGAGAGCACTGTCGGAATAGAGAGCGATTGCTGTATTACAGGCGGCTAATACATCAGCCTGCATCAGTTTTATTAGGAGGAGAATCCACAAATTTATGACAAACTGAATTATTAGTGTTTATGTCCTCATTATTATCTGTGCTAGCTGGATGGAATAGCGGGCCTTTTGCATGCATACGCTCCCTGTGATTCTCCATTTAAAATCCTGGAAACACCCGCATATATTGAGCAGCTTATTCAGCAAACATTATAGGCTTCGTTTGCCTGGCACTTCCATTATAACCCTTAAAATGAAATCCCTGCATGATAAGTTAATATGCATCCATACTCCATAACCACTTATCAGAGTCACACCGGCCTGGAGTTTGTCCCAGGAAGCATGAAGTGTCAGAGAGAGAAGCCCATCCCGAGCCAGTCCTTGGGGACCCACAGACGCTCCATGTTTTTGCTCCCTCCCAACTGCCTTGCAAATAGTTTTTTTCTTTTTCGCATTTTTGCAAAAAAAGTACAATGACTGTCTAGGGGTTTCAACCAACCAGTTGTGAATGTGACTCTTTACTATCAACTGGTTGGTTGGGACAAGATCTTGGTCTGGATCTTTACTTCCTGGACTTGAACTATCAATTTCTGGGCAATGAACACCCTCAACTGTATGCCAGTCCATTACTGACACACTAAGGGCAATTTAGACTCATCGAATCCCTGACATGAGTGTCTGAACTGTGGGAGGAAGTCAGAATTGGCTGAGGAGAGCCGCTCAAGGGAAGAACATGTAAACTGCAGGCCCGTGGGGGTGGCGGTGGGGGTTGGGCTACGCCACTAACTCCCAAGCCACCAAAGTGCCCTTATGTTAATGTACACTACTTACATTTTTATGCAGCAGGTGAAGTATGTATCGCATAAAATAACACATGGCATTTCTGAAACCTGTGGGCCCGAAAAGGACTGGCATGCCGCAACAAAAACTACAGTAATCAGTGCAGAGGGTAATAAAGTTCAGCTTGTTTGTATGGAAAATGCACTTACCATTCGACTAATCTGTCTGGATAGCGGCTCATTTATCCACAGAATATAATGAAATTCCCTCACGAGAAAAGAACCTTTGGAACATTAAAGTTAACCTTATTTACTTGTACTCAGTTTCATTAATAAAAATGACGTGCGTTTCGTGCTGGTTGTGGGACCGCACCGGGTGCTAATCTGCAAAAAATGAATCGCAGACATGACTGAAAACTTATTAAGAAAACTTAGGCAGCTATTTCACTTGTTACCCATGCCCAAGCGGGGAGCCAAGGGGAAGATGGAATGGGGAACGTAGGACTGAACAGGGCATAGAGAGCTGGCGCTGACCAAACGATTCTTTAGACTCGTCCAGCGAATATATCTGCTGCCTCTGCTCAACATGGCGTCCCTCTTAATACCTGAATCGTGCCTGCAGCCTTTTCATGACCCACTAGTTGGTATGAAAATGCCTCTTAACAGAATGAGGGGTGGAGTAGGTCTATGTCCGTCAAACAATCGGTGACCCAGCTTTTGCGGGGATTACAAGGATTATGCACCCATCTATTAACGGCAGTCCCGCGTTCAGAAGACCTGACTTACTGACAACTCCTTTGGCGGTTCGTCGGCTCGAGGTACAATACAGTACCGAATGTAGTTACTTTTAATATTATTATTATGTACTATTATTATTTTATTAGGCTATTAGTATATTATGTACGCTCAGTAAGAAAAGAGCCCGTCAATCAGAAAACCCACAAGCTACTCCATCTACCAGCCCTCTTTCTACCCATCGTGTTGATCACTTTTCCATCAAACGGGCCCGATGCTTAAACCTGCCAATATTCACATTCTTTTTGTTAACTTTGGAGTTCCGGGACTCTGTCGGGATGCCTATAACGGTGGCTGAAGCAGATGGGCTCCTCTACAGAACGGCTTTTCGGCGAAGGCCGCAACAAAACCGACTCCCCAAATGCGAACGATGAAATGAGTCACTTTGATGAATTACTTCAGAGAGCAGCCAGTTGTATAAACAGGAAAATTATAGTTTGTATAAACCAAAAATTATAAAACTGAATAAACACATTAGCTAAGGCTAATTAGCAAGTAGGAAACTAACCCAGCGTCAGAACACATTTGACAGTTTTATCTATTACCGAAACAGTATTTCTTCGGATTCAGTGTGCTGATCATCTTTAGTTATTTGTTTTTTTACGATGATATATTACTGAACACAGGCTTATGGTAATTATATTATAAGCTATATATGTGTATAAATGCATTTTAATGAAGGTTAACAGTCAGCGCCTTTACAGTTTAGGAGACTCTGTAATATTTATGACATCACTGCTGGCCTCCAGGCCGTTGTGTGTATCCTGCCACCTCCTGTAAACTAACATCCAGATTCCCGCGACCCCTCTGTCAATATCCATTCTCATTAAACAGCACTCTGCCTCAATAAGCAACTTTAAATTGCATCTTTCGACACTTGAAATGGAGCAATCGCGGATCGGGGTCTAATTTATAAGATATTCATGCCCTTCGGAACAACTATAAAACTTGGGAGTATTTAACCTGTTTCCAAAAAGCCCGCACGGCTAATGTTGCTGTCATATGTTTCAGAGGCAGTGACAGCACTTTGGCAGCGTGAGATACAGAAGCCTGGCTTTGAAAGCCACTTTCAGCTTGCAAATGAAATATTGATTTTTTTTCCCTCCTCAATTGGTGGGGGGGGGGGGTAACCTACACGCAACAAAGATGTGTATACTATACTATTCTACGTGCAGAGAAAATGCGCAGTCTCCCCATATTTTCGGCGTTCCTTATCTTTTTGGTCATAGGTACTGTTTAACGAAGCTGTAATATACCTTACGAATCACACAGGACCTGCCTGATACATCATTATTACACGTGTCACCCCGACACCTGAGGTAGACACGCTTCCGGGTTTCCCCCAGGCACTTATAAAAAATGGATGCCCTCCTATATCCGCCTATAGTCAAACCCAACCCAGAACGGGCAGTATTGACACAGCAGCCAATCAACATTCCTGTATCTTCATGCCACAGTGTTCCTCGGGTGACCAATCAGCAGGGGCCTTTCATTCATCTGTTTATTTTCCAAAGACAGCCTGCGAGTGTCTGGATTCATTTAGAACTGTCACTAGCACCATGACATCAGCCTTCTTATTGGTGGGTCTCCACAGAGCAACAAGCCTGGTAGAGCTTCTTTTGAATGATGTCACTTTTTTGGCTGGCACTGTGACTCCGTGGGTGGTGTTCCCCACACACGTCGAGGCTTGTCGGTTCAAATCCCATTCCCAGTCTGAAGGTTCTCCCCGCGTCTGTGTGGGTGTCCTCCACCGCATTTGGATGAATCCTCATCTCCAAGGTGCCTCTCGTGTATGAGGGCACATGTGCTTCCTGTGAAGGGCTGCCCTACAGTTGACACTTTTCGACGGAACACACTTCGTCGCGTAAGCGCGTGAGCGCCGGGAGACGGATAGCCTCAGTATAGCCTCACTGCCGTCTCTCACAAAAAAAAAGCTACATCCCAAATCCAAGCCAATTATCGTGCGCCATGCCGAGATTAAGCCATGGCTGCTTCCGAAGCTGAAATCCCTGCCTATCGTCTTAATCTGCCATGATACTGCAGATAAACAGAGAAATCTGTCACATGCAGAGGTCAAAGAGCCATCTGATGGCAAACGTTCATTTTAAGTGGTTTAGCAAGGACCCCCCCCCCCCCCATGCATTCACATTCTAAACTGCCCACCCAGGGCCTGTGTGTCACCCTGAAAAAAGGCCTTGTTCAAAGCCAGATCTAACTTTGGTGCCTATGCCCCAAAGCTACAGTTCACTTTGCCTTTTCACATTGTCTGCATAATTTATTCATTCTCCCTAATCCCACCGAGTCAGAACTTTAACAGTCCTAAGCAGACGGCTCCTTTCTGTTCCCTCAGTACAGATTTAAGACTGTACCTGCTTCCTATTGCCCAGAAGACATAAAAAGAATAAATTAATATATAAATAAAATCACACAACAGGGTATTTGGGGAACATTGTTGTATCAACGAAAAAAAACGTCTTTAAAAAAATCAAAGCTAAATTTAGTCCTGTAGGCAAAGATGCAATTCAATTAAAACTCACACAAAGGAAAAGCTGATTCTTGTTTGCTTGCCTTTTTGTGACGAGACACAGAAACGACGGCCGAAAGTCGGAAACTTATCCCCGCATGCTCTGGGAGCAAGTCAGCTCGGTGCCGAGCGGCGCGCACCTGTTCGTGGGGAACCGCAAACGAATCGCCCGATTCCAGGAATAGCCTGCGCTTGTTAGCTGAAACTAGAAACTTAAAAAAAAAAAGGATCAATATTTTCATTTCCAGCATATCTGATGGGGAAAAAAAACGAACGTAAAGACGTCACCTCTTCAGTTTGGCCATCTGGTGCAGTGCGTGTGGCTTAAAGGCAGTGCTCAGCTTTGCGTTTACGAGCTGACAAAAACTCGTATTTCCTTTAAGACAAACGAGGTTGGGAAGGTGGGCAGCTCAGAACAGGGTAATTTACCCACCATAGCTTTCACTGGCTCAGTTATTCCTCTCTATACCTCCAAGATGTGACCCCCCCCCCCCCAAGGAAAGACAGAATGGCTTACCGTCCTCAAATCAAACCTTGGGTCAACTAAAGAACTGCGATGACCCAACAAAGTACCGGCTTGATATCTGTAGATTTAAATGATTTTCGGGGTCGAACATTCTCAAAATCCCATAATATCCAGACAGGTTTCCCCAATACAATGGCCTCTTCACCAAGGCGAACTCTATATAGCATCTGTGAGGGGACTGAAGGTGACATCACTCTCCCGTCATAGTTTGTCGATTACCCTTTGACCTCCACGCCACTTGCACAACCTTAAAGTCCTGAACCGAATCGCTGAACCGAACTGGTCACCGAGGGGTCAGCCAGGGTTAATACAAACTGAAGCAATGCACATTGGGAAATATTTCAATGACAACGGCATGCCCTTGTCTACGGCACTTGCAAAGAGATCCTCTTTCTAATTCCATTTTTATCCCCAGAATTTGAGAATATTTTGGTGCAAATGGGCGTGTATCTGCATAGCTGCTATGCCTCATTCGCCTCCTTGTTCTGGCGCATCCTCTTGGGCTTGGAAGAATTGCAGAATTTGTGTAATCAATCATGTGTATAAGACAAATAATAACTGTCGTGAATAGATGATAAGCATGTCATGGGGTGAAGCCTATTAGCCGGTGGCGCTAATGGATAGTGGACTCATTGTCACCCGGAGCCCACACAGACACAAGCTGGACCTGACGGTCACATGTGGACTTTGGCTGAGCGTTTTATATCCCAGATGTGTCACTGGATGTGGTAATGGTAAACAAAACCTGGCCTGAAAGCAAATAATTAGCGGTATGAAAATAAACACAACGCTTGTCCCGTAATAATAGGAGCTCCTCCTGATACCGATGCGGGAAACGCGAGGCAAACCCAAGACAAACATAATAAAGGCCTACTTCTCCTCGCCAAGCCTAAGAACGCAAACGCGTGAATGCCCTGGTACTCCAAGATCGCCTGGCTGAAGCTGGTAGGGAAGAAGGGTCCCCAAATTCCCAGCTTCCCCCTCCCCCGTCCTTCCAAGGCACTCCAGACCCTCAGGAATGTCCACATCGACACCAAGCTTGGATGGTCTTTTCCAAGCTATCGCTGCTTACCAAGCTGACAACAGTGTGAGCAGCACGGAAACAGAGGACTCAGCAGACCACAGCATTTGCGGCAGGCTAAGATGGCGGGCGGGCCTGGCACTGTTAGATTTACGAAACCTGTGTCACAGTGTACAGTCACCACAGTAAACCTAAGCCACCTACCCGAGCCACATGCCGCGTTTCAACGCCAACGCGCTGAGAATTAATTGCCGCCCTCTTGACTTGTGGTCACCTGAAACCTTCCTCGATGTATAAAAATGAGCCTAATAATGTGCGGAAATGAATGGCGAATGCATCACATTGTTCCTGTGTGGGATTCCTCATCACGGCTGAACTGAACACGAAACGGCGCGGAGATATTCCACACTCCCCCGACGGCTCTCTCCATCTGCGCTGTTTTCGATTCGACACCATCCGCTGCCAAAGTCCATATATTCCTTCGCCCGTCGTTGTGTTTTCTCAGTAATGTAGATCTTTAAAAAATAATTATTGCGAGCCCGGCCTTTGATCATGTATATTTGTTTTTTGATGCTGAAATGCAACCGTCGGGGAATGAGTGAAAATCATTGCCATTATCGAAGGAGGCGAGAGACAGAACGCATTTGTATAAATAAGGCAGACCGGGGCCGCATCTGGACCACAGCAACAAAGGCGACAAATTGTAGAGTCGCCTGAAGCCGAGATGCCCGCTGTTTTCCACTTCCTGCGGACGGAGAAACAGTCGCCACGCCTCCGTGCCTCAGTAATGTCGACTTTAAGGAACGTATCGTTTCACCCCTGTTACTGCCATGTTATAAATAAAATACGTTCGCACGGCGCTCCGTTACCGTAATTAGACACGTAAACAAAACAGAAAGCCGAGACCAGAAGCTTGACCACCAGTGCAAAACAACAAAAGTGCGATCTTATCCTGCAAGCAGGGAGCGAACTCCGGAATCAGAGCGAGAGAAGGTCGGTGTCAAAAAAAAAAAAAAAAAGATTCAACTATGGTGATGGGAGAAAATGAGTTAGTTTGCAGGTCACATGCAGGTTACACTGAATACATTAGTAAAGTTAATTTGAATCAGATTGTCAAACACTGCAGTTCCAAGATCTTGATGACATATATTTGAAATCTGAATAAAAAGTTTATTTTCTTGTATTTATTTAAAGGTCACAGCCCAGAGATACACAGCACGGTTAGATTCTTTCTTCCACAACACCGTTTCTAACTCAGTGAAACCTACACATTCTGATTCTGTGCATTAGTGCATTTGAGTATGTGTGTCTGGAAGGTCTTCCAAAGATACGGGGAGGGGAGAGAAGGCGGGGCTTACCAAGGGCCGCGGGGGCGAGGAGGGAGGCGAGGATCAGCACCTGTGTGGCCCGCATGGCACCCCGCAGCGGAGGCGACCCCGGTCGGAGCATCCCCGTCAAGGCCCCGTGCAGCTGTCTGTCTCCGCGGCCTCTGTAGTCCCCGGGAAGCAAAGCAGCAGAGACCAGAAACACGGTGGGCCTGGGTAGGGGGAGATATGGAGGGCATACAGTCACGAGGCATCCACACCCCCTCCCCACGATGGTAGGACGGCTGAGCACGGGAGCCTGCATGCGCCCAGCAATGCATCCAAAATACAGAAGAATGACATCCCGTCACAACCGACTCTCGACGGCGAAAGGTTTGGCGAAAGGTTTGGTCTGGCGAGAGGAGCAATTCCCTTTTTTGAACACCAGGGGCGCTCAAACCCGAGTGGACGCAAAGTGGCTCAAGGTGGAGTGACGTGTGGTAGGGAATCTGCTGTATCGGCAGGGAGATGGTGGACGTTATCCCGATGAACGTATGCAGGGTTGGTTTGTGAAAAATATGGTTCTGTAACCAGCAGCATTACTATTCTAATAAATCTATAATTTAATACTCACTACCGGAGTCTCCCCTTTGTTTCATCAGATAGCTTGACTCATCAACACCATTCTGAAGTCACATGAATGCACACAATCTGAAAACGCCCTACATTAGAGTTGTCTTATCTAGTTTAAAATAATTGAACTTTAGCGAAGGGGGGCATTGTTTATCTGCAAAGTCATTAACCTAGCTACTCTTCTACGACTAATTAACGTCGAATCGATGTCTTCCATTCACGGGCGCAGCTGTGCTGAGTTGGAGCTTTCCATCTGCATTGTTCTCCGGTTGGGGAGCCTCTGGCCCGAAAACGGGGTGATTTGCAGTTAATGTGGCGAGCTGCGGCTGGGGCGCTGCATGTCCGCGATGCAGGCGGGCGAGAGACCGCGGGAAAACACGCCCAAATGCGAGCAGACGTGGACTTCCTTTCTCTTTCACAGCTTAATTTATTTATTCCTTCCCCTCCAGAAACGTCAGTAATTATTTATACAATAAAATGGCTCCCATATACTGTAAATTCTACACCATCACCAGCTATAAATAAGTAAACGTGAAATCCATCTGTGTTTGACGTTCTAAAAAAAATCACTTTCTGTCAACCACTTATCAGGTGTTCCCCGGGGGCACAGAGTCCTGCTTCAAACACCCCTTGCATCAAAGTTAAACAGAACTTTTAATTTTTCATTAATGTTAGCATGCGACTGCATGAAATTCTATTTTATCAATAGCGCAGTGCCGTTAGATACAGGGAAACTACAATTCAGCTGCTCTGAATACATTCCTTTGAATTTTTACAGCAGCACACTATCTTCCATTTAAAACTCTCCGAATCTCTTTGAACACCCCCAACATCTGCTTCCGCATGTACTGAACAACAACCTCATTAAGATGTTTCTTTTTTTCTCAATGAATTGTTCATTTTCCCTAATTAGCACCTTTTACCCTGTAATAAGTGTTATTTTCGTGTGGTATTTTTTCTTAAAAAAAAAAAAAAAAACAATATTTGAATGTATTAATTTGCCTAAAACGTCTTGAGTGTACACGTTTTTCGAGGAATCGGTACGCAGAAGCAAATGAAGACTCCCGCTACTCCAACAAAGCACCGTAGCTCGCCAACATAAAGAGCAGCCAGCCCAAAGCATGGCGCCCCATCGCGCAAAAGCCCAAAAGCAGCCCTGAATCTCCATCTACACGACTTAACAATTGCATTATTGCATTTTATTAGCATGCGCGCGGCTATTTTTAGCGCTCCCCGTCAAAGCCGCGCCATGAAATGCGACTTGATGGCTTAAATTAATTGCTCATTTCATGGTCTATCTGGTAAAAACAATTAATTGTTGGGAAAATAGAGGAGGTTATTAGCAGAAAGGCGACGGCGTGCCGTTAAGAGGTGTGGCGTGAATACTGGGCCGCGGTCGACTTCGCCCAGACAAAGGAGGCCGGCGAATAACGCCAGGACACGCACGAGGCAGTCACCTCGCTGCATGGGTGCCGTGGCGGGAGGGGCGGAAAATCCATCGGCAGTAATGGAGAGTATCGATCTCTGCGGGCGTAATATTTGGCTCTCCGAAATAACGGATCATTAAGGTGACTAGCGATCCCCCTCCTTCAAGCAGCCCGCTCTGTTGTTCTCCACTCCCCCCAACATCTATCAGGCGCTACTTACAAACTCGATGAATGGCAGATGTTCTCCAAGACAAACGCAGCCAAGCTTTGCTCCCGGTGCTGCCAGGTCCCTTTGACCCTGACCAGCATAAGCACTTAGAAGATGGATGATGGATGAACACCAAACAGTAAGAGAGGACCGATGACACGCCTAAAACGACAACAACTGGTTTCCTACCGCACTCGTTGGCGTTGCATTGAATCCACCACAGGTTTAATATTTTCTCAAGTACATGCTTTTTTTTGTTTTCATTCCATTCCTAATAACTTGTTATCTTTGGGTCACTAACTCTAACCCTTTATAATGCCAGTCCATACATGGGCGCAAGTTGCAGGATGGCTTGGGCGGGATGCCAGTCCATCACATGGTGCATTCAAAAACACGAGGCAAAAATTCATATAAGGCCTCATTTTTGGACCGTGAGATAAATCAGGAATAACTAGAGGAAATAGACACTCACTCACACATACACGTTTGTATTCATATCTTTGTGGGGACCATCCTTTCATTTCCATTGGAAAAACTCTAATCCCAACAATGGCAACCTTAACCCCTATCCAGCTCTAACCTTAACCACAAGTAACCAAGCAGTTAATTTTGCAGTCACAGATTTTTATAAAACTGAGCTTCCCCTTGTGAGGACCGAAATAATGATACCCACAACATCAAAATAACATGTTTTTTTTTTATCACATCGTGAGGACATATGACCACACACGCACGCACACGCTGGGGCAGCATTCGAACCCCCAAAACTTTTCGTTCCCCAAGTGACCATTAAGCCCCAGTAAGATTCACTTAGATCCCTCCAGACATTGGTCTGACACCCTCTGTTCTTCGGAATAAGCTGGGCTGAGTCGGAAAAAACAAAAGGAGGAATCACAGCACTGGCTACAGAAAGCACCAGTGTGATGCGATATTCCAGGTTTCCGAGAGGCCTGGCCGAGCCTACCTGACCCGACGACACCCAACCCGGCCTGGGTCGCTCCGAAGACTGCGGTCTTGCCACTGGCAAAGAAAGGTTGTGCCTTCAAAGGCCATGTCTGAATGCGAATACGGGAAACAAGTGCTCCCTGAACGGAGGCGACATCCCCCGCGTGACTGGAATGCGGTGGAGGGCCGGGATGCTTACAGTCGATGAAAAATCCGCTTTAAGGACGGAGAGAAATCCCCTTTAAGGAGGGTGACGCGTAGCTCGTCTCCAAAAAGACCCCCCCTAACCGATGCCCTAATAAATATACCTCACATACCTCGATAGTTATGCGAGACACTGATACATAGACAAGCAGTAGTAAATAAATCAAAAGCACGGTAATTCTGTTTTGGTGACACACACTGTCTGTAAGCTAATGATACACCCCCCTCCCTCCTCCCATCCAGACCCCCCACTGGGCTGAACTCCTGCTAACTCAAACCAATGTAAACACATTCCCCTGCTGAGTTGGCTGCGAATGCATTAGTTATCAAGGGTTTCTTCCATGCGCTAACGGCGGGACGAGCATAATCCAGTGCACCCGTATTGCCGCCTCTTAAAGGGATTACCGTCAGGGCTGCCGGCCCCCTCCTCATACGGGCCACGCGAAATATGTTAATGCTCGACTTTTAATGAGTACTTTAGGATCAAACTGCGGTACACCTTCAGGGGTGGTGTGGGGTGCTGTGTTTGCGTGATAAACCCTCTTGAGGTGTATGCTCTGGGCCCCCACGCTTTTTGACTGAAGAATAAATTTCATATGTCCTGCCCCTTAAAACAGAGCCCGCCTTCTCCTGCCTAATGACCTCGGCCTGCCGTTACAGCACTGAGGGACTTCAAACCACTAGGGTTCACATCCGATTCACCTGAAACTGATGTAGAGCGAATTGAATAAGGCAGCCCACTGGCGGATCCATTTGGACTCAGAGCGGCTGGAAGCACAGCGGGGAATGACCTGGAGCAGAGAGTCGCTCGGGACTGGGAGTGAGGCGCCCCCACAGTCCACATTGACGGCCCGGCCTTGTCCGGGTTAATTGACTCATATGGCCCTCTTCGGTTGGGTTTATGTGAGGGGAACCACGTTCAGGACCATGGGGAGAATGAAGGGAGGCCCAGTTGGATACCTGGATACAATTCAGCTCTTCGGATATGAAATGGGGGCAGGCAGATGTATGAGTAGCAGTATGGGGGGGAGGGTTGCATCCTTGCACGACTCACGGACCTCTGCTGATTAAAGGGGAGACAGATTCTGATATGCTCCAGATGGTGCGACGCTGTGAAGGTGTGACGCTAACAGGATTGCAGTGTGTGAGCTGGTGCGGATCTCAGAGAGAAGCATAGAGCTGCTGCGTTTCTACGCGACTCACTGAACGCCGACCGAAGCAATGAGGGAAAAAGCTAAATTTCTAGGCTCAAGGCCGCCAACCCTTAACCCCGCCCCCCAACCCAGATCTGGATAAGCAAGTAAAAGATGGATGGATGGATCCCCTGTCACATGCACTGGACCTCACATATATTTGTGCACTGCAGAATTATATAATTCCAGTTATATAAAATAGATGTGTGAGTGTTAAGCTCCAGCAATTCAGCCGACTTCAAATTCCCTCCCTTCCTAATTAATTCCCTGGGTATCACAGAGGAAAACGCCCTTCTCCTTAACCCACTGGCCCACTAGACGGCGACGTAAACACAGCAATTACAAGCACGACGCCGCTCCAAATAAATCCAGGTGGAAGCGGATAATCTGATACCTGGCATGGCCGTTCCCGCTTTTACCGCGCTGATGCGGTGATTTACCCCCGAGCGTTCATTGAGAAAAAGCTTTACCAGAGATCAGGTGACTGGTTGGCGTATGTGCAAAGAAAACTGGGGATATACGAGCAGATTTAATGAAGATGTGCCCAGCCGGCCTAATGTAAGTACCTCTGTGTATTTACACATCCTCTGTGTGGAAACCATGCAGATCGTGCCGCGGACCATAAGAGCAGCCCTGTGTCCCTGTCCAAACTGAACGGTCTGTTTAGCTTTAAGCATTTTAGCCTCTTTTAGTCCAAAAACAAAGGCTCCGGGTCGGCCAGGGATCTGTCTTTCAGAGACACCCGGGTTTCTCCAAGGCCGCCCGGGCTCTGCGAAGCACTTCCTGTTATTACAGCCCTCCCCCACCAGGGATCTGTCTTTCAGAGACACCCGGGTTTCTCCAAGGCTGCCCGGGCTTTGCGAAGCACTTCCTGTTATTACAGCCCTCCCCCACCAGGGATCTGACAGCTTCTAAGTCATAACGCACGCCTGGCTGTGCCGGACATTGGAAAGACTCCCGCAGCCCATCTGCACCAGCGGGGCGCCAAGTAGAGCCAAAGCCCAGACCCCTGCTGTTGTACCATCGAGGAGAGGTTTTAACTATGATTCTACCAGCAAATAAACCATTGTGTCACCATAAACGATGTAAACATGGTGCGTCACTGTGGACAAAAATCCTCAAACAACCATTTCAATAACAATCATATTCAGTTATTCTCTGTGACAGAACGGCATCTTGTCCAGGGTGTCCCTCTGGCTTGCGTGGGATAGACTCCCCCCTCCCACCCCCTGTGCAATCCTGACCAGGATAAACAGTGATAAGATGGATGGATGATGTCATTTGATTATTAAACGGTTACACAGATTATCTCCGATTTATGACTAGGTTCCGTTCCAACAGGCAGGTCATATGTCGAAATGGACGTACATCAGGATAGGATAATCTCACTGACTGAGTGCAGCATACACTAGGTAGCAGAGTGGCAGGAGTACGGCTACTCAAAATTTATTTTTACATGCATTTAGTTTTTTTTTTTTTAAAAAAAGATGTCATGTATCCCACAGGTTGTAAGTCAGGGACGTCAGAAATGTGCGAAAGACACACCCTTCCCTCATGTTTACTCCCTCTTATTATGAAGAGAGCGAGCAGTAACTGTCACCAACCCATCGCTCAGCCAGATCCACAGTTGGGAACAAAAAAGGCGGCAGTGGTTAGCACTGCAGCCTCACACCTCTGGGGCCCGGGTTCGAGTCTCCGCCATGACTCTGTGTGTGGAGTTTGCATGCCCTCCCCGTGTCGTTGTGGAGTTTCCACCAGGTACTCCGGTTTCCCCCCCAACAGTCCAAAAAAACATGCTGAGGCTGATTGGAGTTGCCAAATTGCCCGTAGGTGTGCATGTGTGGGTGAATATGCCCTGGGACGGGTTGGCGCCCCGTCCTGGGTAGTTCCCCGCTTTGTGCCTGTAGCGTCCGGGGTCCGGACCCTGGACAGGACAAGCAGGTACAGAAAATGGGTGGACGGAGAAAAAAGGAACCAAAGTAAACACAGAATCTCTACCCTGAGTGCTGGAACCACCCGCTTTATTCAGTGCCAAATGCCCTCTTCAGCGCCATAATCTCAGGCCCGGATCCACACAGTCATATCCGGGCAGCAATACAGGGGACTCGCTCCTTTGTTTTTGTTATTTAGATTCACCCAGAAGGGCTCTGGGCTAAGCAGAGCAATAACGACGCTTCCTTCTAAGGGCATTCATCCAAAGAGCAGATTCGAGATGATAGAAGCGCCATTCCTAATCAGACAGACCCCGGCTGATACGCAGGAAATGTGGCAAAAGTCACAAAATGGATACCATCGCTTAAACAATCAATGCCGCGCACATAATAAGGTGGAATCAAAGAGCATTCAATAATTAATTTTGGCAGATAGCTTCAGCAATTTCAGGGCTACCGTAAAGCCTTTGCATTTCCGGCGAGGGTAATAATTGATACCTTTTGAGGCTGTGTTCAGGAAAGATCCATATTTTGATAGTCGAGCACATGCATATTGATGAATCGCCGATTTAAAGCATGAACGGCGTCTTGCAATAATAAGATCCAGTAGGAGCCTTCAGGAGTTTCCCCTCACAGAGGAAATTTTAGAACCAACCACCTCCACTCTCCAGAATGCGGAATTCCCAGCCCAGGAACCGGAACCCACACACACAAAAACCTGGCTCTGTAAACCAGTGTTTCCAAACCCGGTCCTCGGGGACCCACAGTCGGTCCATGTTTTTCCTCCCTCTGAGCTCCCTGCCTGACAGCCTACAGTTTTGCTTCCTCCCAGCAGGGAGCAAAAACGTGGATTGTCTGTGAGTCCCTGCGGACAAGATTGGGAAACTCTGCTGTTAACATAATTAACTAAGGGTAGATTTTTACCGAGTTGCCGATCGTGGCTTGCCTGAAAGGCTCTTGGAATTTGATGTCCCATTAATTCCAAGAGGGCGTCCGCTTGATGTCCCACAAGCCACCAGGGCCTCCAGTGCAAAAAACACACACTCTTCCCTCTGCAGTTCCGCAATAAGCAGTCATGGTCTCGGTGATCTCGGTGCAGAGGATTGCAGCATTTTTCCATTTCTGCCAGATCAATCTGACAGAGTATATTACTTCTCCTCTGCAACAGGCCATCGGGAATGTGTAATCTTCAAAGTAAACACAGGCATTTCTCATTTCCCTTTTGTGTCGAAGGCCAAAAAGAAATTCATTTCAGAGCTGGCATGATCGATTGGGCACAGTCCACAGCGATACCACAGAGCACGCCAGCTTCCTGGCCTGGAGCTTAGACCAGCGCACGGCCCGAGTTCCGCTGGTCGTCGAGCAGTTGTTTTTGTCGCGGGCTTTGGTAGGGGATCATCTGAGGGACAGGAGCATTCTTTCAGTCTCACAATTTAGGTACTCCAGTCTGGCAAGCCTTAGGCCTTCAGCTACACAGGACTTTACCGGAAGATTCCGCGTTTATTGCCATCCCTGTTTGCGTCTCTAGAACCCGAAAGTTAACGAGATAAAGTCAAGTGATGCACGACACAGCGACAAAGTTCACCCAAATATGGGAAACCTTTTTCTCTACATACATCCTGTAAACTTCTACATGAATGTTTTATCTATTACAATACAGGTCATGAGGTAATATGGGACATGAAGTTTTGGAAGGTGAATGGATGGATGGATGGATGGATGGATGGATGGATGGATGGATGGATGGATGGATATACAGACACCACTGTTTGTTTAAATATGCACAAAAACTGCCCATAATTTAATAAAAGGAATGATAACATAAATTATACAGAAGACAGTATAGAATATTCAAATCTATAATTCATTGATAAATAGATAAGTCCATCCTTTAATATCCAAATACTCACAGGATCTTTGGGACATTAGGAATTGTTATCAGGCAAATGTTGTAATGCTTTCCTTAATATTAATATACAGACAATAAAAAAAGATAAACTGTTACAGTTTCTGACCTGTGGTATAAATGCATTAGACCATTTCATTCATTTATAATATTATAGTATTTATAACTCGGAAAGAAAATGAACAGCCTGGGTTTCTGAAAGTGTTTCTGTTATGACTGAATTGCAGGCACGTTACTCTGAATCACAGTGAGAAGTCCAGTTTCATGGAGTCCAAATGTACTGATGTTGAGAATTGAGGAAATGAAATACATATAAAAGGCTGTAGTGCTGGAATTTTAGGTGCCAAAGCTCGGGTCTTGATGAGAGTGCTTCAACGGTGGCCATACCACAAAGACGTACGCACACACCCCGAGGCAGCCCCGGCGATGAGCACGCCACCCGCCCATGCCAGGGTTCTGAAGAGAGCACTTCAACGACAGCCATGCCGCAAAGACGTACACGCACACCCCCGGCAATAACCACGTCCCCGACCCACCCACGACTGTCCAAGCCGCCCTGCCTCCTGCCTGACATTTCTATGCTATCTTCACCTCTAAATGCATAACGGCATGATCTCCTTGTCTAGAAGTAAGGATTTTATGCTTTTATGCTCCAGAGCAAACACACTGTCACGATGATTGATGGCGTCGGTCTGTCTTCAGCTCTCCCTCTGTGTTTTTTCTCTCTCTCTCACCTCCTGCACCCCCCACCCCCTCCTGGCTGGATACTTTAGGAAGTATCCTTGGCATTGGTTATGTTTTGACTTAATGCCAAAGGACCAAAGAAACGCTGATGTGTTGGGTTCCCCTCCATGATGCCTTAATCAGTCGGGCCAGACGAAAGGTACTCCACAGCTCGAAATGCCATAAATGTGCCGAGGGGGGCAGTCAGGTGACGAGCCATTTCACTTGTTGACAGTTCCTACGCTAATCCAATTCGGGTGTCTCTCTCTCTCTCTCCACAGCCCAGACTTTTCATGCCTCCAGACTCAGCGCATTTTGCATCCCTCCGCCCCCAGCATTTTCATCTCAACCCTTCTTGTAAAATGCACTCCCAAATAAAGCCCCCGTTCTTTGCTGCCATCCTCGTCTCGCAAACCCATCCACCGTTCCGACTGAAGAACTTTTACGGGGAGGCCTCCCCACAATCCACACGTAAACATATTCCTTAGCAGGCATGCGTCTAGCAGTTAAGCTCAAACAGCGTCTACTGGCAACCAGCGATGCTATTTCGTTCTGCTGACAGAATATTTATTTTATTTTTTTTACCACAAGTACATAATTATGAGCTTATAAAATATATGTCTACAATATACTGCATTTCCAAAAAAGTTCATTAAAAGTTCATTATTTTGTGTCTTGCAGGCCTGAAACAACGATGTAAAACTCCGTTACAGAGGCACGTCCATTACACATGCAGCGTTTAGTGCTATTAAACACGAAATGCACATCTGCTCATTATGAACACTTTCGTTTTACTCACTTCCTAGCACTGTACGAGGAATAGAAAAATCATCAGAAAGTGACTTTTAAAGTTAAAAGCACCCACGCTTAATTTAGGGACGATCTTCAGTTAGTTGGTTTGTTAGCTGAGTTTGTATATCCTGTTAGCGCAAATCCGCTGAAGTATTTCTTAAATTTTCCTTTGTATATTACTGTGTGCACAGTCTCATTGCAGCAACCTGACTGCTATGAAACTCGGCTGCCAGATTTTTAAATTAAACACCTCCGTTACAGTTCGTGCACGGGAGCTTCTCTGCCCTATAAAAGAAAGCTTTCTGCTGGCAATCTTCCCAAAGCAAGACAGACACCCTCAAGGGTTGGAGAATACTATCTTAGTGTGAGACTGAAATCACACTTATGAAGATTGCTCATTTCCGGTCTCCGTGTCCACTGATCCTAAATTTTACATTTTCCAGCTTGAAAGCGATATATAAACGTAGGTAAATATACATATGCCGTAGTATATTATTAATATGTTACGTCAGATGCATTTAGAACGAGACTAATTAATGCTTCTTCAAAGTTTTCCAGGGCTGGAGGCCCATCCAAAGTCTGTGTACTGTGGCCCAAGGTCTTGGCTCCTTCCTCTCTTGTATCCCATGTCTCCATGGAATTCACCGGAAAAGCAGGCCTCCACAGGAGACTTGGGAACATTTAGTAGCGCGAGTGCCGCACTCAGCGTGCCGCCATCCTCAGACACCAGAACATCTTAGGATATAATCTCACACTTCACATGTTAGTATAATGGGAGGCCTTGCAGAAACACCACCTTCCCTCCATCCTCAGACACCAGAACCTGTTAGGATCTCACACTCCATGCAAAATGGGAGGCCTTGCAGAAACACCACCTTCCCTCCATCCTCAGACACCAGAACCTGTTAGGATCTCACACTCCATGTATAATTGGAGGCCTTGCAGAAACACCATCCTCCCTCCATCCTCAGACACCAGAACCTGTTAGGATCTCACACTCCATGCAAAATGGGAGGCCTTGCAGAAACACCATCCTCCCTCCATCCTCAGACACCAGAACCTGTTAGGATCTCACACTCCATGTATAATGGGAGGCCCTGAAGAAACACCACCCTCCATCTTCAGAAACCAGAACCTGTTAGGATCTAATCTCACGCTCCATGTGTCAGTATAATGGGAGGGCTTGCAGAAGCACCACCCTTCTCTTCTTTCGGTTTCTCTCCTCCAATCTGGGCATAGCTGAGACCCACGGGGGCTAAAAATGCCCCAACTTCCCGGACCATTACCGCTGCACCCTTCCCAGAAAGCACTGTGCAGCCAGCGTCCTGGTGAGGCCTCAGCCTCTTTGCCTCCCTGGGAGCGCTGAGCACCCAGCCGCATTACGGCGTGTAATCACGTGATTAAATATTCATCCGGAGAGCCTTTCCAAAGCACGAGCCGGACTTAGGTCCCCGATGAATAATACATAGGCACCAAAGCTGCATAAACATAAAGGAGAGCACTTAACACAGGGGATCGTCTCGCTGAGCGGAAAACGGCCCAACGAACACCATGTGGACGAAGGTTAAGGAAGCGTGACGTCTCCTCCTTTCCTTTCCTGGGACGCCTGTACGTTGTGGAGAGCCCCCAAAACGTCTATTTTTGGGCAATCTGTGATGCGGGTTTACCCGCGTGATAATATCCTCATTGTTTGTAAGAACAATGTACGAAGGAAGGACTATTTATCTGCACTACAATTTACAGTATGAACCTGTGCCGTCAGATGTAAATATTCTCATACTTCCAACAGAAATTTCATGGATTTTGTCACTGGTCCCTGTCCACACCGCTGCCCCCTGGCAGTGACACAAAGGAGCGCATGCAGCTCACAAGCGGTGGATGTGTATCGGTCACCTCTGGAGTGTTGGGTGCGAAGCCGCTCGCTTCCCCGTGTACACAGAATCGCCGCATGTGCACGTCCACTGTTTTCCAGACACTGTGTATCGATCCCCCGCTCTGAACGCGGGAATGACTCATCGCGAGGACAGATGAGGGTAAAATAAGTGCAATTAAAACGAGATTCATCTCAATCAGTCGGCAACTTAAGTTTAACACACACGCATGGTGCCAGTAGCTGGAAACCATTTTGCTTCGCTAATGAATACAATATTAAGCAACACGGAAAATGCAGAGGCGAAGGATTTAATAAATGTTCCAATTTTTAATGGGATGCATAAAAATAATAAAACTAAACACATCTACCACTCCACACATGAGACGGCAAGATGGGTATTATGCAGAAATAACAAGCTTGGGGAAACTCGCGGTTCTCCCAGGGACCGTAGGCCAGCTGGGTCAAATGTCAAAGTAATAATGCAGGATGCATGTTTAACTGCATGTACCTAGAAGAAGAGGAATGTATTAAAGCCGCTAATGTACATTAAGCCGTACATGCCTCTGAAAAATCTCATAGCATCTCAGATGACGGCAGCCTTGTCCATTGGTATGCAGATCCGAAAAATAGATAAAACACTAAAGATGTCTTTCCAGGGGAGTGTCTGATTTCAGTCTTGCCTTTGGAAAAATTAAAGGGGGCGGGACTTCGATTAAAAGGACGCTGTTGCTTTAAAATGGAGATGCCGCTTTACAAACAACCAATCCCCAGAGATGTGGGCGGGTCTTTCGACGCAGCCTACCTGGGCATCCTCGGCGGGCCCGATGATATTTTAGCACGGTAGCCAAACAAGCAACAACCGTAACAGCGATAATAAGTCCCCGTAAAAGGAATGCTTAATTAGGCTCGGAGACACCGGCGAACTCACGTGGGCACTAGGGACCAGCCGCAGAGCTCCTCCGAAGGTTGACGATAATCAGCACAACTCTTTTTTACCACTGTCCAGAGGCCACATATAAATAGTCAGACCACCCCTCCCCAGTCAGATAAAAAAAAAAACCAAAGGAAGATTCCTTCTGGGTTTCTGGGTCCTATGAGAAAATACCGACCCCAGGCCGGTATTAACCACTGGCCGGCACACGCTAAAAACATTGTATCTCCTCCGACATGGCAGGGGTGCAAAATGATTACATAACCAAGCATGGTTTCAAAAACATATGGCTTACATAACCTTACACTTGAACTGCGTAACGGAGAATAATAAAGTAAATGTCTCAAGTGTAAAGTGACTTTTTTTCTTCCTCGAAAGTTCAGCAAAAGTGAACTAATTTCTAAAATTAAAATGACATTTTTTGCAAAAACGAGAATTACTGTCAGTCCACACCCCCACATCACCAAATAGTGACTCCCATGGTTTGCATGTAGAGGGGGCATGATTTTACACTGGCCATCACACCCGAAACGGGGCACAGAACCAAGCACGATGCTCCCCCAGCATCTTGTGAGTCCGCACCGTGCTCTCAGTTCCTGTGGGGCTGATCCTGTGAGCCAATGGGAAAAATTCTCCCCGGTAACAGTCGTCATGGCAGTGCTCCAAAGAACAAACACACAGGCTATGCTTTTACTATAATGAATGATACAGGTAGATAAACAAACTGCAAGAAACTGAGACCAATCAGACATAAGGAACTAAAAAGTCCATTCGCAGCCTTAAAACGAAAAAAAAGCTAAGTGACAAACACTTAACTGCCGACCGATTTGTGTTAATGATCTTCATTTAATGACGCACTTGTTCCTGTGCGATTGATCAGAGTACGATGACCACGATGGCTGAAATGCATATGACAATTAATGTGTGAATAATTCTTAAAGATACACAGTTACGTGCTTGGGTTATAACTTATAGCCACCGTCAACATAGTTGACACAGTTAATTGGCTATCGGACCCCAAAACAGACAGGTGCGAATGCCTTGATATCACAAAATTTGCGTAAATGATTATGTGGTACGTTCAGAATTTATAGCTACACAGCAAAAGAAAGACTGTGGACGAAAATCGAGAAAACGCAGCTCTTTGCGCTTCGTTCCGCTTCGTTTTTGTTTAGTTATCTGTTGTTTTTGTTTGTTTGGTAATTCCACATGCAATCTGCACTAGAGGCACAGCGCCCTGAAGGACCCCCTTTCCCCAGCAGACGACACTGACTCGGACCGCCTGCAGTCTCCCGGTAGGAGGCAAACAGTCTCAGTCGACGCCGCCCCCCCCCCAACACTACCTCTGCCTCCCGCCACGTTCTCCCCTCGTCACATCTGCTCCTCGCGCGCGGAGGCAGCTGGGAGGTGTCACACGCCTGGCGTTTTCCCTGGTGTCGGCAGATGGTGCTGCACAATTAGGCCCCAGCACCCCCCATCCGTCTCCCGTAACCGCGGGCGGAGCCCGGCAACACCGATATCCCTCCCGGTCCCGGCCTGTGCTCAACTAGCATAAATCGCAGTGCAAATCCTTTTCTAAAGGACAAAAGAACATGTTTTTTTTAACCCCTATTCTTGTACTGAAAAAAAAAAGGTCGGTATTAGCAGAGGCTCTGGGAAGGACCGTGAAGGCGGGTAATTCGGCGGCGCCCCTCCGCAGACAGGGCCGTGGTGAATAGAAGCGTTTACTGCAAACGGGCGCGTGTACGGACAGCTTAGTGAGCAAGCTTTGCACGGTTTTTTGTTTCTCTCCTTTGCTCAGAAAGGCCCAATTTCACTGTGCAAACAAGCATGGCTGACGCGCGGCCCCTTTGTCCCACTGCATGACATCACCCCGCCCGGGACTTTGGTACCCCCACCTCGGCCCGATCGCTCCCGCTTCCCTGGTCCGTCTCTCTCGGGCGCTCACCGGGGCAGGCGGCCCGTTTGGAAGCACCGGGAGGCGGAGCTTGGCGGAGCGAGCGACGCAATCGTCACGGCCGGGACACGCCCACCGTCTGCCAAGCCCCAACATGATGGCGGACGACATCATCTGCGGCGTTACGCTTAGCCGGCGGAGGAGCACGAAAGGTCGCTGCCTTGTACATCAGGCTTCTCACTTTCTGCTATTTGTCCAATTATTATTACAACCATTATTATCATTATATAATTATTTCATATTATATCATTATATTATTATATAATAATAATAATGATGCATCTATGTGCTGTAACTGGCAGCCCATCCAGCTCTGTGCCCTATGCAATCTGGAATAGGTATGCCCCCCCCACGACAAAGAGTATGAGGTGGACGGACAATAATGATATGAAATAATAATGCATCCATCCTGCGTGACTTTTTATCCAGTAAAGCAATTCTGTGAGCCGGGACTCTCAATAGAGCTACTGATAATAGTAGCAATAATAATAAACAACAATAAATAATATCCTCAGCATGATGCAGGATTGGAACAGAAAGCCTCCTAAGCTGGGATAAACACGCCTTTCCCCAAGTCAGTATCTCCCCCCTCCCGAAGCAACCCGAGACCTGCAGGCCCCTTATCCGACAGACGGAAGACATTCCATGTCACACGGCTGTGATTTCCAATTAGCGGGCGGGTTGGAGGGTCACCTTTGGTCATGCCCCGTGTCAGCTGAGTGCGACTGCAGTAACCGGACACTCCGAGCCAGGTACTGGCTTTCCGGGAGATGGCGTCCACACCTGCGATGAAGCGGAGGGCTCACCACTCAGAATCACATTCATGCCGGTGAATTTAAAACGCCCCATTAAGAGAAATGAATCTACAATGCGCTCATTAGAAGATGGTAATTGCTTGAAAATCGCCCATGTCTTTTGTCTTCCTGATCACACGCCGACGATCCACTCAGGAAGAGGAACCTGGGGAAGACAGCCCCCGCAAAGATGCCGGGCACCGGGAGAGCATGCGGACTCCTACGCACTGGTGCAGAAGGAGAACATGCGACGGATATGCGACGGACATGCGACGGATATGCGACGGACATGCGACGGATATGCGACGGTACATGCCAATCAAATTAGTATCCCTGCATCAATGTACCATCCAGCCATCATCACCATTTACCCAGTTAATTTTAGAAAGCAATTCAATAAAAAAAATACACACTATTGAAATCCCTGAGCAGTTCATTTCCAATATGCAATATGGGACCCGCAAGCAACATATATTATATTTAAAAAGTTAAAAATTAAACACGGGGAACCAAGATCGGGCTCGTAGCTGAAGCGGAAATGGTGGTACAGAAAGTTCCAGCTCATTAGACAGAACTCAGCTGCTTAAAACGCTGATGTGCGTCTTATTGTCACCTGGAACAAACAGCAGACACATCTCCCAATGCAACAAGCATGACCTCTTCGCAAACAATGAAGTAATTCATTGAAAAATCATCGCTGCTAACAAAACATTTTATGTTAATTAAAATCATCAGAGCTAAACTAACTGCAATGAACAGTGGATGCATTTTTAAAACAAAATAACTGCTAATATGAGCAAATATAACACAAAAAAGATACCTATCAGAACACTTAATCTGATACTTAATAGTATGTCTGCATTAAATATTCATCAGCTGGCATTTAAAACTTCTTAACAGCCGTGTTTTAATTATACAAACCACGAGCAGACAAGGGCCATGCATGGATTCTAGAGCCTGTTCTCAGAAACGCCAAACAGGTGCTTGGGTAAAAGATACCGCCAGGCATTCTGTGCGTAAGATGTTGCACATTTGATCGTTTTTGGCAGGATGGGAAACACAGAGTCCAACTCAAACGAACATCCCCAGGAAAGGCGCAGTGTTACGTTAGGCTACCTCTGGAGATTGTCAATAAGGGCCTCCTCATTGGGGGAAGGCAGTCAATATATTGACGAAGCCATTCATCACTTCAACTCTACAAGACATTATTTCTAATTAAAAAGTAAGACATAAATTCCACGTTTCATTGCCAGGCTAGAGTGTTAAATAAATCTGCAACATGGCTGAGATCATGTCTAGTCAACTAGAGCAGTGGCATAAAGATTAAAATACATATGTTTATCACACACACACACACAGGATTGTAATTATATCTTCATGGGGACTCTCTATTAATTTTTATGGGGAAAACTCTAATCCCAACATGACGACCTTAACCCCTATCGAGCCCTAACCTTATCGTAAATAACCAACAAAATACAAGACTTTTGGCTTAATTAATTTTTTCATTGCATTCACAGGTCTTTGTGGGGACCTGAAAAACGGTCAAAATAACAAGTTTTTATTACATTGTCTAAACACGTATATGTATATAAGTCAAATACAGGTGGCAAAAATACAAGAGGATAAATCAAACCTCTTCCCTGAGAGCTGGGAGTGAGCAAAAAGGTGAACTGGGAGGACTGGTGTGAGAAACACTGGCCTAGAGCCTCGGCAAACATCAGGCCCCCATCCTGCCTTGGAAAAACTGGTAACACCTGAATGTCTATGCTGATATCAGCCTAGCGCCCCCTGCCTGACGCGTGTGAACATTACATCAGAGAGCCTGCTGGACGGCCCTTCGAACGCAGTGACTCGCCTCACTCTGCCGCCATGCGCTGAGAGAGCCCTTTGCTGCACGAGTGTCCCGATTAATCCGCGTGAGAGCCGCGTCATCGCCGAATGCGGCCGGCCACCCCAGCCTCGAGGAAGACCCACGCAAACCTGACAGGTGGGGGCCATTAAGATTATACTGTCCGACAGCATTAAGACCCAGGTCACAAAGGAACGCGATGTGCCCAGCAGCTCCGCACAACAGACGGATAAAAGATCATGTAGCTGAAATCAAAGGGTAAGCGATCCGCTCGGTGAGATTTGCTTTGGAGCCGTTGTTAGAATCATCACCTCAAGCTGCTTCGCAACCACAGCTGTGCCACAAGCTGCTTAAAATACAGTTTCTTTTTTAATCCTTCCTTTCTGTGATCGTTGGCTCTGTGATTTACGTGGCCAGGTGGTGAGGTCAGCCTACCGGGGTCGCTTCAGAGCGATGCGCGAGGAAGCCAAAGCTAACATCGGTGTGGAACGTGGGCTGTGTGCAGCGTGGTCGTCAGAAGGCAGAGCGAATCCCACGCAATCCTTCGGACAACGATGAGATCACTGTATCCATTACAACGCCACGTTAATTGCAATCCATTTATTATGGGATTAAAATGGATAAAAACATCCAGGTGAATCATTGTGCATCCGATGGGTCCTTTAGGCCCAGGAACCTGGTCCCTGTTTACAGTCCCTAGGCTTCCTCGAGCTGGAACTTTTGTAACTTTTGGTTTCACACTGTACAACAGGAACTGGGATCTTTATGCTAAATAAGCAAGGGAGACGCAAAAAGTTAGCAGGTTAAACTTCACACAATTACATACGAAACTACACCGCCACCCCAAAACAATGAGAATATTAGTTATAAAGTATATTGGTTAGCGATATAATTTTCCAATGCAGAAATATTGAGATGCACGCAAAAAATGCATTAATTAATTGCACATGGATGCATTAAATGTAACTGGGGTAGAAAAATAATTCAATCTGCTCATTTTTTGCTTCGTCGCATCTCTTTTGCTGCCTTTCTGCGTAATGTCCGAGTTCGTGGTGGTGATTATGGTCAACCAGCTTGCAAGCTATCGTTGTAAGCATCTCCCCAGTAGTTTGCGTTTGAACAACAAGTACCGAGTCTAGCGTAGGTACTAAAAAGAGGGTTCTGGAACTGCAATCGGGCCGAGTGCCTGTGGTGTGAACATGACCAAAGTCCCTGGTTCTGGGAAAAGGTTCTGGTGGTGCGAAAGCAGCTTTTGGTCCTGCAAGATCAAAGTTCTCCTTAGGTTAGACACCAACTCTCATCCAAAGTCCTAAGTCAGAGACAGGTTCTGCTGCTTAGGATAAGCCAGGCACAGGTTCTGCTGCTTAGGATAAGCCAGGCACCGCTCCGAGAACGATGGACGCCAGGTTACTTGGTGGGTCTTGCTGGACAGGCTAACTATTCTCCTGGGGGACTTCAGGAACCTTCCAACTGCCGAGAGAAGGGAGCGAGCATCCCTCAGCGCCGAGTGAGCGATGGGGATCCATATCTCCATGCTAGGGGAACCGCACGCCGACCCAAGGCTGTAGACTGCAGTTTAATCAGGTTACTGTTTGGCCATTAACTGAATTACAGTTCAGACGTTTGCTCTCCAGGAACCTTAACCAGCCTCCTCATCACAACTTTGTTCATAATAAAATAAAACACATCAATGCAAGGGGATGGAGGAGGAGGGGGGGGAGTTAGCGGGCTTTGAAGGTTCCTGAGTACCTGCCCCTTTTATCAGAGAAACAGAAAGTGCCCCTCTTCTGCCACACCCCCAGCCAGCAAAATTTACCCAAAGCCCTGCCCCCTACTGCCAACATATACCGTAAGCCACACCCCCAGTTGATGAAATATGGCCTAAAACACGCCCCCCATTTGAGCATCTGCCTCTTGACAAAAGTCTGTGCGCTGCATTGGCTGGCATGATGTACAGTTTGGCAATATTCAAAGCGATACCGGTCAAAAACATACTGAGATGCAGGCAGCCTATGACCATATGTAGTCAGTTTCATTGATACAGTGATAAGAGATACCATCTGTTCCACGCTCTGCCCATAAACTTCATAGCCACTCTTCCTGCTTTTATTATCCTGATTGCTACTCTTGCTTATTATATTATTAATCAATACTACTGCTTTTAACCAACAAATGAAGTGGTTACATATTGCACCCACACCATAAAACACACACTGCATTATAAATGAGCCATGAGACCCGTTATCCTAGCAAACAGTACAGACGTATATGTTTTGTTTTCTAAGGACCGTTTACAAGAGACAAACACTGGACCATGAAATGAAAAGATGTCCCGTTTACATTTTACATGTCGATTTAATTCATAGTTTTACTACGAGTCATATAACTTAATAAATGATTAAATATATGACTGACACTAAGATGGATTCTCTAAGACTGTAAATATAGAAAAGAAAAACAAAAAATGTATGTATACTTAAGTGTGTGTGTGTGTGTGTGTGTGTGTGTGTGTATATATATATATATATATATATATATATATATATATATATATATATATATATATATATATATATATATATAGCCCAAATTCAGAAAGTTATTTTTCTGCTAAAGGCTGATCTAAACTGACTTTGCTTAGGGCTAGGAAGGTGCATCAAATATAGGTCTTAATTCAGTGTCAGCACACATTAAAACTTTCGTGATGTGAGCAGCTCGCAGACATGAATTAAGCTGACATATTTCAACACTAATAGAGCCCTTGATTTGAGATACACTTCCTAATAGCTGTAACTGCCTACAAGCAAAAAAGAAAATGGCTTTGCGATGACTTTAGAACGGATTCGTCCTGCAAGGTACTAGAGCCTCGCTTATGAACGGTTATCGTAAAGTCGGTCAATCGTCTGTGTCATAGTCACCGGCGTACTTTAGGAACACACAACCTATGTGCTGAAACGTGCAATAATCTTTCTTCAGTCTTACAGTAGCGACAACGAGTGCATTAAACATTGATGAAGAACGTTAATATCCTGTAATGACTTGAAATAATGTAACTTTACTGCACGGCCCGACAGATATTAGCACTGAAAATAAAAAGACCTCTTCACGGCCATCGCCGGCATGTTTTATGCCGAGAATCTTTTTCCTGCAAACACTGAATGAATTTTGAGTCTGGTTTGATGTGCCGGTTTTGAGTGAAAGAGTGCGAACACAAACAATGACTAATTAGTGCAGGGGGAGAAGCAGCCTTCAGGCAGCTGCGAGTCTGCATGATTGCTAGGAAAACATGGCTGGCACGCCAAAGGAGAGTCGAAGTGTTCTCAGCACAGGCCGACGTGCGGCAAAAATAATCCACCGGGTGCCGAATCAAAGGCTTATCAGTAATTAAGCGGAGATTTGCAGATGCTGACGGGCATCAGTCAAAGCGGAGCTTCCGCAAACACAGGCCTTAATTGGAAAACGGGGTGCAGGTGTACGCCGGCGGATCGGCCTCATCCGGAGCGCGATCGACGGGGGGGGGGGGGGTTGGTTGGGGAGCAGAAGTGAAGAAGGGAGATGGCGTAAGGGAAACGAGGCGGTGACCGAGACAGGTACCTGGAAATGTCGCTCGCTCCGTCAAACCTATTTTAAAATCCCACTGCTTCACATTTCACATCCCACTGGACTCTTCAGTCCTGAAAAAGAAGGAAAACAGAAGTCACAAAGCAGCCTCTTCTACAGTACATGTATGAGAGAGAGAGCGAGAGAGAGGAGAGAGAGAGAGAGAGAGAGAGAGAGAGAGAGCGAGAGAGAGACAGAGAGAGAGCGAGAGAGAGATAAATTTATACATTTACAGCTCAAGCAATGCTGGTATACAAAATAGCTCTCAGTTTTGGCCATTTTTATGAAATACGGGTCGAGGTAGACCGCCAAAACACGTTAAACCCCTCCCCCCACCCCCACCCTGGATGGCTTTGTCTGCTTAAAGAACACATATTCAATTAAAGCTATTCACCATCTACAAAGCTAATCCTGCCAAAGAAGCATCCAGTGCAGAATATATAATGAGCTCATCACATATGTATGAGGAGCTATCCAGGCCATGCTGGCTGTTAATAGGTAAAGCGTGAGGCGGAGCTGCGGACCTGGGGCCGGCGTGGAACAGAGGGACATATCTGGGCAGCATTGTCGCTGTGGATTATATTTGCATCTTGATTGTTGGTTCCGGGGAATGTAAACGCTTTTAACAACACATACAAACAGGTACAAATGTCCATAATGACCCCCTGGTGTTCTTCCATGCTGCTTAGTTGTACAGAGATATACACATTTTTAGAGAGATGCATTTCACTGAAGCAATTCGCATAGCCCCTAACTAATACGCCACCTGCTGCCCAGGACATGCAACAGCAGGCAAAATATTTTAAAAGTGTCTCAGCTTGCCTTTGTATAAGCACCAACAAGACCAGTTTTGATTAACAAAAGGAGAGTCTACTGGCCATATTTCCAGTCTCCTCCAGAGACTGAGCTCGACTAAACAACACGCTGGCTCCGCCCGTGCTTGGGCAGCGGCTTCACGTCTCCGGTATAAGCCAGCTTGCCAAGTCAAAGTTGCGTCCCGGTTCAGCAATCCCTGCCAGCTCACGTAGCGCAGCCCTTCTGCGGTGTGCCGGCACCTCAAGTGGCAGGTGAGACCAGGCCAGCGCGCCGCCCCAGAGAAAATGAGTCCTTCCAGAGAGGGGACAGGTGCAGCTCTGCATGCAAAGCAGCACTGCGCAACCCCTGGGGGGAGCACCATGCGCAGCCCGCAGAGCTGGAGCATGTGGGTACTGCGCGAAAGCACGGGGAGAGGGGACCACAGAGCACTGGGAGAGAGAACCACAGAGCACGGGGAGAGGGAACCACAGAGCATGGGGAGAGGGAACCACAGAATACAGGGAGAGGGAACCACAGAGCACGGGGAGAGGGAACCACAGAGCATGGGGAGAGGGAACCACAGAATACAGGGAGAGGGAACCACAGAGCATGGGGAGGGGGAACCACAGAGCACGGGGAGAGGGAACCACAGAATACAGGGAGAGGGAACCACAAAGCATGGGGAGAGGGAACCACGGAATACAGGGAGAGGGAACCACAAAGCACGGGGAGAGGGAACCACGGAATACAGGGAGAGGGAACCACAAAGCACGGGGAGAGGGAACCACAGAGCACGGGGAGAGGGAACCACGGAATACAGGGAGAGGGAACCACAAAGCACGGGGAGAGGGAACCACGGAATACAGGGAGAGGGAACCACAAAGCACGGGGAGAGGGAATCATAGAGTTTGGGGAAAGGGAACTACAGAGCTCAGGGAGAGGGAACCACAAAGCATGAGGAGATGAAACTACAAAGCATGGGGCCCAGTAAACACAGGGCTGGCACGGCAGAGAGTCAAAGTGTTCTCAGCACAAGTTTGGGTGCGGTGAAAATAATCCAGCGGGTGCCGGATCAGAGGCTTATCAGTAATTAAGCGGAGATTTGCAGATGCTGACGGGCATCAGTCAAAGCGGAGCTTCCGCAAACACAGGCCTTAATTGGGAAACGAGGTGCAGGCGTACGCCGGCGGATCGGCCTCATCCGGAGCGCGATCGACGGGGGGGGGGGGGGGGGGGGGGGAGGGGAGGGGAGCGGAAGTGAAGAAGGGAGACGGCGTAAGGGAAACGAGGCGGTGACCGAGACAGGTACCTGGAAATGTCGCTCGCTCCGTCAAACCTATTTTAAAATCCCACTGCTTCACATTTCACATCCCACTGGACTCTTCAGTCCTGAAAAAGAAGGAAAACAGAAGTCACAAAGCAGCCTCTTCTACAGTACATGTATGAGAGAGAGAGCGAGAGAGAGACAGAGAGAGAGTGAGAGAGAGAGAGAGAGAGAGAGATAAATTTATACATTTACAGCTCAAGCAATGCTGGTATACAAAATAGCTCTCAGTTTTGGCCATTTTTATGAAATACGGGTCGAGGTAGACCGCCAAAACACGTTAAACCCCTCCCCCCACCCTGGATGGCTTTGTCTGCTTAAAGAACACATATTCAATTAAAGCTATTCACCATCTACAAAGCTAATCCTGCCAAAGAAGCATCCAGTGCAGAATATATAATGAGCTCATCACATATGTATGAGGAGCTATCCAGGCCATGCTGGCTGTTAATAGGTAAAGCGTGAGGCGGAGCTGCGGACCTGGGGCCGGCGTGGAACAGAGGGACATATCTGGGCAGCATTGTCGCTTTAAATATCTAAAGTGATATTTGCATTTATATTCTTGGTCCTGGGAAATGCAATCACACAGCACAGGACCCAATACCTACAGAACACTGGGCCCAGTAACTATAGAGTACGGGGGCCAGTAACCACACAGCACGGGGCCCAATACCTACAGAACACTGGGCCCAGTAACCACAGAGTACGAGGGCCAGTAACCACACAGCACAGCGCCCAGTAACCATAGAGTACAGGGGCCAGTAACCACACACCACGGGGCCCAATACCTTCAGAACACTGGGCCCAGTAACCACAGAGTACGAGGGCCGGTAACCACACAGCACGGGGCCCAATACCTACAGAACACTGGGCCCAGTAACCACAGGGTACGAGGGCTGGTAACCACACAGCACGGGGCCCAGTAACCATACAGCACGGGGCCCAATACCTACAGAACACTGGGCCCAGTAACCACAGAGTACGAGGGCCGGTAACCACACAGCACGGGGCCCAGTAACCATAGAGTACGGGGCACAGTAACCACACAGCACAGGGCCCAATACCTATAGAGCACAGGGCCCAGTAACCACAGAGCATGGGGCCCAGTATCTATACAACATGGGGCGCAGTGTCTATACAGCATGAGGCCCAGGATCTATACAGCATAGGGGCCCAGGGTCTATACAGCATAGGTGCCCAGTGTCTATACAGTATGGGGCCTAGAGTCAATACAGTATAGGGGCCCAGGTTCTATACAGCATAGGGGCCCAGGTTCTATACAGCATGGGGCCCAGTGTCTATACAGCATGGGGCCGAGGGTCTATACAGCATGGGGCCCAGTGTCTATACAGTATGGGGCCTAGAGCCTATACAGTATAGGGGCCCAGGTTCTATACAGCATGGGGCCCAGAGTCTATACAGCATGGGGCCGAGGGTCTATACAGCATGGGGCCCAGAGTCTATACAGCATGGGGCCCAGAGTCTATACAGCATGGGGCCCAGTGTCTATACAGCATGGGGCGCAGAGTCTATACAGCATGGGGCTTGGTAACCACAACGTACAAACATACACAAACATGCACATAAAGGCTTGTGATATTTAACAGAAAGCCAGTCTGGGATCAAAAGCTTGAGCGGGCAGTGGATCCAGCAACATCCCCAGATAGGGAAGCATTTCTGGGTGGGCCTGCTCCGCAAGGTCTCGCCGAGCACCCCCTAGGTCTGCCACTGTGAGGCTGCCCCCCACCCCCACCCACCTCCCCGGCCTGCTTTGTTTATCTGCTGGATGCCAGACTGGCCAAGCGAGAGTAAGCTTTGTCCCAGAGGCAGAGGAGGATGGAAAGAAGAACAAAACCAAAAGCAAACCAAAAGAAAAACAAAAATTTCATTTTCTCATTAGAAATCTGTCGTCCTCCTTCGCTTCCAATGTTGTGTGAGCCTGACTCAGTATCCAGGCCCCACTGGAAAAAAAAGACATTTCCAAAATGTCACCCTTCAGATATCTTCCTAAGACCTGCAATGTTGCCCGGGTTATTTCAACAGGGCTCTACAAATCACCATAAAAACAACAAGGCGTTCCTGTAATATAAAGGAAAGAGTTAAAAATGATCCCGGAGGAGCCCAGCGGCACGGGCTGTTGCCAGTCTTTAAGCAAAGGTCACGAATGCATCTATCTGCTGCACGTTCATTAGAGCCTCCAGCCACTTCAAGCAGCTAATGTAAAAAACACAGTAAAATAAATCTATCAGGGAGACGTAACGAGCCTGCGCTACCTCTTGGTGTTGCCTCAAAATCAATTAATTTGTGATTTAGCCGGCCGTAGACTTAAACGGCCGGCCTAATGCATCCTCACAGCACGTGCCTATTCCCCTCCCGCACCCCCCACTCCCCTTCACCCTGGGAAACGGAGCTGGGGGGTCAAAGGTCAAAACGCAGGCCAACGTAACCCAATCCTGCTGATGTCACCGGGCCCGGCACCGTCTTCCTGAACCGCTGCACCGCATGAGGCATGCTGACAAACCAAACTGCGCTCACCATCCATGCATTTTCTACGCCCGCTTGTCCTAAGCAGGCTCACGGGGGCCCGAATCGACATTATACATCTCTGCATACAAAAGCTTGAAAATTGATTTTCCCCTTGTGAAAAAATGGTCAGAATAACAGGTTTTTATCACATCGTGGGGACATTTGGTCTTTGGTCCTGACACTGTAATATGTATGAGCCCCCCCCCCATACATACACACACACACATCAGCCCGCTAGCTGATAACTGTCAGTTTGGGTGCCTGAGATGGCGCGGGGAAGGAGGGGGCACCTACATCGCACAGACAGCCTCGGCCTTGAGCACAAGGCTGTGTACACATGCCTGCAGCGGGGGGGGGCACTCAGGGATAGTGGCAGGCCCTGACGGGGGCCTGTTTCATCCGCCCACAGCGGAAGGCCTGGCGTGCCTGCACTGAAATTGGGCCTATTAGTAAGCATGGGGACCTTGACCAATGGACACGCAGGTGACCAAGCAGCGGCTGAAGGGCCACATAGTGTGGGGGGGGGGGGGGGGGAGCGCAGGGCACCACTTTTTCTTTGGGGGGGGGGGGGGGGGCTGAACCTGAGCCGAGAGAGGCGAAATTAGATTTGAAAATATCGAGGATTCGCTTTAGCTCCGCTGCTGTCAGAGTCATCTCCCACACAATTATGCGGCGAGAGGAGTCAGAGGGTGACTTCATCTTCGAGATCTTACCGAGCCTTGGGGGGTAGCCGGTCCTGCAAGAGGACGCCCCCCGGATGTGAGAAACTATTCAAAAGGTCCGAGGGACGGCCATTAAAAAAATAAAAGATGCATCTTCACAGATTTTTTTTGTGGAATATTCAGTAATATCATTACAATATTCATTTCACAGAGTAAGCACAGAGTGATCATATTAAAGAAGCAAAATGTAACATATTCCTATATTCTTAATAAAATTCTGTGTTGCTCGCTATTAATGTTCCACATAATTTTTCAGTTATTTATTCGGCTTTAAATCCGCTCTTGATTCCATCGATGTACGGATAAGCCATGACATTTATCCAGTTATGATATACACCAGGATTATTTTCTGACATTTCTATATGAAAGGCAACTTTTCCTTCATGATAGGTGCATGAGATGAATCAGACAGATATACAGCAGAGCATCAGTAAGATGTTGATTTTCACCAACGCGGGTAGATTTGACGGGACGGATTCCCAAAGTTTTCCTCCGCCGAGAACATTTGTTTGAGCGCACTGCGACGGACGTTTAATAAACGTCCGAAAGAGAAATGGAGCGATGGTGAAAGCTGACTAGCCGTGCGTAAAATTACACAGCCGTCTCACAGCCGAGGCATACATCTCAGACTCGGTTACGGAAGCCATCCATGGCAAATCTTTGATGAAACTGAAGTAATAGGAGCGCAAATGAGCGTGAAAGCAGCCAAAGGGCTTTAAGAAGGAAGGTGGCACCAACTTCAACTCATGCACACTGTGTGAGCGCCTTTGCTCTGTAAATAAATCTAGAAATAAAACGGCACTTTGTGACTTCACATCTCAGCCTTTGCTTAATCAGTGAAAAATCATGGAGAAGAGACTATTCATCATTTGACAGGGAGCCATCCAAACATCCTAATTAGATTATCTGTGCCTAATTGGATTGTTTATGGATACAAAATTGCAACCAATTAACTTCCCACTGGTCCTAAGCCCCAGCAACTACAGGTAGTAAAACAGGACGGTGGGTGAAATCCCACAGCCTTACTGGGAACAGCCAGAAAGCTGTTCGGCTTTGGCAGAAGGTGTGTGACTGCGCCCTGACGTGTTTGAATAGTGGTGTAACGTGACACCACGATGTGTTCCCCTGGGGTGTTCAATAACCACCCCCCCCACCCCAAACACACTTTCATTCTGCCCCAGTGCGGGGCAGATAACACTTGCAGAGGGTGCCCTTTTCTAAAGCTGGGGTTTTCACTGTACCTGACTGAAAACAGCTAAACATGCGACTCGCTGCAGGAAATGCAAGCCCGCCAGCAGCGATAAAGTGAATATGGAAAATGACACCTGCGGCAGCGTGAGAGTTAAGCTACGCTGAGCTCGCGTCTGGATCTAGTTACAGGACGAAAAATAAACACAGTCAGGAGAAGGATACCAGGGGGTTCCACTGGCTCTCGTTCACATTAACTCTGGCTATCACGCCATATCGAAGAAATCTCCACAGGTTCATTCAAACTGGGAAGGGTGTGTGTGTGTGTGTGTGTGTGGGGGGGGGGGGGGGGGGGATTGTCAGATCCCTCTGACAACTGAGAATGCCGCTGACTCCCACCCCCACCAGGAGCAGATTTACGGTGATGCAACACAGAGCCGGCTAAGCTACGCTATACGCTGTGATAAACGCTTCGCGTCTATTAAAGCCGCAGCCTGCTTTGTCATATTTAGAGGCAAAGGATTTGGGGATCAGCTTCATTTACATGCAGCATCGAAACGTGCAGCCGCACACTGGCTGCCAGTGTCCGCCACTGAAGGGGCAAGGAAAGGAGGATGGAGGAGAGAGAGAGAGAGAGAGAGAGAGAGAGAAATCAATGAACAAAAGCACTTTATGCCTGCTCAATTTCATCCTGTGCCGGCAGCACAATTAAAACTCCCGCTAGCAAGTTTTGGGGCCAGATTTCACTCTGTCGTGCAGGTTTCTCAATTTCAATCTTGATCAGTAGGAAAAATTAAATAAATAAATAAATAAATAAATAAATAAATAAAACGAAACGCGGATTCCGGACCCACGTCTCGGTCGCGTAAACGGATGACCGGGTTATCGACCGCTATTGACCTTGGGCTTATAACCAGTGCGGTCCAATTCAAGTATTCCGTAACGAACGCTTAAATCCATATGTGCGTTGTGGGTCAGATCGATAGGCGAGCCACGTATATTCCAGTTAACAGTCCCTGGGCGTGCTGGAAGATGGACGCTGTCTATTTCAAACTTGCGTGTGCATGCGTGCGTGAATTTGTAATTATTACATTGTGGGGACCCAATGTCCCTTCAATTTGATAAAAACCTGTAACTTTTACCTTGAGGAACATTTGTTTTTTCGAACCCCACAAGGATAAGATCAATTTTACAAAAATGTGTGAATGCAATCAAAAAACTCTAAATGCCCAAAGTCTTGTATTTTGTCTGGTTACTTATGGTTAAGGTTAGGGTTGGGTAGGGTTAGGGTTGCCATTGTTGGGATTATAGTTTTCCCCATAGAAATTAACAGAGTCCCCATAAAGATATGAAAACAGGTCTGCGTGTGTGTGTTTCTGTTATTTTTTTAAAAATATACTATGCCATGCTAAATCTTGCATGGGGGGAGGGGAGCATAGAATTTGAGTGCACAAGAGGGACTACTTCAAATAATCATTCATTTAAAAGCCTTCTAAATATTCTATGACATCTGAAGATCATAAATCAAATCAATCTTTAACCCCAGCAGGTCATAATAAGGTTTGCGTTACTCTCCAAGTGGACTTACGATATTTTCTATGAAAAACACAATGTACACTGCATAGAAACCGACCTCGTGTACCGCTGCGTGGTAACTGCTACATGGTAACCGAATAGTTAAAATGTCCTGTTAACTTGTAGCTTCCCTCAGAGCGGGGGAGGGGGGGGGGGGTGGGTGGGTAAACATAGGATCGCAGTGACCTTTGACACCCACCCCTGCAAAAACAATTCAGCCGACTTTGGGGGCAGGTGTCGCGAGGAAACGTCACCGTGACCCCATTGTGCGGCTTCTGGCATCGGCTCGGCCTGCCTGCATATCGTTTACCGCCATTGTCAGCGCGCCGAATAGCGCCAAGAAGGACCTACTCCAGGCCCAGGCAACACCGCGCAACAGGCCCAGAGAATAAAAAAGCCAGTGTCCTTCAGCGTCCGACAAAGTGCCGCCCGCTCAGGATCCCGCTGAGAACCCTTTGAAAAAGTTGAAAACCGCTGTCCGTAGGCGATCCCAATGCAGCTAGCCAGCTTTGGGACGCACCAGCCAAGAATAATTGTCAAGGGCTGCTGCAGTAACGACGGGCGAACTTGGCAGCGACCTACCCAAAGAAAAAGAAGACAGTGTAACAATCCTACAAGAGGCTCTTTAATCAGATACTAGGTATTCTGCTGGGGCTGCGCGTCACATTAATTGTACCCGTTTTTCCATCCATCCATCTACCAACCGTTTATGCGATGCAAGGCTGGGGTACACCCTGGGTTATATGTGAAGACGAAACAAACGCACACACACACACACACACACACACACACACGGTGAGGTCAGTTCAGAGACACCATTTAACTACACCCGGAGCAAGGCCATCTGCACATCCTGTGTTTTTAGTACAGTACTAAGTAAGACCAAAGCTGAAATACAGTTTCTAAAGCAATGACGTAAATATACAGACACTCCGGAAACATGGTACTTGAGGGGACACAAATGACAAAAGTTACAACTCGAGTACAAATCATAAAGAAATATAAGAAATGCATGAAATGCAGTAATCATTATGACTGATTTATTAATGATGCACAAACACAGTATCGGTACGTAACTAACAAAACCTTTCCGGTTAATTATTGCATTAATTAAGAGTGTAAAACTCCCTTATTTTCTCACCCTCAAGTAAACAGTTACTGATACTCTTCTCCTTACACAAATATATACTGTAAGCAAGTTAAAATGTATGCATGTCCCATCCCACCTCTTCCCCCAGCTAGCCGAGCCTAATATAGCCTAACTTAGTCTGGCCTAACCTAGTCTGGCCTAACCTAGCCTAGCCTAACGTAGATTAGTCTAACATAGCCTAGCCTAAGCACTGGATGCAAACACAGGTATAACAGAAGTTACAGTTAATAGAATTCTCTAGTAATTGTCAAAAATTAAATACTATAACAAAACATTGGTCTAGTAAAAAATCAATAAATTCTTTACATTAATATGTAGCATTACACTAATTAGAATACGTTTTCAGGGCACAAGATACAAGTGAACTGGAAAGATGCAGCTGCCTACTTGCATTTAACGTACTTTAGCAGCTTTATCTAAGTGCTACCTGTAAATGAATAGGGTCGGGAATGTTTTACGTTACCCCACAAGTACAGAGGTCTGTATTAGAAATGAAAAATCTAAGAAACACAGACCCAGCAAGCCAGCGTTTGCTCACTTTTCAAAAATCACAGTCAGCTCATTTTCTTTTTGTTAACGAGTAACATTCTCGTTAAAATAACGCTGGAATGGCACTGCAGATCAGCATGTGGCTCTGTCACCTTGTACCTGCGGGGGTGACGCGACGGGACCCTCCCTGACACCCGTGTGAATCGCTGGCTGTAACCAGGTGCTGGCGGGGGGGGGGGGGGGGGGGGGTTGCACGGCTGTGCATGCGCGTGATTGTTCCAGATATACTAAGACGCATTCCCTACATCCTGACGTGACACGCTATTGCTGAAAGTCTGCCTTGCAGAATAGCTTTTCAAAGGCAGCAAGGTTCCGTGTATCGTATGACATTTTATGTGTGGAAAACATAATAATTAATGGGCGACAGTGATCAGGGATGACATTTCTGACACTTCTTCTAAGGCTACGCCGAAATCTTCCCTTGTCCTCACAGGTTAGACCGAATTCTGGGCAGGGAATTTTAAAAGGACCTTCTATTTTTAACTGAGACTGGTCCGAGCTGCATGATCTGACACCTTCATGGAAAGCATTAAATTGACGTGTCGTACTAATCGAATAGCATCGAATGTCAAATTTCAGTGGTTCTCAAATTACAGTATGCAAAGCCTTCGGTGTATTGAAACATCGTTCAAAGTGCCACACGTCAACGGCCTGGCTACAACTCGCATCAGCTAACCATCCAAACGTAATTCCGTTATGCTTCTGTACACCACTTGCATAATGACAAATAAAAATCCTTGACCCATGATCCCTGATGAGCCTGCAGGAAAACATTTGCGTCAGCTGTTAGCTAGAGCGTTGAACTATTTATCTGCACGACGTATCGTAAATGTAAGACTGCTCCACAGTCCTATATATAAAACACCTCCGTTCACCCCAAACTTCCCTCTCACCTGTTACAGGAGATTAAGACGGGATATGGGAAGATCGAAGAATTCCTATCTAGCCATACTTGTGCTCATACAAATGGCAAATAAAATATAGTTCTCATCCGAAAAACCGTTACATTTTACTGCTAGCGCGACCTCTCTGCGGCGACGGTCTGGGGCCGCGTGCCGCTCTTTCAAAAGCCTATTTAGTCGCTCGCTTGGAAAGTATCCCCTCGGCATGCAAAAAAAGGAGGGGGGGGGGGGGGGCGACCTTACGCTTCAGAGAGAGCGGATGGAGGCAGGGAGGGAGGCAGGAAGAGGGCGCCTTATTCCCGTAGAGGTACGCTCGGTGACAGGCAGCGCCAGACCTTGAGCGGAGATGATATCTCTGTACACGCTGAGTGAAAAAGCCCATTCTGCAGGCCCCGAGCCACACACGGCCTGCCCCACAGATCTCCCTGGGCCGGCTCTTTATCAGCTGGTTATTATTTGGCTGAACGAGTTGAAGCAGAGCTCCCTGGGCAAGCTCTGACATAATGACTGATTGCACGGCAGACCTAGGAGGGAGAACAATGGCCAGCGTTTTAACATCGGACCTGGGGAGTACTGACAGGAGACGGACCCCCCCCCCCCCCCCCCGCTCCTCGCGCCATGATTGCAGGCAAAAAGGGAAAAAAAAGGAGGGGAAGGCGTTTCAGAATTCCACAGATAAGTGGACTCGAAACAGCGTGTTTGCACTGCATCCACTGCATCCACGCACTGTGCTGCAGGGGTGGCTTTTGTTACATACTGCAAACTTTCGGGTAGCCGAACATCTAAAAGCCACTGGGATTTGGGTTCCTCAAAGCAATAAACAAATAAATAGTCTTTAGAATAACAAAGCCTTAAGTAAACTTGTAACTAATTTGCAGATCATATAAAAGAAGTCAGGAGAGACAGCAAAGAAACACAGTTGCTTTGCTGTGTTATATATTTTCGTCTGGCCCAACCATCCCTTTTCCAATGTCATTTATTGCAGTGAGCCTGTCGATCAAAGCACACCCTGCATGGGATACCAGTCCATCGAATCACACCCTGCATGGGACACCAGTCCATCGAAGCACACCCTGCATGGGACACCAGTCCATCGAAGCACACCCTGCATGGGATACCAGTCCATCGTGTCACACCCTGCATGGGATACCAGTCCATCGAAGCACACCCTGCATGGGATACCAGTCCATCGAAGCACACCCTGCATGGGATACCAGTCCATCGAAGCACACCCTGCATGGGATACCAGTCCATCATAGAAAACACCCATACACATTTTCGCACAGAATTACACAATGGGTTTGGATTACAGTCACCAATTGACTTGATTAAATGTTTCTAGACTGCTGGCGAAAATATAGGAAGAACGTGCAAAACACACATGCACAGAGATGGTGAGATTCAACCCCCCAGCCGTAAAGGGGCAAAGCAAAAGTCCTACCCCCCAGAGCCACAAGCAACACAGAGGAAGGACCTCTGGCTGGCAATATCTAGCTAGAGAATTTATATATTTTTTTTTTCAAAACGACAAGGGTGGGCTTGACAAACATTTGCACTGCACTGGATAAACACGACACACTGTATATCATCCAGAAGAGAGACGCGTTTTCACACAGCCGTGTCAGCACTAACCACTCAGTCTCTCAAAGGTGGTCCGTCTAGCTCAAGGTGAGACAACCCCATCTGACCCACTCCAATGATAGTGAGACAGGTCTGAAAACTCATATCCCAACTCTCATTCCTCTTTTCTTATATCAGACCGATTGTAATACATATTGTCCCTCTGGCTCAATACTAAACAAAGAAACATACTGTTTGGAGACATATTTTAGTAAATCATCAGCTCTGCTAGCTACAGAGAGCCTACAAGCACATAAAATCCCTCCCTGTTGGATCCTATGCTACGGTATTGATTAGAGGAATCGATTTAGCCTAACGCAAGGGCACGCAAAAGATATGCTGAAGTCTATCAGCGACATTCCGAACCAGCTGAGGGAAAGGTTCCGTTAGAAGGAGATGGAAATAAATCACATTCATTCCGAGTTCGGCTTAATCGAGTCACGGGAGAAAAAAGGACTCGGCGTTTGTGGGGAATTCTGGCATCGCGTAACATGCCAAGTGTGCAGGGTAGCACATGTGAGGCAAGACTGTACTAAACATACAAGGAAATCGGTCTTCATTCCCCATCAAGTCACGGATTTCGATAACTAAAACTACTGTTTGCCTTTTAAGATAAAAGTACCAATCTATCTATATGCAAAATAACCCACTCAGCCACCGAATGAATGCCGATGCATGCGTGAATGCGTTCCTCAAAAGCAGCAGTTAAATATATTTACCGGGTTTTTTTACGACCGTTGCCATTATGACATTTTGGCCGGGAAACGCATGACATAAGCAAAACCAAAACAATGCATATGGAATATTTTGCAATCAAAGCAGACGGCGGACAGAAGAGATTTACAGTCAAATGAAATCGTCTTTGAAGGCATCCCAGTGAGGAGGTACCCAGCTGTGTAACTCTTATAGAATCCACATTGTCTCACAGCTGTTCAGACGATCCTAGATCCTTTGTACTCATATTTTTCTATGCATCACATAAGTACATATATAAAACACATTTCCCTCATACCTGTTTTTAGCCGGAGTAACAATTAATTACAGTGTTTCTTCATTTCCAATGATTGGGAAATCAGCTGACACTTAATACGGAACAGAAGACGAATAACGGCTTAAAGATGTTTATAAGAATAGACAGACGGAAAAAAAAATGTTCTCGCAGAATATTGATCACGTGCTGTGGACCATGTTAAAATTAAGGACGCAGATGCAATTGGAGAGAAGATTTGAATAGGAAGTATTTTCCGGGAAAAAAACTGGACTGAAGAGGCAAGAGGGTGAAGTAGGAGTGAAGGAGCACAGGGATAAATCTGACATGAAAGAGCAGAGCCCTTGGAGAAAGGCAAACATGCTGTACCTTGGCAGCTGAACACCCAGGCCGCATATGAGAGGAGTCCTTTGGAATGAGAAACTCAGGAAATGTCAGACAGAGTGAAACTGAGCCTAAAGAGCAAAACATCAACATGCTTTGGGGGCAGGTCAATACCTACTCTGCATATACTGCAGCCAAGAAAACGGAACGGAAATACTCGTAAGCCCAAACGCGCACGCTGCAGAGATCCACGCATTTACGCATTGACACGCCATTGATACGCCGATGCAAAAGCGACAGCTCGATCGCATCGGCCTGAAGAGGCCCGTCGATATGTGATGCCAGTGATTGCAAGGGGAAAAAAATGTAACCCCCACTCCGCAAGCGGGGCCCGAGTCCGATGGGATAGCCCGGGTGACCGTCAACTCGCGTGCAACTCGAAAACGACAACGCCTAGCTATTCACACCGCTCTAATATCCACCCTGTCCGCTCACTTTAGCATGAAATTGAATTTTCTTTTTTAACTGCTTATTCGTTCATTTGGCAGATAAGAACCAACTCTTTTGATGTGTTTCAGTGACTCTTCATTATAAATAGTATTTTAATAATAATAATTATTAATAATAATAATTTCCATCCTGCTTAAGCACGTTTCCTTTAAATGGTTGCCTAGATACAATAATTACAATAATGGATGTAGGACGAGTATATGATACTCAACTAAGTAATGATGCAGCTTTCAGATAGCACAGATTCTGAATGTACAAAAGGCAACAGCAAAGCAGAACAGAAACAGCTCTTGTTTCAAAGGAAATTGGAGAAAATGTAAATTGGAAAATGGCTGCTATTTCTAACACCATCACTTAAGCATTTGAAATAGATGCAAATATTGTCAAATATTTGGCGGTTAGGAGACTATGTCTTTGATTGGGAGATTGGGGGGTCAAATCCCGTGGTCGGTTCCCCCACTGGGCCCACGCCCCCTGCTGGCAGAGTCTAACCCTGCTATCTCAATTGTACGTGGCTTTGCATAAAAGCATCTGCGAAATAAATTAAACGTAATATTAATGCAGTACTGCTCCTACATGCTGTGTATGTACCAAAAATAGAGAACCGCAGAACGGTACTGCTAAAATAACAGATAGCAAGGACTCAGTGATTGTTTTATATCTCACAGTGAGTGCACTATATCATTCTCTTAAATGGCATCATTTATTATAATAATAATAATTTCAAAATAACTATTGAGTGCTTAAACACTCACTTCTTCACCTGGGGTATGTTTGTTATTCGTGTAATTAGGCCAACCAATTAACTCTGCTCTTGATTTTATCAGTTCAATTACAATTCTTTGAATTAATGTCTGAAAACTCCTATCAGTAACACTGTGGAGAGTATTTCAGAGTAATTGTTAGCTCTGCCAAGTGGCCTACTGGTGATGTGGTTCAAATATACAGTGTGATGTTCAAACGTTCTCTCAGTATTTGCTGAGAATTGCTTATTGACTTACCTATCCCGTGTACACCTTGTTTTGTTTATCACTCCTTGTCATGTGAACGTCAGTTTTCCGCCATATTGAATTTGTACACTGTTCTCCATTCAGAGCAAGTAAGTGAATGAATGGCCAATAAATAAAAAAAAAATCACCTAATCGGACAAATATAAAAGCGTCTCCCTCGGGACATTTCCAAAAATTCCCGCGTGGCTGTTTTTGCATTTATTAAAACGTGAAAATGAAGTCGCACGACCCCCCCATCCGCTTGACTCCTTTCCATCCTTTCTTCCGGATCGCACGCATTTCTGTATTTGTGAAGTTAATTATTTCTCTTCCCATGCGATTCCCGTTCTGGACGTCAGAATGAAAGGTGAGCACGATGTGAAGGACGGCTGCCGCATATGGGTGAGAGAGAAAGCGCTTTCTCCAGCTTTAGCTAACAGATATTCCCTCAAATTACCCGATGTTACAAATAAAATAAACGAAAACAACCGCAAGAAAAAAGCTTCCATTTTGGACATAAAATAGGAATCGATTGTTGATTTAAACCGACAGTGTATTATTACTAAGAAAAACCACATTTGTTAACAACAAACTGCTTCCTCTTATTATAGTTAGAATATTTATGTTTATAATTTTATATGTGTGTAATAACAAATTTCCTTCCATCCAAACTTCCATCCATCCATCCATTTACCCACCACAGGATTGTAAGGTATGGGGGCCTGGAGCCTGTCCCAGCATGCAAAGAGCACAAGGCTGCACTACACTCTAAATCGGATATCAGTCCCAAGGTTTAATTCCGTTAATGTTTTTTTGTTTCCTCAAAAAAAACATGCACACAATCACAATTGTTTTCACTTCCTGTTACACTCCAATGCATAATTCACTTCAACTATGTATAAAAAAATCATAATGACCTCATCAGACATCCTCCATAATGCTTCAGTTCATCTCTGTGCTTGCCTGGTGCATTGTATATTAATCTTATAATGAACAATGAATGAGTTGTTTGCGAATCAAAGAAATGGTATAGCCGTTTCCTGAAGACAGAAATTAACCAGTTCAGACAATACTGAGAGAAAAACAGACTGTCAACCGTTTCCTAGCAAGATCTTAATAGCGGAGATCTTTTGATGAATTGTATATATGTTCCGAATGGTCAAACAATTTCCATTCATTTTTAAAATAGCATTAGGCTATTATATTACAAAACACATATCTGAATCTAGCCAGCGTCCGTGAAACTGCCCTTAGCTACATGCTAGGCAAGCTTTGTAGACGGTAATTACTGCGGTTTCTCTACAGACACACGCATCAAACCTCCCTAAAAACCTGTATCTCTGCCTTTCTACACGATTTCTTTCCTTGTTCTATCACTGTTTCCTCTTACTACTCCTCCAAGTGTCTGCACACATTTATGTGAATGTCTGTGCCACTTGTGTTGGGCTAGCCTGCTCTCTGAGGGGGGGGGGGGGGTGCAATGCCTCACATATGACCACTCACAGGGGAGATGGATGCATCCCAGAGCGGTTTGGGCTAATTACCTCACTCACAGGTCTTGCAGTGGGGCTCAGCCTGGCATCTGAACCAGCACGCTTGTGGTTTTATGCCTGAATCCCTAACAGTCACCTGGCATGCAGGCCAGATGCACAAGAGAGAAGATTTAAAGAGAAGAGGCTCGAGTTATGAGGTACCATGAGGTCACTGCTGAACGGGATGAGAACTAAATAAAATGAGCAGAACAGTTGATAACGTGCATATACACATAACACAGTGTAAAGTACTACTCATTTAACAATGAAGTGCATGAATAACGTAAAAGTGCGGATACTTTTATTCAAAAAAGTGACATGCAATTAAGAAAGCAAGGTCAGACAATCCATGGAATAAGTAGGATTTGAACCAGCAACCTTCTGATCACAACCACAGCCAGCTAACCCACTTAACCCTACACTCGAAGTCACTAAGTCCTTTAATCAGACGTGCATCGCATGACACAGAAAGCTGAAAGGGGAAGCCTTTGCCATCTCCGGATGCCTCTCGCTCAGTCACGACGCGTAAACAACGATAAAACTCGGCCCGGCGTGGCCGTATCTCATTACAATGCGGTGAGAGTGACCGTTATGACAGTCCGCAGTTCAGGGGATAGCTGTGACAATGACTAATGCGCAAGTGGTTTTCCCTCGTCGGCTCAGGTTTAAAACTCTTCACCGTCACGGAGAAGTGTGCGCCGGGCAGGTTACTAACACGCCGCTGTTACCGTGAGCCAAAAACACACCAACGCCAGCGGACAGACGAGTGCTTCAAGTCAGTGATAATGGCCAGGGGACGATTTGACAGCCCAAACGGAAAAACCCGGAACGTCGTCATACTACTGGGGGTTAGCCGGACTACCCTTTCAACGAACTGCTGCACACTTCCATGACCTGCGAGGAATTTTTAGAAATGCGTCTCATGTATAACATGTATGGTAGCAAGACATGAAAAATACCCAATGGCAACAAACCACTGTCATTAAGAAAACGACTAATCAAACAAAACCCAAACTTAGCCCTAGTTAACCATGATCTAACCAGACAATGCAATACCTTAGTGAGCCACTATTAATATGGTGCTGTGTAAAACTCTTTGGCAGTCAGAAAATATTAAAGATATCTATCTGGATAAGAAGTGTGCATTTGCACAGGGGGGGAATTTTTAATTAATCATATTCAAATTAATCGTAGCAATAAAAACTAACAAGAATTTCACGTCTTCTCCAAAAAGTTACTGAGATCTTTTCTGGTGGCTAGATGAATAGATGAACACCGCTTCAGTTCCCAAACCTCTCCTCAGGAGCACCTCAGCCCTTCCATGTTCATGTACTAATTAATGAAATTAGTTTTAAAAAGTCAATGACTGGACATACGAGGTGTGTTAGCAGCTGAGTCAAAAACTAAACACTGGTGTTTTTCATGGTCGCTGCAGATATACGGGGCGGATTTTAGGAGGGATGTCAAAATCCCTAAGCTGACTGCCGAAGACTTTTACACAGAACTATAAAACCACGACATAACTAGCATGCAACCATGCCCAGTGCAATAACAGAAAATAGTCACTAAACCTGTTTTGAATTGTTTGATACTGGCTCCCATATTGTATGTCTTTGATTGAATTCTTGGCTGCAGGTTAAATTGCAGATTTGCACTAGAAACGACCAGCACTGTAGACTTCGGTTTGCCCGCCAGCGGTATGGTGAAACGGGCCTCTGCCAGCAGCCAGTACATGGGCACGACACCTTGCCCGGGGCTAAGGACACCACTGTGTGGTCGAGGTGCGGCCGCCCCTTTAAGGCCTGCGCGCGATCAACACTCAGCCGGCATCACAACAGAGCGAAATGCTCCCGCTGTCCGGGAACATCAGTGTCACGGGCAGCCGTCAGCACAGATGGAGCCACAGGGGCCACAGCTGGGCCCCCGTTTAAGAAGCGCCACCCTCGGATCAAAAGGCTGCTGGTCCAAATCTCGGGGCTGCTTTTGAACTCTTTAGCACGTTTAACCTTGACGTAATTACCATCTGCGCAAACGCGGCACACATTCCCCACCGTAATCTACGCAAGATGCTTGCAATAAAAGCGTCGACTGATGAAACAGCCGATAAAAGCTACATAGCGGCATCAACTGGGCTTGGAAGGGGCCACTCTTCTCTCCCCAACATGCTGCAGCCCCCACCGTTTCACAACCGTTATATGCTCAGCCCGTAGCAGAGAAATACAGCAGAAACAATCATGTGATGTTCAGACGTCCTGTCTGGTCTTGTAGCCCGACGTCTACCCAGAATTCTTAGCGGCAGTATGTACACTCTTCTGTTAAGCTCTCTCCCAATCGCATCACTCTCGTTATGCAGGGCAGGAGCACACAGCAAAATATACCTGATCCGTGAGGGCCCTAATCCACAGCCATGGCAGGCCTTCAACTAGCAGGTGTAGGACAGGTTTGGGGGGAGGGGGTCGTTCATGTGACAGCTAGGTGTGATACTGTCACTGATCCTCGCAATATCTCCATGGACCAGCACCAATGGTATTCCTTTGCTGTGCATCTGCCAATCACTATCAAACTAATACAGAACCTCATCATAGAGAAATACAACAGACTGGTCCGAAGCCCATGCATACCAATAACTGAATTACTTTACATAGCCTATTTGCTAAATATATTTATTAATCTAGATTCCCATAATGTTAACACGGTGCAAATTTATAAGCATCGCAAATGCAGAAATTTCACACACCTAGGATCGCAAGAGCAATGTGATTATGCGCATATTTTACATGCACTTTAAGGAGGCTTCGGTCAAAATGCAATTAATGAAATCATAAAATGAATACTGGTCACGTTGTTTACGGTCTGTACTCTCCGGGCAGCTAGGCTCACCCAAGCAAAACTCTAAAAAATACAGGAACAGATGCAACAGGGAATTATTACTGAAGTATTTCCTTAAATATTATAAGACAATGAATGAGGACTAAATTCTCCTAACTACTGAGGAGAGGTTATAAATTCCTGTATACTTACAGCAGGGAGAAATGATGCATTACATGTGGTACTCAACAAGGTAATGAACCTTAAGAGATTTATTTATTTATGAGGATACTTACATGCAGGGGTGTCGCTACAGACTTTTGGGACATGTGAAAGCACATGTTAGTGAGTCATCAAGGCGGACCAATCCAATTATTTTCGTAGGGTCCTTGACTGACAGGGGCCCATGGAATTGCCCTAATTTTCCCAACTTTCCTTTACAGCACCCCTGCTTACAACGATTGATGGAACACTTACGAGATATGATGTAGCTAAAAAAAAATACATTATAATATTGCAATACAGATTTTAACTAATTGTACGTTTCGTGAAGCCAAAATCACCCTATAGACTGCGATATAAATTTTTCTCAAATAATACATTTAAAAATATTGTGGTGTAGCGTTTCAGCTACACAATGAAAACATCCCAATTACGTATCATAAACTCTTCACATATATCAAACAGGGCCCACGAAGGCTCCCTTTCCCTGTCGGACAGAGTCAAAGCTACAGGGCAGCGGCCGCCGACGGCTTTAAACCCAAACCCAAATCCCCATGCCAATTTAACATTTAATCAATTATTCATTCCTAGAGACTGATGTATTGTGAACAAAGCATTTTCATTTCTTTTTATATGTGATTTGTGTTATTTGTTTTAATAGTTTCTGAGCCACAACGAACTCTATCCCTTTCTGGTTAGAAAAGGACATGCGTGTTATGTTTTACATGTACATTATCAAAGATTCATGTAACCTACATTATAGTGGCCAAAATTGTGGAAACTTAGCATTTTTGGTATTACGCTTCCAAAAAGCATTGCACGAATATTAGTAATGTTTATAAACAATCAACGTATGCTACAAATATATTACATTGGACGATTAATTACGAAACTGGAGCAATAGTTAAATAAAATTCTGCAATCTCTAAAAATTGATATTCCACAATATTGGCCAATAGCGTACTTATTTATTGAAGGCATATTTGTTTGTACAGGCAGGTGAAGAAGTTTAACTTAAAAGAATCGGTCGGGCAATGTAGCTTGATATATTCCTTTTGCACCAAGGTCTTCACACATTAAGTTCCAGATGGTTTCACTCACTGAAAATATGTTTAAGGCTGAAGATGCAATCAGGCATTACCGAAAGCGTATTCGAGGAAGATTTAGGGAAGTTCGCCGGGGAATGAAACGGCGGCCCACGGATCACAGGGATGCCGCTCGTGCCGCGGCTCCCATGCTGGAGGCTGCGCGCATGCGCCAGGGAGCCGCCTTGAGGGCAGGGAGCAGCGAACGGTACAGGCCGCTGACGCGCGCGAGGACCCTATAGAAAGCGCAACCGGCATCAACGGGAAGCTGCTCTTTCTGCAAAGAGCCCCTCCATGGCGGGGACATTGTTCTCGAGGGGTGATGTCATGCACGCAGGCAGTCCAGAGGACCTTTAATCCCCCCACATGTTAATGGATTAATACACAGAGAAACATCTTGAAGAGCGATCCCAGGCGAGGTATCTCACTACAGGTCGCGCTGGAGGTCAAACATTGCCTGATTAAGATGAGTCGAGCTAATCAGACCTCTGCTCGCAAAAGTACAATCAATGACAATTACTTTAAACCTGGAGCATAACCCGCCTGGCAGGATATTCCTAATTGTTGAATCGCCGACCGGTTGAATAAGGCACGACGCGTTAACAGATATGGCGTTTTAAGAAACGTATTGCGCGTGCACATGCTGAATTTATACACTATTTATTATCTGAATTCTTCATGAGTTTCCAAAATGTGGGATTTATGTGGGAGAAGCTTGAAAGAAATTCATGTAATTAATGTTAGATATTAAATTACAAAGTATAAAATTATGAATCAAGTTTGGCAATCAACATTTTAATTCATTTAAATTCCAATTCGTCTGCTTTACCCTAGATCTAGAAAGCAAGCAGCTTGGCTGCATTTTTCAAAGTATAAGGAAAAAAATTAAGTAAAATAAATAAATGAGCTTTGAGCTGGGATTTTTTTACAGTGCTTCTTACACATGAACTCATTCCCACTACATCTTTGTTTATCAGCTTTAGTGTTTACAATACCAGCAGAACAATCTTCTCAAGCCTACCAAAACGAATTTCTATATTTGAGAGATTTCAGAAACGGAGTTGCAAGGGTAGCCTATTCCAAAGAAAAGTTGTGGGTAAATATGTTAGTCTCGCAATGTAACAGTGCAAAAATCTATTTGTCGAGTACAGCCAAAAGATACTGGAAAACGGGTGAGAGTAGCTACTCCATACAACGTATTTCTATATCTGTATTTTTTTTCTCTAGCATTTATATATATGTTACAGGCTGTGTTCTTGGCCTGTGGCAAACTGAAGTACTGCTGAACGACATTTCTCAGCTCTCCGTTTAGTGATAATAAATATTTATTTTATGAACGTCACGCTAAAAGTGGAACAGGGCGTGTTTAAAATGCATGATGGGCAAAATATGTGAATTGCACTCAGATTGTAATAAAAATTGTCATTATATATTGACTGCTTTTAATAAACGCTAAAACATTGCGATTGACTACCATATTAAACACTGCTATTCTATAGCACCGATCAATTAATATAGTTATAAGAATCAGCCTGACTCTATGCTTTTATTTTACCGACATGGTTCAGTGGCACCCTCCATGCTTTGTATTCAAGACGCAGACTCACTCTAGGTAATTTTAAATAGGTTGTAAAAGCAAGAGAGAGAAAATAATGCCCCAGTCTGAGCAGCAAACGACACATTGCGGGGTGAGGGTGCTCTCGGAGCGGCAGTGCAATCAACAGCGGCCTGGAAGTGAAGTCTAAGTGTACTTTGAGGTGAAGCCTCGCTAAGAATAGCGGATGAGTTATTGGCAGCTGAGAAGGGTGTGCAGCTCCCCTTTAAGGGCAAGATGCGCGTTATTACTGCAGGTGCAATAACTGATATAAGGGGACGATTGTTCGGAGCAGCGTTGGCATCTGTGGTCAGTTGCTAAGCAAAGTTATTGTGCATTCATTATTGTTATTATTATTATCAAAATTTTATTTTTACAAAATAACTATGTCAAAGCTATTTTCACTAAACTTAAATGTAAATGGGTAAATGAAATTGTATTCTTGTGTGGAAGTTAGATGGAAAAAAACGGCATAATATTCAAAGCCAAAAGGGATGAGATGGTAAGACATCATCGCTTGGAAATATTTGAACGGAGAAGGCGATTTATGCCGGTTGTCTGTAGAGGCGAGAGTCTTTCGGCGACTGCGTCAGTTCGCATGTGGGAAGGTGCCTGGACGCTGCAAAACAGGGTGTATCTCCGCAAGTTCATTCATCTTCATCATCAACTTCCACATCCGTGGCGCAGCAGTCGCCAAAATCTTACCGAAATTACAAAGGTATAAAAATACACATTGATAAATGTGTTCTATTGCCTGAAAATGCATGGAAACCCTACCTCACGCTGAATATATTTAGCGCACAGTAATTGTGTCACACGTAATTCTGCTCTATAATTAGACGTAATTCGCAATACAAGTTCACCACAGCACTTTTAATGAATGATGGTATAAGAGGACAGGCGAAATGACCGGAATGCTGTGATTCATGTTTTCGGACTAGCTAAAGAAAATCCTCAAAAAAACATATAACTACGATCTACCTACTACGAATCAGCTTAGACTAATAATAATACAAATAATAATGATAATTCTGTTATTATTTATTATTGTAGTCGTTTTTCTCATTATTAGAATGACAGATATAAAGATAGACACAGAGATACGATTCAAGGTCATTTTGACAATTCTTTTAAGTGTGTGCCGATACTATGTCAAGCGCTGTTTTATTCCAGCAATTTGCTGTCATTAGGCTACAGTGAGTCTCGCCGCAATTAGACTTAAATAGGCTGCGCGTTAACATTCGGGCATCCGCTATTTTTAAAAGCCAGTACAGTATAAAATAAAAACTGCAGCTCAAGTATCTCGAAATCAACTGGGCTGTACAAAGGCGCGTCTGGGCGTCTTTTTAAACCGGCGATAAATGCGAATGTCCATCGTTTCGTGTTTCCTTATTCTGGCGTAAACCGTCATTCCGACAGAAAAAGCCAACATTGTAATCCTTCTATCTTTCTAAGCGACGCACATCGATCGCAGGTACCAACAACAGACAGCATCGGTAAATCCAGATCATTACATGAACATTGCACGATTTAACCTACTGGAGCAGTTTGATTTCTTGAACACAATAACACGGCTGACACACAGCAACCGGCTGGGATTTAAGATCCTCGTTTTCTCACAGTATGCAGGTATACAGGGCTGGGAAATACGCATAAACGGACCTCTGATGCATCGGATTTAGAAAGCATCCTTACCACATGTCTAGCTTTTGACGAGTTTGCGGCAGCGATCCGCTTCAGGTCTTTCCATTGAAAACATCAAAGATGCAATTGGTCACAGAACTGTCTTTTCCTAACAAGAAAAAAATATATAGTGTCCTTGGGTTACTAAACACCCTACATGCAGATACTCTTGCAAAATATTGACTTGGATTCCATGTAATTGCTGGGATCACAGCCACTTGTATTCTCCATAAAGATTCTCAGAGAATCGACAGTGAAAGTCTAATATCCGCTCATTTGAGAGAAAATATCGGGGAAAAGAAGCTCCTTATTTTGTATCCAGATCACTCTCCACCCTTAAAAGCAACCGCGTCTCCTCTCCACTATATTGCCCGTGTTTGAGGAGAGAAATGGAAACAAACGGTGCGCCCAGAGAGATATCCAGACCCCTTCTCTTCGTTGAAAAGTCCCGCAGTAAAGGACTCCAGGTACGGCTTGCTTACTGAACAGAGCCCTGAAAGAAAATGACAAACTAATTTCGAGATGCAGACTGGAGATGGGAATGGCAGAGAATGGCGAGAGGAAAATTTCCGTGCAGGATCCCATGTCAGCACGCGGACTCGGGCTCCATCTAGCCGTAATCGGGGGATAAATTGACTCGCGCCACACAATAAATACTTTTCCCTCTACATTATATTAACTAAATACTTTTTATATGTGGCTTGTTGCCAGAAAAGCAATTCAGCCACCAAGCAAACGCAACGTCGGCCAAATTATAGTATATACATAATTAAACTATTACATATCATTAACATAACACACGAAATGTAAGAATCAGTTTGGGGAAAAAATGGTTTCATCTGCAGCCCAGCCACGTTAATAAATACTAAGGACATCTACAAGTGGCAGAATTTTATTTTTAATTATGAATATAAGCAACGTATCCTACGTTTACATATATAATACCTTAAAATTCACACATTAATATAATACAGGCCTATATTTTTTTCTGTTCTGTACGATGTACGGTGCACCCAGACTTCAAAAAGCTTACAACAAATTTCATGTTTAATTACATATTTCGGACGCGAAATTTCGAATTTACAATTCAGTTAAATACAAAACGATAGCGATTAAAATAAGACTTGTAAGTTTTATGGGGAAAAAAGGAAACATATTAGCAAGGAGGCAAAACAATATATACAGCTCAAATAACATAAAGAGCTAGACTCGAATATTTAGTTGAGTGACTGTCTTTAAATTCACATAAGTCACACTCTCGTGGTTTCATGGGGGAAATGAACAGATACATTCTGTCCCAGGTTTCTGCTGAAATCCATTGACTAGACGTGAATATCATTGTTTACTGCCAGCAAGTCTTTGAGGCCAGAAAAAAAACAAAAAACGAGCCCATTATCATGAATAAATAAAAGCTGAGCCGCGAACCTATATTCGGCAGCGTGCGATCTGCCCGGTGCTTCACAAAGGATTTCTGAGTTCATGTTCGCTTTGATGCGACTGGAAGACCGAGATTTAAACCTCTAAGCGGCACTGACACAATTCACAAATCAACTTTTTTTTTTACAGATCGACAAACGCTCAAAAATCATTTGCTTTTCAAAAAAGTTTCTAATGATCCCTGTCATCCCTGAGCTTGGCAGCGCTCCCTTAACTTGGATCTCAAACCAGGACTAACAACACATTTCCAAAAAATTAGATTCCCTTTGGTGTCATCAAGAAGGCTGCAGAACCGTATTTATCTCAGCCCCTGGCACTTGCGCAACTGAAAACAACTGTTAAAACAGACAATAAGTCTGCAGCCACTGTCCACCCTAAATGGGCTTCCCGTTCCCCTGACTACGCGGTAATGCACTAAATTGCATTGGGAGCAATCAGCTGTCAGGCAATGCGATGTTTTTAAAGCGATGCATCGTTTTTTAAGTGATATCCAGAGTCTCACAGGCTTTCAGGTCTGTAAAATTCATAAATTCTTAAGCCTCGGAAATGTGTGCGAATCATTTTGCCAGGTATAACTACATTCCCTGTCGTTCAGACTTATTCTGAACATGCTGTTGTCGCATCAACACCCATTGTCACGGATTCCCTTTATAGGTGACTGAGTTGTATGCCATTAGTTGTTGAAAGGTTGATTAAATTTGCGCTACAATTTACAATAAAAATGTACAATAAAAACGGACAAGAATGTGATGAAATACGTCAGCAATTTAATCTATTTAAAGTCAGCAAAGTTAATCGATAACATATTTTAAGATAAAAACTGACCGTTTGTTGCCTTATGTACTTTGTAAAGTTTTATAATATTGTCTTCCCTACTCATTTTGCCCCATCCTCTTTCGATCAGCACCGTGAATAGGGATTCACCCACTCATACCCATCCGCGCTTGGAAGCGCTTTTGTCTGTGTGCCCGAGGTTTCGGTTCCATTCCGGTGGAAATGGGTCTGTTTATTTATTTAGCTATTTGGACTCAACCCACAGCTTGAAACAACTAGGAAAGGAGTTCAGAAAGAAAAACACAGGCCTAAATCAGGGTGCTTAGAATAAATAGGCCAATAGGTAATTCCTGTAGCAGAGCGGCAATGACCATAAATGATATGCTGCATTTTGCCTAGCTGATTGGGGTAGCTTTTTTGCCATAGTTTTTAATGTTTCTCCATTGTGACACGTTGGTTGTGCGACATTGTTAAGCATGCATGCGAACAGGGATGCACATAGCTGACGCGCAAATACGCACTCGCCGTCTATAAAGCGATGCGCGCGGTAATTTCTTGTAGTAACAATGCAAATGCGTACTTATTTTAATAATTTTGCGCTGTTACAGCAAGAAATTACAGTGCAATGTAACCTTTTATACGACTAATGCGTACTTCTTTCGCGGTATAAGGGTTAAAATACACTGTAATTTCTTTCATAACAGAACAAATGCATGTAAAATAAGTACGACAAATAATTGGGCGCATATCACGGCCATTCCGTACTTGCGCACTGTTTACGTGCATTCTCGCATAAGAACCAGCAGCCTCTTACATGCCGAGGAATGAGTAACTATTTAAACGTAAGCATGTAACTATGTGAACGTTGTGGACTGACTCACATCTTGGCATAACTACAGCCCCCTCTTCATTGACCATATTGTCTTTATTTTACGACGGCGGCTGTTGACTGAGCTGGAACGAGCGAACCACCCAAACCGTCAGATGTTTCCACCGGCATTCCAGTGACACCGGCGCCCTGCCTCAAGCCCATGGTGCACAGTCGTGGGCCCTCCATCTTCTGCTCAAGTTTCCGTCTTCAAGAGAAGCCCACCCACAAGCCGCGGGACCCCTGACACTTATTGCTTCTCCCATGCATCCTCCAATCAAAAATATACCAAAACAGCAAAGCTGCCCCTAGGAGGCCAGAGCAGACTCCCTGGCCACAAGAATTACAGCCAACTTAGTTGTGTTCAGACAGAGTTCATGCTGAAGTTACACGGACTCTTAGAAAGCTATACAGTCGCAAGTACACAGACAAATACACATGGAACCCGTTTATTTCAAGTTAAAATGGCAGTGCAGCCTTAAATGTCAAACTTGTTTTATGTAGATCAAGCCTTTTTTGTAGCTTGTTGGTGAGATCATAATGTAGTGTATGTACATGCACTATAGTAAGAACTATAGTAACAATGCAGTAAGACCTCTAAGACCCTTTTCAGACATTTGTAACTTGTTCTTTAGCAGTGGTCAAAATTCCTATAAAAACGCACAAAGAGCTTGTAAATCAGAAAATACTACGATGCCTTTTAATTGGTAAAAACTATTGCGTAACCTCTGGGCAAGCTGAGATCACAATAAAGTAAGTGCAGTGCATCCTGCAAGATAACATGTTTGGAAGAGTCGAAATAATGGTGATGAACGTTGTTTCAGTATGCGGAAATGTTCAGTGACTTTCCTCAGTGTTTTGAACAGGGGTGTGAAGTGCTTTCCAGAAAGGGGGTGAAGTTCCTAGGATGACGCGTCATCATATTAGCGGACATTTCTTGTGGCTATTTTGAAGGACCTACTTAGAGTTCTCCAAACAGGAGGCTGCAGATGATTTTTTTCCTGGAATAAAAAAATAGGAAGAGAGTTACTTTGTAGCTGTTTCCAGGACTCTCAGTTGCATTTCTTCCAAAGATTTATGAACTGGCCATTCTTACAGTCCTTTTCCATTTCCCTTCCGTTACACTTACAGAAGGATGCTTTTTCTTATTGTATTATTTCAAGACTATACACCATCCGTCTGTGTTGCCGAGGGGTGTAACTTTGTCTGCCACTGTTTTTGAGTGAAATGACCGTTATAGCCTCCTAAAAGTTCCCGGTGTGAAGGTCTCGTGAAACCATGACGACGAAACAAAGCTAAACGTTACTCCCCCAAAGCCCATTTTGCCCTAGATGATTGTAACCAACACTACAGTGAGTCTTAACCATTAAAAAACTGCATTACATCCTTAACATTCTTCTTATTTGTGGCTTGTCGCATCAGCCGTCACCAGAGCATTTGTCATCATGTTTACTTATCACCAGTTTCCGCTTGCTATTATTTCTTAACGTGGAATATCTTCTGCCATCTTCATAAATCAGCCTCCTGCACAGGTCACATGATGAGGCGATGCTGGTCGCTTACCAGCACTGTGCCGTATGTCCCAGAGCTTATTTGTTAAGATTTCCCTCTCGGCTAGACCGATATCGTCCTAACGGATGACATTTTCGTGTGTTTGTGTGTGAGCGTGAGGGTGTTTCCCCACAAAAGTCATTTGCGCCATATGGGTAAATGGATTCTAGCATGATAAACGCTTCCAGAAGACTATAGCATGAAACAGCTGCGTAATCACTGGCTGTGTGCAGTGCATTGTCAGGCAACATGCCACACCGATGTTTCTGCTATTTAGCCATTTATTTTCGGCCCTTAATCTGTCAGCACATTCATATCCAGAAACAATTGGAACACAGGCCATTATTCTGCACAGCCAAAAATGCTTTATTGAGGTTACAGTATCATTTACAGGAAACTTAAGGGTTTGTTGACGATATAGACAGAATGTATAATAGAAATTCTAACCAGCCAGCAGTGGATGTATTAAAACCAGAATTTTTGCTGTCTGCGGCCCATTTTAAATTTTATTATTATGATTATTACTATTTATTTATTTTTGTTCTTGTTTAATCGGCCGGTTCGTACTGAAACATGATCATACTTGCTGGTTGCATAATAAAAAAAGCACATAAAACAATGAAATGCACCGTCCCAAAAGCCGCCTTAAGATTTCAGTTATGAGAGCGAAAATCGCTCTTCTGTAAATGATTGCCTTCCAGTCTTATTCGGCTGATAGCAAAGACCCCCAAATTCTTCAGTGCAAAGGACCAGCTCTGCCCCATAACTTTTAATTCCACCCACCCCCCCCCCCCTCGATCAGGCCATCCATCAAAGCTCAGGTTGGGAATTTTAGCCTGAGATACTACCTTCATTAGAGGCAATTCTGGAGTCTGACACATAGAGGAGCTCAGCACCCTAAAGAAATATGCCCCCCCCCTCCAATGCTTAAATTTTCTGTGAGGAAGGGGGGGGGGGACACAACAAATTTTGCCGAGCGATAGGTATGAAATGTATAGGAAAATCCAGTACAGCAGGACAGATCGCTAAATGGTTTCAGAAATACAATTTTTCGGGGGGGGCAAGACAAAACCTAGGGGGTCTAGAACAATCTATGGTCTTAATGTTGCCTCACAGTCTCTCTTCCCCAGGTACAAAGCTTCCCACCAGTTAGAGATGCACCAAAATAGGGTAATTAGCCATTCAGGGTGGAGGTGCCGTCCTTCACTTAGATGGCCCTCCTACCCTTCCTGGATTTGCCACAAATTTCACTACTGCATCCTTTCCTCTGTGGTGCAAAATGGACTAATCTGTGGTAGCTTTACAAGAAGGTGAGCAAGCAGCTCCTCTCGATTCCCAAGAAGCCCACGATGCCGATACAGGAAGGCGGCAGGCAAAAGAACGACAGGCTTGTCTGCGTTTTTTTGTTACCTACGTCTCATCTTCTGCTCACAAAGAGAAGAAACGTTTCTCGACCTATTTCTGTTTCAATAAGCAAAATAAAGACTCAGGAATGCCAGTACTTGTGTCACTAGACCTGCGATAGTTACGCACATCTTCACCCATCCAATACAACAGAAGCCAGCAAGCTTTTCACAATAATTGCCTCCTATACCTCCACTCACCCAGGTACATACCATCGTCCAGGTATGCTTTCAGGTTAACCCACTGTCCCTACTCACTGCACTTCAATTAATTTGTCTTTCTATGGTAGCTTCAAGCTTGTGGGAGTTTCACTTATGCAAAAATGTTGAGGGCAGAAGGAAAAAAAAAAATTAGTTCAGAGAGACAACCAATCAGATTGTACAGGAGGTGGGTCCAAGCATCTAGAGGTGCCGGGTACAAGAAATCTGATTGGTTGGTCCCGCCTCCTCTAATTGCTTGGACCCACCTCCTCAACAATCTCATTGGTTATCTCTCTGAACCAATCTTTTTTGTTCCTTTTGTCCTCATAATATTTCTGTGTAAATAAAACTCCCACGAGCTATATTCAAAGCATACGTTCTTAGTCGCTCCCTGTTTTAATAAATGCTTTTAACAAATGATTTTGTACTACACGTTCTCCGTTCAATCAAAACGAGGAAGAAATAGGAGATCGATAAAAATTATTCCCGTAAAGGGTCTCCGCCTGAGATTCCTTCTTCCCATTAAATGCCTTTATTTCCCCTCATGCCAAGGGGTTTTTATAGTCAGGCTGCCACGGTGCCATCAAGTGGAGAAAAGAAGAACTGGCGTCAGAGGGCAAATGGAACCAATTATAAAATAAAAATGCCAGCTTGCGTTTCTGAGTCGCTCAATCAATTTCCATACTCATACAGAGCATGCATGCTATTTATTAATGCGGAGAAAAAGATAATCTGCAATATATTTCTTCATTAAATGACATTCTTGGCATGTTATTGGAACTCGGACACAAAATCAAATCAATTTTCTTATTAAAGCAATTAGGGTAAAACGGTGACCTCAATTATTAATTATAATAAGCTCTATATTATTAAACGATATCGGTGGCAGGTAAATTGTAACACTCATGTTCTATGGAAACACGCGTGTTGTTAATTTGAAACGCAAAAATGAATATTCCGTAAACAGAAGACGCACCGGCCATAGCCTGCGGGTGAAATGCCCCGGTTGGGGCTGCGGCCGCCGGGCGGCGCTTGTCACCTCCTGTGGCTCCGCGGTGACCGGCGCTCCGGCCCCGATAGCTGCGGGAAACCCGGGAGATCCCAGGCGGAGCTGCTCGTGTAAGTCCCCCTTTAGAATTAGCTGATTTTACTTTTAGTTAAAATAAGCTGGATACTTTGTGAAAACAGCTCTAGTGAAATAAACAAGTTAATTCGTGACTGCGCTATATGGACTATGCTCTTGTTTTTGGCTGCGTTATTTCTCTTTATTTTAAGTTTGCCCTACTCCTTTAAAAGACGATAAGCGGCATTTTAATACGTCCTTTTATTTCAAAATACCATCTTTAAATGATGAGCGTAACTTTATTGGGTTGCCATTTTCTAAATGTACCTGTACCATTGCCTTGCAGCCCTTTGATATAAATCTGCTTATTTCATATTAAAGTAATATGTGCGTATAAAAGGAAATGTGTCGGTATTAAATCCTCTCCGCTCCCAGATAAAGGACGCAAATCTAAGAACAATGAATAAAATGCCGACATCCTGTTTACAGGGGGACAAAAACTATACATGGTGCAATATGTTTCGTATACAACTGTATTCTAGACTATAAAGCAGGCATCAGGATGAATTATTAATGGCGAATTTATGTTTTGACGTAAGGTTACTTTCGGTTGTATGCATTGAAGCGCCATAAATATATCACAAACAGCAGGCTTTAATAAACAAATGATTTTCTCCTGTTTTATTAAAAACTAGAATAAGTAAATCAATAAAAAAAAGCCCGAATAAATGTTATTACAGAATACAGTCTATAGGGGAGACAAGAAACTAACGGATGAAGCTTTTCTGCCAAAGTCAATTAATGTAACTATGGGTTATAGGGCAATCTGCAGATGTTAATCCTTGTTAAGAGCATTAGATGACAATCAAAGGCCTGTATAGGCAGTCTGCGACAGCGTGCGACGTCCCAGCGTGTAATACTGCCTCAACGTTTTTTTTTTTTTTTTTTTACCGTATTTACACTACAAACTGTCAAATCTAAAGGTAAGGGGCCTGGATTTCTCAGTCATAGTTCGGTAAGTCTTGTTAAAGTGTACCGACATAACCAACCCTAAATAGACTTGGATAAATGATCAGCACCACTTGCTAGTGATTCATTAATCAGTGTCTGCAATAAATTAAATCAAGTATGATTTGCTGTATATCTGAAGAGTTGCAGGGTAGCGGGTAACAGAATTCTTTTCTAAGATCTTGACTTAATGGAATTTTGCAGGCAGCGTTTGTGCTGTAGCACGTTAATTTCGATCCTTTTTGGAGGGTTGTAATTCCTCTTTGAGAATTATGATATTCTTCTGCGTGTTATGGAAATATCACCACAAAACACACCAGGCAGCTATAGATAAGTCCTTCCAGATATAGAATGAATTGGCCAATTTCTGGTTGGTCTTGTAAACTTCAGAAATATTAGGCATTTCTTTTTTGCTCACACTTACCCAAAGTGAATGGCAGTCGATGCTGCATTCACCTTAAATAAAATAATTAAATAAATGTTCATATGTTTGCATTTGTTTTCGTTGAAGGTGCCTTCGGTTCACTGCTCATTCACGGATCGCGTATTCACGTCTCCCACCATCTGCTCTCTTTGCAGGTTTTGATGAAAAACCGCCGATTTTCTGACTAGCTCTGGTAACGCTCAGATAGAATGACTGAAGCAATTGGTGAGTCTCCTTTAAACTGCTTCTTTTATTTAAAAAAAAGTTTTTTTTTCTGAACGCCAGATGCCAGCTATCAGCGTCATTCTGAAAAAGAAAAATGTCAATGTTACTCCGATCTCCCAATTTTTTCATATTATAATTATAAGCTTAATTCTATCCCTTATGCCTCCTCTCCTTTTATAAAGTAAAATAATTGAAATGTTTATGTAAATTGAAAATATGAACTTATCAGATAATTAAATGAATTCATGGCCAGTATAATATGCTTACTGAAAAGAATGTTTATATAAGATGACGCATCTTGCTTTATCTCACCAGTTTCAGGTACGCTAGTCATATGGGTTATTCTTTAGCACAGCAACATAACAGCTGTACATGTTTAGGCAAGGCTTTCTTCAGGGGGCAAGACACTAAACGGCGAAGGTTAAATGGGGTTGTGTTTGCAAATTGTGGAATATCTCGCCCCAATGTCTCCGCGGAACAAAAGTAACCAAATCTCTGGGAGTGAAAGAATGGAATTTTCCAGAGAGGAGAACAGAGCGACATTATTGTGATGTTCTGCCCTCTGCCGCGATTTGCCCACCCCGCTGATTTCTCTGTGCCCAGCTTGTGCTACACTCTCTTGGAATTTATATGTTGCGGTGAACATTCACAACTGTGTTTTCTGCTCGTTTTCCTGTTTTCCAGTTGTGTCAAAATGCAAATGCATTAGTCCAGAATTCACTTCACGGGTAGCACAATGTTTTACATAATATTTTTAGGGTTATAAATAATTTCAAACAGCACGCTGAAAAGGCCAGTGTAGGAGTCAGGAAGTAAAAACCTTTTTTTTTAAAAAAAAATTTTACGATTGAAAGGAGAGGTTTTTTTAAAAAAATTTGATTACTTAAATTTATATAATTACATGTCATTATCAGTTGCTTCCAAGAAAGCCTTTTACTGGAATGATAATAGCTTTTTAAGAAAAAAAAAATCCTCAGAATTTATGTCTAGTTTGCGTGCGGATTAGTGATTTAAAACTCCCATAATGCAATTCAGGGGGCAAACATTGTAATGGTCACCAGATGAGGAAAACCTGTCAGTCTACTTATCCATAGTCTTCTGCCATTTGGTAGTCTACTCACAATATAAGCCAACTGTAGCTAAATACACAATTATGTTCATGCTGTTATGACGCTTGTGAAATAGCTTACGAGACTGTCCCAGCATTATGTAAGCATTAAATCCCAATTTGTTATTGGCTGCAGTAATTTTGACATTGCATAAGCCATCAGGGTTTCCACAATGCGGCCCAGTCCTACCCGATTGAGTTCACATATTCGCAGATTCCAGGGAAGACCCAGAACCGTCACACGGACAATTTCATTAGGCCGTGAGGAAATCCCGCTGTTATGGGAAGAGTCGTAGGACTCTCAGACAGCTGCTTTGGTGTAAATGATGGTGAGGCCTGCACTAATAGCTTTACAGCATCCTGACTTGGAAGGTATCTTTTTTTTAGCTCATGGGAGTTTTACTTGCACAAAAATGTTCTGAGGACAGAGAGAAAAATGATTGGTTTGGAGAGATAACCAATCAGATTGTAGAGGAGGTGAGTCCAAGCAACCAGAGGAGGCGGGACCAGCCAATCAGTTGCTTGGACCCACCTCCTCTACAGTCTGATTGGTTGGTTATCTCTCTGAACCAATTGTTTTTCCTTCTGCCCTCAGAGCATTTTTGTGTAAGTAAAACTCCTACAAGCTCTTTTTTTTTAATTCAAACTTACATCACATTAATGCGAACACATGACCCAACAGATACCCAGCATGCCTTGCAGGCCGTGGAACGCCTACAGGCCAAGTTGAAGGCCCGGGGACATGGTCCCATGGAGGAGAAGCTCAGCCTACTCAAGGCTCTTCTCCTGAGCCCCCTGTTCCACCAGATTCTCACCCTACAATCTACATCTGCCCATGAAGAGTCCCACAGCCAGGTGAGTGCAGGAGAGCGATGTTTTAACGGTTATTTAAAGGTAAAAGAAGAATCTGCAGTCTTTCACATTGTTCTCTACTGCGTTTTCCATTTTATCTAAAATGAAAGTCATCCACAATAGTTAGTGTTTAGGTCAGATTGGTTTCTGGATTTATGCTATACGCTGTTAAGACTGTAATGATTTGGTTATAGATCTTCAGTAGCAGGGTCTCAGCTTAGGGTTTTTTCCTCAGCGTGGTCACATTCTGACTCGCCTTTTTAGTAGATGGTTCCTGCCCTTGCGTGTTTGGGCACGGCGACACACAGCCGTTACTGAGGGGACAGGCTATACTTCATAGAACTACTTTGCCGGCTAATTTAAGCGAAACATGCGTCTATTCATCCCATCCATCTTCAGACCTCTTTTGCTGGCCAGGGTTATGCAGGGGGAGGAGGGGAATCTGGGGGAGCCTGTCCCAGGCAGCGCCGGGGACCGGGTGGGCAGTACACCCCGGACTGAATCTTAAGCAAAAAAACATGCTGCGAGCAAAGATTCAATTTGTGCCTGGATTCCAGCTTTACGACGGGAGTCTGAACGGGGGAAGTGCCTTCAGACTCAGGCAGGGTGTTGCCATGGCAACAGCCTGTCGGGGCAGAACCGGTTCTTTAAATGTGCAGTAGCCAAACCGGCACTGTAATCTACTTACCCAAGGTGACCAACGCAGCCCCGAGGGCTAACGGTGTCCCAGTGCGCTGAGGGAGCGATGGCTGTTTGTGAGGCTCGCTCCGGACTCCCCCGTATCACCAGTGTACGGCGACTGAGAAACACAGAAAGGCAGAACTCTGTCCATTTGCTGTACACTTTAGCAGGAGATTATATGCAACATGCAGCAGGGGTTGCACCGAAGGTCAGTAGCGGTGTTAGCTATCCAGGGCTACGTTTCACTCTGTTTGGTGGTTTTATTTTTTTCTATTTTATCTGTTCCGTTTCTTCCAGCATAAACGTAAACATTAAAAGAGAGTCAAAATAACACAAAACGTCAGTAAGTCACACGAGGAACCGAGATTTTAGCAGAAGATAGACGGCCTAAATTATTGCTACTGAAAACATAATTCAGCTGTCACTGCAGTTCTGACCTATTTCACTGGGCTGGATATTTCTTGGTCATGAGAAATATTTTTGGCTGTCAGTTTGGTAGGAAAATCTCAAAACGGTGTTTTTTTTTCCATTGCTGATTGGTTGACTAATTTTCTTAGGTTTCTCATGGAGGAAACACATTTTGCCTTTTACATTTTCTTAAACAATCTGCCATTCGTCTCATAGATTGAAATACTGCGTAAATATTTTGTGACAGCTCGTCAAACCTTAATGGCTTAAGGGTCTGACTGGGACTGCGGCAGCATGCGTGCAATTCCGAGAGGTTCTGCACCGGGAGCCACACTTTGAGGGCAACATGCACAGTTTTGTTCTTTGCAGTACTGAAAGAATTAATTTGTTACATACGATGTAAATATCACATCTGCTAGCATATTTAGCAATGACTTTTATCCAAAGCGACATGCATTTTAGTGGGGAGAGTGCAGCATCAGCCAGTCGCTGGAGCAACCAGAGGCTAAGGGCCAGGCTGAAGGGCCAAAGAGCAGCATCACTGTCAACCGTGGGATGTGAACCAATGACCTTCAGATCACAGACACAGCGCTCTAACCCACCGAGCCACACGTCATGTAAATATAAGCTGTATTCATATGTTTTATTTGTCATTTATATATCCTCTTTATGACCGTCTGTGCCATGCTGGATCCAGAAGGCCGCTTTAGCTGCATCCAGCAGCTGTCCGGAGTTGAATCCCGAAACTAGAGACTCTCAGGTGCGCTCTGCTGCGAGCAGCGATTCAGGTCCCCGGGACAGCAGTCCTGCAGCTGCTGGGGACGCGTCGATGCCCCCTTCACCCACACAGAGCAGCAGCGACCCCGTAGGGGCCCCTCCCAAGCCCCTCCTACTCCACATGGCTCAGGTACGCGGCCCGCTGGAAACTCAACAACGTTCTGGGGCCGGCGTGTATAATTCCAGGGCCCGGGAAAAAATTACTTCAACCAGCCCCCCTGACGTGGAACCCCTCCCGTGAGGGTCCTCTCCTAGGCCCCCCCTGGGTCTGGGCCCTGGAAAATTTCCCCAGTTGTCCCCCCTAGACAGCCTGGTCTATTATGTTACAGCTGTTTTTCATGGAGCTCTCAAACTTTCTTGGTTGTGTTGCGCATTCTTGCCGACTTCAAACAAAAAGTGTCAGCATTCCATTCAGCACCAAGGAAAGTTTTGCCTAAAGTAGTTCATGTGTCACTTGAATGTTCCTCCCTTGGATGGTTATTGAGTGATGGTCGTTAAGGGGCCATAAACATCTGTCGGACAGGGCTGCTACGTGACGGAGGAGCTGCCCAGGAGTCCGCCTGGGGGGCCGGGTTTTGCCGGGGTCAGTCTGAGGAGAGAGGAGACGGGGAATCCGGGTGTCTTTGCGCAGGATGTTCAGCCGGGCAGTGCTGAGAGCAGGTATTCCCTCACAGTTAGGTGGAACGTCACAGTTTGGAACCAAAATCACGGGTTAGTTATCTGTTTTCTGTAGCAGGGAAAGCTGTCGTAATTATATTAAGGTATATAAGCAGTGTTTTCATATACAGAGGCGGGGCCACAGGGTCACTGGCTCCAGCTGAAAGCTGATTGGCCTCCAGAATGCCCCTCTCCTGTCACTCATTGATTAAAAACACATCATTGGCTAAAAATAAGTTTGGCCTCTCTGCATGAGTTATGGCCCCTCGTACGCCCCCTCACCGTAAAAAAATCCTAGAATCGCCCCCTACACTGTTATTTAAACATTGTTGATGTTCGCCATGACTTTTGGGGTGCAGAGTGGCATCTCTCACTCTATAGTACAAAATGTAGGCCGTCGTGATGCAGTGTGACTTCTTGAGTCCATTGTCGACCTTCTACGCCTGCAGGAAGCTGAGGGAAGGGGACATCCTAGCTACCAACGGGCAGCTGATGGACCAGACGGTAACAAAGGAAGTTGGCCTCCTGCAGGAGCACATGGGCGACGTCCTTCTGAAGGTCACCAGAGGTCCCGTCCCACACCTGGGCAGCCTGGCGGCATCACGCAAAGGGTCAGGACATCATGGCGTGGAGGGAACCCTGGAGAAGGTGGGGGGCGGGCGGAGCCGGCCTTCCGTGCTGTTCCGTGTTCACTCGGTGAACATTAGCTTTCTAGCGCTGTGACCTCACGTGTCCCTGTGACCGTACGTGTCACCGAGGATTAATGAGGCTGCTAACGGAATTAAATGTGAATATATTCTTTGTTGCACCTTTAATCAAACTGGTCTACTTCACTGGTGAAGGAATATATCGCGGAAGAAGTTGTTGAGTCAGAGTGTGCCACATTTTTTCTGGAGGGATCAGCGCGGGGCAGACACTTCTGCACCTCACAAGCATGAGAGCCCTTGGGATTTGGTTTCTTAACTAAATCGGCTTGATAAGTTCTTTGCATATTTTAAGTGAAATCATATTATTTAAGGACTGGGTGGAATTCTTTGGCATTTCAACACAAACCTTGTGCAATTTGAGAAATATGTTTACATTTAAAAATAATAATAAAGAAATGGGTAACTTGCTATAATCTGAATTAAATCTATATAAATTTACATTGCAAGTAATTGACCTTAATCACTGAGGAACTAAAAGCAATTGATTATTTACTGAAATGAATAATTATTGAACAAGGGGGAATATATGTAGGCCTATATTTTTGGAAAGATCTTTAGAAAATCCTTAATAGCAAGATAAGTATGGTTTAACACATATTTCCTAATAAGGTTGTCATAGTTAGCATTAGCATTTTTCCCATAGACATGAATGAGCGGTCCCCATAAAGATATGTTTACCTGGCATGTGTGTGTGTGTCTGTGTGTGTATGTGTTGAAGTTAATTATAGCTTTGATGATTGCCATCAGATTTATTTCATTTGAATGCTGCAATGAATTCAGTCAAGCAGGCAACGCACTTACACAAAGTCAACCGGGGCAGCAGGCAAACTCAGCCCCTTGGCAGCTTTGCTCTTAGTGGTAATTTCAAAGCATTAGAACCAAGAGTCATAACTGGAGACTTGCTGCCAGTAGAAGTGGACCAGTACGAAGAAAATATATGCAGAGGATAAAGTGGGAGTTTGTGAGGAGCGTATTTCTCTCAGTTATTTTTGTTGACACTAGATGACAAATATTACACACCTAATGGATATGTTATTACGTCCATATAACTATTATTGGATAGGATTCACTTTTGCCTCCAGGATTGCTTCAAGGGTGGATGAGTTGTTCATTCAGAGAAGCTGTTCTGCACACCGCTGTTGTACTGAGCTGTTATTTTTCCACTTATGGCCTCCCTGTTAGCTTTAACGAGTCTGGCCATCTTCCCCTGACCTCTCTCGTTAGTATGGTGTTTTCAGCCGCATAACTGCCCCAGATCTGATATTATTTGTTCCGTTGCACCATTCTCTGCAAAAGCTGGACTCCAGCACTGTGCGAGAATCCCGGGAGGATGGCTGTTTCCGAGACGCTCGAGCCGTCAAGTCGGACAACCACAGTCACACTACATCCAAAATCATTTCGATCGTGCGCCTTAGCGATCACAATGCTTAGCCAAACTATAACTGAACCTCTTGTCCTTGTCTGAGTGCTGTGTGTTTTCAGTTGCATACCTAATAGGCTGGCCAATGAATGTGTGTATGTAGCTATCTATAGAACACATTTCAATAAGTGTAAAGGACTGAATGGTTGTAGTAATGTTACTCTTATATAGCAGGAGTGCAGTGTGGTTTTATGTTAAATGAGACTGGCACTCTGAAAATAGGTGTTTTCTTGGCTGGTCTGCCCTCCTGTATTTTACTGTAGAGCTTTTTGCTGGCTTGTGGGAATTTTACTTGCACAAAAATGTTCTGAGGGCAGAATGAAACATGATTGGTTCAGAGAGACAACCAATCAGACTGTAGAGGAGGTGGGTCCAAGCAGCTAGAGGAGGCAGGACCAAGCCTTAGCGACCATCTGATTGGTTGGTCCCACCTCCTCTAGTTGCTTTGACCTAGTGTACCTCCTTTACAGTGTTATCTCTTTGAACCAAGCATTTTTTATTTTGCTCTCAGGACATTTTTGTGTAAGTAAAAGTCCCACGAGCTGCTTGCCGCCCTCTTGTGCCCCCTGCAGAGTGCCTCAGAACAGGCAGAGATGACGGGGCCAGTGAAGGTCAAAGCCATTTTTCCCAGAGGAGCATCTGACCAGGTACCACAGAGGGCCGGAATAAACATGCAAAAACCAGGCAAAGGTTAACTAGGTCCGCCTCCGACGCAAGCGACTGTGTTTGCATGTGCGGTTTTTCCTGCGCTTCTGCAACGATTCGCAGAAGATATGATGAGGTCTGGACTAGGGACTTATGTCTGGAATGATTCACTGCAAAAACACAAAAAGAAACAGAATAATAAATTCTCGGCTTGGAGTTCTTGGGTAGCCGTATCGGAAATTGTACCATTAAAAACATAAATTTTAATAGGATGGCTTAAATTGATAAATTAGGCAGGTTACATGGAGGAAAACGGATGGTTCAGGTTTCAGGAGCAGACTTGTTTTGTACCCCTCGGTAAGGCACCAGCCCTGAATTTGTCCAAAGAGTATTCAGCTAAATAAATGGAACAATGTGTCCGCTTAATAATAAATCAATCATTGAAAAGCATAAGTCGATGGTAAAGCAAGGCCTGTACATTTTTGTTTAGCATTGTGCGAAGCTCTGCAGTGAAATCCTCCTCAAGAACAGCTGGCCTGCCAAAATTTCTCCAACAGTGAAATAAAAAAGTAGCCAAGAAGGCCCAAATAACACTAGCAAGATATCCTGAGACCCTTTATATAAAATGTAAGACAGGCATGGAAGGCGGTAGGCTGGTCACTGCAGACAATGTGAACGCCATTCTTGCCAAAAATGGTCTGGAGGAATGTTGTGTGGAAGAGTTGTTCAAAAATGGATCCTTTTGGCTGGAATGGACCCAATCATATCAAGCAAGACCCAATAGTTGGATTCCTCGGTAAGTACCACATACCAATGATAATGGTAGGGTCATGGTTTGATGATGACCTCATCAATCAGGACCTGAATGGCTCAACTTCACTGAAGGTATCAATCAATCTGAACTGTACCAGAGAACTCTAAGTGAGAACATTAGACCGTGCAGGTGGGAGCTGAACTTAACGCATGGGTGGGTGATGCAACGGGATAATTCTTGGAAACAAAGTGGATGCTCGATGTCAGATTGGCTCAATACAAAAAAACAATCATCGATTTATTGGATGAATTAGTCAGAGCCCAGAGTGAAAGGCCACTGCGATGTTGACGCCTTGTAAACTAACAGATGGGGCTGAGCTGAAGCACTTCAGTGTGGAGCGGCGGGCTGGATTTCCTCCCTGGCGCTGTGAGAGATTGATCGGTCGCTGCAGGAGGTGTCCGCTTACAGTTAACTCACTGCTAATGGTGCCTAAGCCAGACCTAACTTCAGAGCGTATGGGGACATGCAAAGGCACTGAGTCTTACATAAACACATCAAAATTTTGTGCTAATTTATTTAGTTTCCGTTAAAGATCTGAAAGCTTTAGCTAAGTGGGTTTTGGTAACATGAGAAAAGGAAGGCATCTTTTTACAGTGCTGTATGCTTTAGCCGTTTACTGTACCTAGAACAGTGTTGCCAAAACTGTTCATCAGGGACCTACAGATGGTCCATGTTTTTGCTCCCTCCAAACTCCCTGCCAGACCGTGCAGGTTTTTGCTCCCTTCAAGCTCCCTGTTAGACAGTACAGGTTTTTGCTCCCTCCCAGCTCCCCGCCAGACAGTGCAGGTTTTTGCTCCCTCCAAGCTCCCTACCAGACAGTGCAGGTTTTTAATCCCTCCAAAGTCCCTGCCAGACAGTGCAGGTTTTTGCTTTCTCCCAGTTCCCAGCGCAAAAACATGGACCGTCTGCGGGTCTCTGAGGGCTGGATTGGGAAACACTGGCCTAGAGGTTTGGATTTAACAGCAGACTAACTTCCATGTACATTTTAGGGGGAATTGAGAGATATATCACCCACTGCTCATCGGGATTGGTATTTATGCTCGGGGAGGTGTGGGGACACCAGACAGGGACGAGCACCAAACAGGTGACCATGGTGTGGTACCCATGTGACCAGAAAGGGGGCCACAGGTAGCACTGCTTATCCTTCAGTAGTGCTGCCTCTTATTGCCAAGCAACCAGAGATTCTGGGATGTCCTGATACGTCGTGTGACCTCTAGAATATTCTGCTGCTTTTATGCAAAGAATTTCCAGAATGGCCAGTGGGATATATCATATAATCATGAAGTGTCATAGGAGTCATTCTGAGTCCGGGAAGCGTGAGGGACTCAGCGCAGTGATCAGCATCGTCCCTCCCGGCAGGCGAGGCTTTCCGGCTGCTTCCAGATGTGTGTCCTCTTCTAGGGTACCTCAGGCGCGTGTCTTCATTCTCGTAACAGGTTCACGACGGCGAGCAGCTGGACACGTTGGATGTGGAGCTCATTAAAAATACTGAAGGATTAGGAATCACAGTCGGCAGTTATGTCACAGAAGAGAGCGCCGGTAATAATGCGTCATCTTTTCTACAGTTTATGTTACTGACTATTTTATTTTAAATAAATTATTTGTTTTATATTTGTTATTTAACAACCGAAGACTTTTTAATTACGACCAACAGTGTAGATTGTATTTGGTCTTAATGAACGGCTCATACTGCAATGATAAAATATAGGAAATCTTAGTTTTTTTTAATGTAAAATTTCTAGTGATGCTTTTTTGCAAATTCCTTGGTACAGAATCAGTTGGAGTCTTTGTGAAGAGTGTAACAAAAGAGAGTGAAGGCGAGCAAGATGGTCAGATCCATGTCGGCGACCAACTCGTAGCGGTGAGTGTCTCTGCAGGTTCATTTTAATCCCTTAATCATCTATTTTTCTTTTTAATAAATGCAGATTTTCAATTCAAAGCCACTTTAGATTTATATGAATACATTAACCGGCTTGTGTGACAATGCGAGGTTTAATTAATTCCCCTTTTGCCTTCTAAGTGATCAAATCGCTATCAATAACTTGTGACCCAAACAAAGGCTTAACGAGCATGGACAGCAGATCATTAGCTAACCGCAGACTTGATTAATAAGTTGATTGCGTTTCAGTCAAAATTACAGCTTCCCCATGCATATTACATACAAAGTATTCCGATAATCAGCGTTCATGTTGTTGTGTTTTTTTTTTTTTTCCAAACGTTGCACAGTCGATGACTGTGGTATAATTGCTTACTGTTTCTGAATATTAAACAGCTGGGTGCTGAAAGCCTAAGGAGAAGTGAGGGCATGAGGCAGCTATCCAGCTGTACTAATTCTGGTAGTCGTCCTTCATGGCGGCCATTTTGAAAACGCTCACTGCACACTTTGTTTTTGCGTAGAGCCGCCCTGTTGTAGCTGGTTCTCTTATAACTCTGTAGACTGGAATTGCGCTCATGTGCGGTTGCCCCCACAGGTGGACGGGACCAGCATCCAGGGCTACGGTAACCAGCAGGTCACCGCGCTCCTCAGGGCTACGAGCCAGACCGTGGTCTTGAAGCTCTTGAAGAGATCCCTCAGACTTGAGGATGGCCCAGCAGCCCCTGCGGCCCTAGAACCCGGACCATCGACCGAGGTGGAAAACGGCAACCAGCCCAGTGTGCATGATGCGGACCTGGGCGGAGCACTAGGTACTAAGCACTAACATGACACCGAATGCTAACGCCGATGCTAGCAAAGATAGCGATTGTTTTGTGTTCGGTAGCCCTTCACAGTGTACAGCTTCTGCAAATGGCTGCGTCGGAAATGTAAGTATTTCCTGAAACTTTACAGAGAGAGTTTACGCCTCTCCCAAAGTAACCCCTAGAGAAGGTGAGATGAACCTAAATTAAAATTAAAAAAAAATCCAACAGCTGATCAGGTATAATTACCTTCAAAAGTGTCTTAATTAGATAAAGGTGTGATGAGTGAAAATGAGATAGGTGGATGTTATTGCCGATGTCACATAAAATCGAAATGAAATTTTAACGATTTTTCGATGTAAGTTTCATGTCATTGTATTGCACGCAGGTCTTCCTGTCACAGAGGAGACGCTGTGTCATTCCCAAACTGTGCCTTCCGGCTCCAACCTTGCTGAAGAGCAGGCAGATTACCAAGGTCGTAGTGCACCTTTAATTAAGTTATGCGGTTACTGTCGTCTTAGACTAATAGTCAGTTAATGAAAACAGACCGGCAAATGGAATACGTACACACTTTATATAATAAGTTCCCCAAGGGATGCAAATGAATCCAGCAGGAAGATTTCAGAAAACTGCCGGATTTACATATGACTAATTCCATGTGATTGCTGACAAAGAGCGTTTACATATGTACTTCTCGCCGAAATGCATGCAAATGTATGCGCACACATGTTCGCACGTTCTGCCTCATTAAAGGCGAACCTCGGAACGGAGATAACGACACAATGTTTATGCATTTCCTTCAAGGGGCGACGTTGACCATGCCTGCAGAAGATGGAAATCTGGAAAGCGTCCTTGAGCACAGAGCTATCGTACGTCAAGTCGAAGAGCAACTCCCTCATCACTTACATTATTGCGTAATCAGTCATGCTGCTGTTACTGATCTAGGGGTGCGATTGGTAAAGCGGATTTGCAAGCAAGGAATCTAGTGTAATATTTTATAACGGCTTTGGAATAATTTCGTTTTATGAATAATATGATGTGCTAAAGAAGCATGCTTGTTCTTTTTCTGGTATGACGGCAGCTCGGTCAGGAAGAGGCACATAGTGGGAGTAGCTGGAAGAGCATCAGTGTTCATCCAGAAGGGCGGCGCCGTTGCGGAGCCTCAGTCATGCCAGAGGGCCCCGTAAGACTGACTGGAGAGCCGTGTGCTGAGGAGAAACTTCTGGAGGTCAGTGCTCCTGAGCTGCACATGATCCATCTGCATAGGTTCAGATCTCCATCAAGGGTGTTCAGTTACACGCCTTTGTTTTGCAAATTGAAAAGGCCAGTTTTACCCGCGTACTCATAAAATGAGAAATATTTGTGTCATGTCGTATTTTAGTTTTAAGGTTTTACTGTTTACATTTTATTTGACACATGTGGGTCGGATTACAGCAAACTGCGGATTCAGCAGTGCAGTCTGGGAGAGACAATCCAAGTGATTAGCTCTAGGATACAGTTATGGGATGCATCTGGGAAAGCGATTTAAAGAGATGAGCATGAAGGCTGCAGTGGAAAGTGCTAGTCGCTCTGCTCTCGGGCCGCTAACGAAGCGAACCGCTTGGCTTGTGTGTTAGGTCAGCGGGGTCCCCCTCTTTGGTGAAAGCATAGCGGAGGGGCGGAGCTTCCCCAAGGGCCTGCCAGCAAGCGTGTCCATGGTGACAAGTAGTCCTGCCAGATCTGAGCTGAGTGACAGCAGTGCTGACCAACGCCTTGCGGAGGAACCGTCTCCTTATGAAGAACCTGGCAAGGTTTAGTCATCCTTGCCGACTGATCTTGTCTGAGTCGTTTGTGTGCATTTTGCTTATTTATTTATTTATTTATTTTTTTAATCAGTGTATATCTAGATTATGACTTTGATACCCTAACCCTAGAATTCCCCACTGATGCTGAGCACATCTCAGACAGTGTGCAACATCCTTACAATCGACTCTGATATGAAGGCATATGAAAATCATTGTCGCGGCACAATGCAGAAGGAATGTAAGGGGAAAAAATGAAAACAACAAACATTTGCATTTTATTTATTTCGCAGAAGCTTTTCATCCAAAGTGACGTATGCAGAGTCGGACAGTTCTTGGTGCAGTTGAGGGTTAAGGGTCTTGCTCAGGAGCCCAGTGGTGACATCACTATGCTGACTATGGGCTTTGACCCAATGACCGTCCGGACACAGGCAGAGCATCCCAACCCACTGAGCTATATGCCACCCCCAACATTAGCATTATTCTGTTCAGAAGAGCAAATGAACAAACCCGGAGACCCACAGCCGGTCCATGTTTTTGCTCCCTCCCATCTCCCGGTAGGAGCAAAAACTTGAACTGTCTCTGGGTCCCCAAGGATTGGATTGGGAAGCACTGGTTAGATGTACTATAAGACAAAGGTGTAACCTATATGCCAAAGTGCGTAATCCATCCTTTCAAGCTTCAGGAAGGATCCGAGGGAGACAAGGACATGGTCCCCGACGTTGACAACATCACAGGGGGCGAAGTTCCTGTGGAGACCCCGGACTCTCCTCTGGCCATGTGGGAAGCCGAGATACAGTATATCGACCTGGAGAGAGGGGACGCCGGACTTGGCTTCAGTATTTTAGACTATCAGGTAAATGCTTCGGAGTGTGGTGGGGGCATACAGTAGATAAAGCAGGAGCCACACTATGCGATGTGTGACTTGGGAACAATTTCAGCCAGTCACCTCGTAACTCTTTGTAATGGGCGGTGTTTTTGCAAGCTGTGTTTACTTTTCTGTACAGAATCCAGCCCATAAAGACCGGCTGAGATAAATCTGCGGGTATGAGTCTGCAGTCAGGCCGGGAAGATGAAGCTGAACGTTCTTCTTAGAGCATATGTGGCTGTGAAGCAGAGCTTCATTAAGGCTGTTTTTCCAGTCCCGTGTCATGAGATAATTAGTCATCACAGCGCGCGTCTGTCGCAGGACCCCGCGGACCTGGCAAAGACAGTGATAGTCATCCGCTCACTGGTGCCCGACGGGGTGGCGGACCTCGACGGGCGCCTCTACCCAGGGGACCGACTCGTCTCCGTGAACGGCGCCGACTTGGCAGACGCTGGCCTGGAGGAGGCGGTGCGGGCGCTGAAGGGGGCACCCGCCGGGGCAGTGAGGCTTGGCATCACTAAGGCGATATTTGTAAGAGTGCCCCCTGTTGCCTGCTTTCGCCAGCACTCTCATGCGCTTTCATTCCGCCGAAGGACCTGCAGTGAAGCGTCCAGTTACATGCCGTTAATATTTAATGTGCGAGAAATTTACACAATGTGGAGTATCGCGTTCAGAGCCGCCATCGGAGGAACCCTCTCGCTGCCACGTATCCTCCTGTACGCAAATCTCTCAAGATAGCAAGGTCTGCGAGCTAGATCTGTCTACTTTTTATCTGGTATGGAAAACTCACTGCTCTGAGGGCCTTTAGCGGAGTCTGTAAGTTAAAACGGCAGAGTTTAAGCTGAGTAATTTGGCGAGAGAGAACAGGAGGAGCCCTGGGAGAAGGGCGGGAGTCTGCTTCCGACAAACTCTCCATCGTCCGAGAATCAGGTGAGGCTGCCTTGTTCCATGGTCAGGAAGCTGAGGTAAAACAGGAAATGCCCCCCCCCCCCCCCCGGCCCCCAGAGCCTGTGTATATGGTTACTGTAGATGTCTAGAATGTGCCAGTTGTGGTATCATGGGATTTATTCTTCACTGCATTGCGAAGGTACGTGTGCGATACGTCATGTCTAAATCCATCTGTGTAGCAACAGAGCCTCCTTCAGTCTTTGTCTGAATTCACATAAAGGACGATACTTCAGAATTTTTGTTTTATTTATTACATCGCGTCCGAGTGATTTTTTTTCTTTCACTAAGAGGTGTTTATTTTGGCCTCCGTCTATGCCTTTTTTCCCGCTCTGGGCAGATTGGCGATGTTTTCTCTGCTGATTTAGCCTGCCACACTTTACAGATGGACTCAAATGAAGCAGATTTGATGAATGAGAAGACATTTGATCCTCATTACTCAAAGGAAGAGGGCTCCTTCCAAGCCGCCACGCTGGCCGAGCCTGGCAGCACCTGGCGTGCCGGTCTGGACTGCCAGATGCTTATGCGGACGTCTGCGCCTGAGGTAGGCCCCCAAGCAGGGACAGGGACCGTAAACACTTAAATGTTGGTCTAGTCTTGGGAAGAAGCACAGTTAGAGGTGTTTCCTCTATCCTTCATCATTTGTGAAGGCCCAGATTTTTGATTACACCGCAGGCTGAACCCGAAATGTACCTTTATCAGGGGTATTAGGATTAATGCATAATAATGTGGCAAGAGTGAATGACTTTCCATAAATTTCACTTTGGTACCTTGCCGGTACCTTGACATTGAGATAATATAGTAAGATTTTTTAATTTAAGGATGCTGGAAATTAATTGAACTATGCAGCAATGCAAGCATGTGTGAATAAGGTTCTGCAAACATGCATCTTTGTGACCCTAAAATGAAAAGAAAATGATAAATATGTTTGATTAAAATATGATGCAGTGATAAGTGTTTGGGGGCAGCATGGTTGGGCAGTGGTTAGCACTCGCACCTCTAGGACCTGGGTTCGAGTCTCTGCCAGGGTTCCTTGTGAGTTGGGTTTGCATGTTCCCCCCCGTATCGTCGCGAGGTTTCCTCTGGGTACTCTGGTCACCCCCCCCCCCTCCACAGTCCAAAAACATGTTGAAGCTGAGTGTATGTTGTTTGAGTGTGATTGAGCCCTGAGATGGATCGGCGCCCCCATCCTGGGTTGTTCCCTGCCTTGTTCCCGTAGGATCAATAGGGTACATGGTTGCAGAGAATAAGTGGAGAGATGGGTAACTGTCTGCACAGAGCAGACCTTTCAGGTATTATAGCAATAATAAGCCCTGCTTTTTACAATTCTCCTCCCAATAATGGACAGAGTGGTGGCTCTGAGGCAAGGGCTCTGTGCCAGCTATCGGAAGGTTGCTGGTTCATACCCCATGAACGCCAGGAGTGATCCTACTCCAGTGGGCCCTAGAGCAAGGCCCTTAATCTGCAATAGCTTCATCCTGGGTATGAAGTTAATCTACATCTGCAAGCAGGTCCTCCAACTTCCAGGGGAGATTTCGGGCCTGGTGGCCAGCAGAAAACCTTCACACTGGTCCATTCAGACTAGTGTGGTGCTGAGGTATCACCCGCTTGGGTCTCATCCCGAGGTGGTTTGTCGTGTGGTGGGTGTGGCAACGCGCTGTAATCAGCATGCACTCCTTACCTCTCTTCAAATAATCCTTTATATGTATATTTTACAAAGAGTAAATGTTTTTTTTTTTTTATCAACTTGAGGTCAAAGTTTATCAGCCCTCAGTCCTCCTCATGTAGAAGGTTTTATTTTCTGTTTGCTGAAAAAATCAGGATTAATTGTGACTTTGGTGGCTATAGAATAATCCCCGAAGTAGTGAATGAAGCCAAAATTGATATATTTCCCAAAGATTATTACCAAGCTCTCAGCTGCCACCAGTTCCCGGAACCCGAGCCGCCGTTATGACTGCCTGCGTTTCCCTGGTCATCCGTTATTCCTAGAAAAATGGTCCTTCTGAGGAGGAGGGAGTCGCGAGTGCTGTGAATTAATGGCACGCTGGGATGGCAGCAGGTCTAATGGAGAAGGACCCCGCAGAGTAACGGCGGTGTGCTTTAGCCGAGTGCTCTGCTAAACGTGGTCGCGAAGCCCTTCTTGGCTACGGTGCCTCGGAGGTCAGCCTGGGGTCTCGGCTTGGCACTCTGAGAAGTCGCTCTGAATTAGCCACTTGAGCAGCGTTTAGGTGCAAATGGGGAAGGAGGGGAGTGACCTGAGTCAGCCAGCAGCCTTACTCACGCGGAGAACTTCTCCAGGGTTTGATCAGGCCTCGTCCCGGACTCCTTGCTGGGGGAGGCCGGTCTCTGGTGGTGTCACAGTCACAGAGGTGGGGTGGTTAAGTCAGGAGGTTCAATAGTCCCGACCAACGATGTCTTAGATCAGCACATGGTCGATAGTTCCGAAGCATATCGTGCTTTTAGCTGGAAGCATTTATAAGCAGTAGTAAGGCTGATATGGATGCCTAGGTGTGATGTTTGGTATGAACAACGCACCGAGGCCTGAAATTCTCATCCAGAGGTGGGGAAGCCACATCTTCCATACCTGCTTGTCCAATGCAGGGTCACGGGTTCGAGCCTATTCCAGAAGCTGTGGGCGCAAGGCAGGGAATAACCCAGGACGGCCTGCCATTTACACATGCATTTACAGCTGCGGACAATTTTCCAAATGCAGTTCAAATTAGAACCTTTTTGGACTGTGAAGGGAAACTGGGGAACCTGGAGGAAACCCCGTGTGGACAGAAGAGAACATTCACACCCCACACACACACACACACACACACACACACACACAGAAATATTCACTTCAATTAGAGAACATCAGTGCAAACCGCCGCCTTCCTCCCAAACTCACAACCCTCTGTGCTTCACCCAGATTAACAGCGAGTCCTGTGGTACGGGATGCGTTTCAGCGTAAACGGGGCAATGGCGATGAAATGAACAGCGGCCACATGTTTACAGATCACGTTCATTTCGTTTCTTGTCATCCCCCGTGCAGGAAGAAGGGCAACACACGGAAACGGCCGACATGGGGGCGGGTGATAAGCGAGACGTTACCGCCGCAAGCGATTTTCAGAGGACAATCACAGTTGTCAGGGGCAACTCTAGTCTTGGTACGTTGTTGCTCTTCCTTATGATCCTTTTCTCACTGTGTGTGTATTTGGTCGGCATGGCGATGCTTAGCAAGGCTGCGTCTTTCCATGGTCTCTGAATAACGGCATGGCATCCATCTCCATTTATGCGCTGTCATTAACGGCCTGGGCTGGGTATAGGGGGCATGGGGGCTCTGCTTCTGCGCTGCGTGTGAGTTTACCGTGGCACATCTGGTACGGATGTTACATCACGGCCGATGACGCGACTTGAAATGAAATTAATAAAGAACAAAGCTATATCTTCTGCCATGTCGTGCTACGGTAAACTCAAAGCATATCTATTTCCAAATAATAAATACACTAACAACATGAATGTGTTTTTCATGCATTATTCTCTCGCGTGGACAGCATGTCATCACAAATTTGCAACCAAACATGTGGATACTTGCGGAAAATTATACTTTCACAATTTTCGTGAAATGATGTACAGTTAATGTGTCCTTTTTGATATTTAATAGCTATGAATTTTGCTTGTTTGTTTACTGTTCTTTTTAAAATAAAAAATAGCATAATTATTTTAAAGTACGACTATTTGAAAAGGTGTTTGGCAAAGATAAAATTACTAGATCATTTTTGTTTTTCAAAAATTATATACCTGAACTGTGTCCACATGTGGGGTTCTGTATATGATGAGGAAAGATTCAAATGTCTATTTGCTCTTTTTATGATTTACATAGAGTTGAGTGTATTATAATATTTTGTGTGTTTATTAAAACCAAACTTCTCTCGCTTGCTATTACCGCTTTGTGTTCTTGTTTCATGCATGTAATACACAAGCAACTGCATCTCTGAGTTACCACACACAGCAGAATAGTGACTGAATAGTCAGTGACAACCACAGATCATGAGGGTTTGCTAAACTCATACAGTGCTGTCATCAGGGAACGCACAACAGGGGGTCTCGGGAAGCATAGCGGGATGTCTTGTCGGATTTAAGGTAGTCTGGGCTAAATGTAAGTGAAGTGAAAGATAAGGGCCATTTAAACTACCTAACCAACCGACAAATCTCGTTTCACAATACAGACCCCTGATCAGTGTCATTAAAAACATTCAAGCTCTTAAAAGTGTCCGTAATGTTTAATATGAGAAAATAAAATTACCTAGCTTAATATACTTGAACGTTATTCGGAATGATCAGTGGTGATCACTAATTAACATTTGCTTAGTAAAATGAGACCATTTCTTGCCTGACGCAAGGAGGGTCGCTAAGAAGCTCGAACTAAATCTGCGTTCGATAAAAGTCATTATGCGTGCAAAGGTATTATTTGAATAGACTATAATTTATACAGGAGATTTGTATTTAAGGAACACATACTATTTAGTTTGAGATAAATTATGTACAAACACATTTGCCGTAGTGTTCCCCACAAACAAAATTAAGATAATATTTAAATGTGACCGTAATCAGTTTGAACTATTTTTAATTAAGCCTAAAGTTATTTCGTGATTTTGGAGAGGAACAGTGCACAATGTATCAATTTCAAAAGTACTGTTAAGAGGCTGATGCTTTGGAAAGAGACATTAGGGAGAAACAGCTAAAAGAGTCATTTGGGAACAAATGTGCATGTAAAAGAACATTTAGATTATTAGCCTACTACATCCTGTTCCTCACCCATAATTTCTGAGTGATCGAAAAGCAACAGCATATTTTTGGTCTGGATTTTGTCATTTTACAAGGCTCTTTGAAAACTGGCTAACTCATGCATATAGATGTCTTCGGATAATCGGGTGAGGGCACGAGGTGTTAAGTCGCGTTACTCGCATTTCTGATTAATATGCTGTTAGCTTACGCTTACATTTATTTGGCGAGCCCAGAGATAGCTCCGAGTCGCTAACGTACGAGGGCGGAGAGCGCGGCAGATCGAAACGGCGGAGGTTATAAACATGCTATCCGCCGCGGTAAGTGCAGTCAATTAAGCGTGACCAAACTCCACATGGTGCATCTCAGGATATTAGCCTATATATTAATATGCAGAATATTATGCTGCGCTAATGCTGAGCGCAGAAATCCTCCCAGATTCACTGACACTGCAGTTTTAACACGTTGTATATAAAGCGATATGCCGAAAAATGTAATTCACGCAAAGTAAGAAGACCGAAATGGTCGGTCTAAATTTGATGTTTACTTAGAGTCATTGGCTTATTCCTTTAAAGACATACGGTTCTGAGAAATTCCTGCAGCTGGAGGCCCCATGAACTGCGGGGAACATTTGGACGATTCAAGGGCCTCTTGAGTGATTGCCGCCCTAAAAAATTCGGAACATAATCCGATTGATCTGGGTTGGGGGCCAAATATGTTATGCTCTAACGGGGTCTAGAATCTTTAGTAGCACCCCTGCCTGCAGCCCGACAATTTCAGGAGGGATTCTATGTATTTTCGATGGTATATGTATGGTTAATTTTAACCAGCATGTGTTTTTTAGACACTGTAATCGTACCATAAGTTGAATATCTCCAGCTGTAAGATCTTACGCACATCAGCGTATGCATGGTGCAGGCGAGAGTGACGGCGTTGACAGTCTTGCGTTTTGCACATGCCTGGTGACAAGACCTGTGTGTTTGGCAGGGATGACAGTGAGCGCGCTTAAGGATGGCTCAGGAGTGGTAATTCGCAGCATCGTTCACGGAGGATCCGTCAGCCGAGATGGACGGTTGGGTGTAGGCGACTGCATCGTAGCTATCAATGAGGAGCCCACGCGTAGCCGGAGCAATGCGGAGGGCCGTGCATTGCTGCGGAAACACTCACTCATTGGGCCGGAAATCAGGTAAGGGCCGGTAAGACACGCCTGCGTGTTACTGCATGTTGTGCGTTAACCACTTTCGGTTCACACGCTAGGCAAAAAAACACACCCCAGCCGACATGGTAAAATTTATGACCATTATTCTAGCATGAAGTCCAGTAGCGTGAATTAATAATACGAACACCCTTTATTTTCACTTTGCTTGAGAAGCAAAATACAGAAATGAAGTAGATTTGTCGTCGCAATGTGCTATGTAATCGGCAGCCCATCGGGGCCTCCCACCCCCATCCCTGCTCGGGTCCCTATGCCTCTGAGCAAGGAGAAGGTCGTGGATTAAAATATGAAGAAACACACATAAATTTTAATACTTCCCTCTGCTGTAAGTCACTTTGCATCAAAGCATCAGATAAATGAGTAAACATATCAGGGATGTCTCACCTATAACAAAACATGAAGCTAATTGAATCAGATCGGTCTAATATAATACCCACCTTTTAACTGGCCTCAAAGCGAGACCGGTGGCGGATGGTTCGTGATTCACCAATCGCCTTCAACACTTGACAATAATTGCTCACAAATGACGTCAGTTTCTCTGCACTTCCCTCAGGTGTTAAGCGATTGATTCTGCCCCAGGAGCCGTGCGAAGTTTTATTTCAGATTCTAGCCTTGCAGGCTGGCCGCAAATCAGCCTCACCATGCGGCCAAGTGCAAACAGAATGGGGCGTCTATGTGGCCGTCTGTTTATCGAACAGCCAGGCAGGTGGTGATTAGGTTTAGACTAATGATTAAAGGCCCACGAGTCTCATGTACACCGAACTGCCTACAGAGGGAGCCACTGAGGCTTTTTCTAACAAGTCAATATTTTACACGACAACTTCATCACTGCACTCGCGTGTGAAATAAAAAGAATGTCACACCAATTAGTGATTGTAATCAAGTCAGTTTTCAGAATTATTTCTGAAAACTTGTTAGAGGTTTGGATTGTAAACCCTTCATTGGAGGTGCAGTGGTTAACATTGTGGCCTCACACCTCTGGGACCTGGGTTCGAGTCCTCACCGTAGCTCTGTGTGTGGAGTTTGCATGTTCTCCCCATCATCTAGGTACTGTGCCCCCCCCCAGTCTGAAAACACACTGAGGCTAACTGGAGTTACCAAATTGTGTATGTGAGTGTGTGCCCTGTGTTGGGTTGGTGGCCCATCCTGGATTGTTCCTTGCCTTGTGTCTGTAGTCTCCAAACCCCCCCCCCCCAAGATCCAGAGTTTGACAGGCAAGTGCAGGAAATGGATGAATGGACCTTGAACAAGAGAAGTGGTTAAAAAGATGGATGGATTAATCGATTAAACATATAAATGAATGTGTCTATGTATGTGTGATGAGGGAAAAAAACTGACCAATAGCATTCTTCACGTCTCCATGACGTTTGCTTATCGAACGATGGGTCTGGGTCGGTCTCTGGTCGGTCAGTGGTGATTGAGTCTGTGGTTGTTACAGTCCCAGCAAATCCACTCTGCCGCTCTTTGGCATCAGGCTTCTGATCAGGGTCAGCATATGGGTTTGAGTTTGACATTCGCACCTCATGTGTCTCCTTTATACGGACGGTGCCTGTCACTCTCTCCTCAATGTGCGGCTGTCCGTGGCAGTACCGGGCCGACCCAGAGTCCAGCGAGAATGAACAGCAAACCACTATTCAATCTGCCCGAGTTCAGGATTCATACCGAATTGGTATCAGATTCTAATAAAACCTTCCAGCGATTTCCTCATGTTGCCCCTATTTTAGGCTTTAAACCCAGCTGGTTCTGTAACTTCGCCAACACAATAACATATCATGATACACCTACTTTAAAAAATGTTGTTAAACATATTGGTTTTGACAGCGCATTGTAAGACTGTGACCGATGTAAGTCGACCGTACATTCAAATATTTCTTTTATTTTTAAGTACGTAATAAAATGCAATAACAAAACTGTTACCGACATTTTTCGGCTAACGGTAATATTCTGGGTAATTGTGCAATTTTCTAGTTCCGCATTACGAGTGGTGGCAGTTTTGTGTTGACAGAAAGGCCTGCCTTAGCATTTTATTTTTGAGAACGTTTCAATGAAAACTTCACTGCTGCAACCCGCATGAGAGATTCAAGCCTATTGGGGTCGATTCAGGCAGCTAGACAATTTTGTACCCCGCCCCCCCCCACCAAAAAAATAAAAATAAGCAGCAACATTCAAAACTAATGATGGCCAGATGGTAGAAAAATGGGGTTACATCAAGTGCTTTTGCCATTTGGCAGAACTTTGAATATGTTAAACACAGAGGAAAATCTCAATGAGAGGCCTGTATTTCATAACTATGTTCGACCTTAAAAGGAAGAATGTGTGTGTCGGGTACTGCTAGTTTATTTTCCAAATTGAATATGAACGTTCAAATTCAGGATTTATATTATACGTGTTTTTCGACCATCGTGTCCAATATGTCATGCGCCACTCCTGCTCGCAACCCTAGATGCAGTTTAGTTCGACTGTCAACACATTAAGGACAAACTGACCAAAATGTACTTTCAAATTTTCTGCCTGAACTGAGTATAAATAACATTTTTTTTTTTTACATGGCTGACAATGGTATCGTTCAAATAAATTGCATCTAAAATGTCCATCCATCCATCTTCTAACGGCTTATTCTGGTTAAGGTCATGAGGGACCTGGAAGATCTCCCTGGCAGCTCACGGCTGAAATGCACTCTGGAGAGACTCTCCGTCTGAAACATCTGGAATAAAACAAAACGAATATTAAAAACTTCAGCTTCTCTTCTAGGGGCGGCATGATGGTGCAGTGGTTAGCACTGTTGCCTCACACCTCTGGGACCCGGGTTTGAGTCTCCGCCTGGGTCACATGTGTGCGGAGTTTGCATGTTATCCCCATGTCATTGTGGGGTTTCCTCCGGGTACTCCGGTTTCCCCCCACAGTACAAAAACATGCTGAGGCTAATTGGAGTTGCTAAATTGCCCGTAGGTGTGCATGTGTGAGTGAATGGTGTGTGAGTGTGCCCTGCGATGGGCTGGCCCCCCATCCTGGGTTGTTCCCTGCTTCGTGCCCATTGTGGAAAATGGATGGATGGAATTTCTCTCCTATTTGGGTTTAAGACTTTAATCCCTAAGTTCTATCATTCACTCATTTTCCATATCCACTTGTCCTAAGCAGGGTTGTGGGGGTCCTTAGCCTGTCCCAGCAATACCCCAGGATGGGGTGCCAACGCATTGCAGTCTAAATAGTAATCCATCCATCCATCCATCCATTTTCTGTAACTGCTACAGTATGCACTGAGGCTATGGATGCAAGGCAGGGAACAACCCAACTGCAGGGCAAAGACATGTAATATAATAGCCCGGGGGGTGACGCGCGGTGGCGTAGCCCGGGGGAGGCGCGCGGTGGCGTAGCCCGGGGGTGACGCGCGGTGGCGTAGCCCGGGGGTGACGCGCGGTGGCGTAGCCCGGGGGTGACGCGCGGTGGCGTAGCCCGGGGGAGGCGCGCGGTGGCGTAGCCCGGGGGTGACGCGCGGTGGCGTAGCCCGGGGGTGACGCGCGGTGGCGTAGCCCGGGGGAGGCGCGCGGTGGCGTAGCCCGGGGGAGGCGCGCGGTGGCGTAGCCCGGGGGTGACGCGCGGTGGCGTAGCCCGGGGGAGGCGCGCGGTGGCGTAGCCCGGGGGGTGACGCGCGGTGGCGTAGCCCGGGGGAGGCGCGCGGTGGCGTAGCCCGGGGGTGACGCGCGGTGGCGTAGCCCGGGGGAGGCGCGCGGTGGCGTAGCCCGGGGGTGACGCGCGGTGGCGTAGCCCGGGGGAGGCGCGCGGTGGCGTAGCCCGGGGGTGACGCGCGGTGGCGTAGCCCGGGGGAGACGCGCGGTGGCGTAGCCCGGGGGAGGCGCGCGGTGGCGTAGCCCGGGGGTGACGCGCGGTGGCGTAGCCCGGGGGAGGCGCGAGGTGACGTAGCCCGGGGGTGACGCGCGGTGGCGTAGCCCGGGGGAGGGCGCGCGGTGACGTAGCCCGGGGGGTGACGCGCGGTGGCGTAGCCCGGGGGAGACGCGCGGGTGGCGTAGCCCGGGGGAGGCGCGCGGTGGCGTAGCCCGGGGGTGACGCGCGGTGGCGTAGCCCGGGGGAGGCGCGAGGTGGCGTAGCCCGGGGGTGACGCGCGGTGGCGTAGCCCGGGGGAGGCGCGAGGTGGCGTAGCCCGGGGGTGACGCGCGGTGGCGTAGCCCGGGGGAGGCGCGCGGTGGCGTAGCCCGGGGGGTGACGCGCGGTGGCGTAGCCCGGGGGAGGCGCGCGGGTGGCGTAGCCCGGGGGTGACGCGCGGTGGCGTAGCCCGGGGGAGGCGCGCGGTGGCGTAGCCCGGGGGTGACGCGCGGTGGCGTAGCCCGGGGGAGGCGCGAGGTGGCGTAGCCCGGGGGTGACGCGCGGTGGCGTAGCCCGGGGGAGGCGCGCGGTGGCGTAGCCCGGGGGAGGCGCGCGGTGGCGTAGCCCGGGGGTGACGCGCGGTGGCGTAGCCCGGGGGAGACGCGCGGTGGCGTAGCCCGGGGGAGGCGCGCGGTGGCGTAGCCCGGGGGAGGCGCGCGGTGGCGTAGCCCGGGGGTGACGCGCGGTGGCGTAGCCCGGGGGTGACGCGCGGTGGCGTAGCCCGGGGGAGGCGCGCGGTGGCGTAGCCCGGGGGAGACGCGCGGTGGCGTAGCCCGGGGGTGACGCGCGGTGGCGTAGCCCGGGGGTGACGCGCGGTGGCGTAGCCCGGGGGAGGCACGCGGTGGCGTAGCCCGGGGGTGACACGCGGTGGCGTAGCCCGGGGGTGACACGCGGTGGCGTAGCCCGGGGGAGGCACGCGGTGGCGTAGCCCTTGGGTGACGCGCGGTGGCGTAGCCCGGGGGAGGCACGCGGTGGCGTAGCCCTTGGGTGACACGCGGTGGCGTAGCCCGGGGGTGACACGCGGTGGCGTAGCCCGGGGGAGACACGCGGTGGCGTAGCCCGGGGGAGACACGCGGTGGCGTAGCCCTTGGGTGACACGCGGTGGCGTAGCCCGGGGGTGACACGCGGTGGCGTAGCCCTTGGGTGACACGCGGTGGCGTAGCCCGGGGAAGACACGCGGTGGCGTAGCCCTTGGGTGACACGAGGTGGCGTAGCCCGGGGGAGACACGCGGTGGCGTAGCCCGGGGGTGACACGCGGTGGCGTAGCCCTTGGGTGACACGCGGTGGCGTAGCCCGGGGGAGACACGCGGTGGCGTAGCCCTTGGGTGACACGCGGTGGCGTAGCCCGGGGGAGACACGCGGTGGCGTAGCCCGGGGGAGACACGCGGTGGCGTAGCCCGGGGGTGACACGCGGTGGCGTAGCCCGGGGGTGACACGCGGTGGCGTAGCCCGGGGGAGACACGAGGTGGCGTAGCCCGGGGGTGACACGCGGTGGCGTAGCCCGGGGGAGACACGCGGTGGCGTAGCACGGGCAGGCTGCTGGTTCTCTCAATGCGAGGTCTGCGTCACCTGTATCCCCAGCTTAACCTACGTACCAGCGGAGTTCTTGGAGACTTACAGAGCCGGGCTGCCCCAGCGACAGGCGGCCGACGCTACGGACGACGCATCTCCCCTCACGTGGTGAGCGACAGTCGCCGTGGCGATTTTCCTCCATTCAAAAAGCCGGACCGGCAGATAGTTATGAGAAACCCTGCAGGTTTATACCTCTGACTGTTTGCTGGACGGGTGGTGACTGATTGGCCGCGGTGAGTCACTACAATAGTGCACGATCAGTTAAGGGGGAGGTGAAGGAAAGACGGAAGCATAACAGTCTTTCCACGTCTGGACACATCTCAACAAAAAATTGTCACCCTGATAAGACAGGTACACAATATAAACACATATATAAACCCAAAAGAGCTATTCTGAGTGAAAAAAAGTTCATTGTCAGACTCACATTGAATTCCTTTGCAGTTTATTCGTATATAAATCTTCTCAAAGGGAGAAACTGAAAGTACATATCAGATTTAAGTGCTTAGATACGGAATTGGCGTAGAAACGGTGAGAGGAAAGGGTTAACAGGCTACAAATGAATGTTGCTTGCAATCAAAACAGAATGTACTCAGTGCAGAGGTTCTGTTGGGGTTTAATGCCGTAGCCCAAAAAACACGAAGGACTTTTACTTGTTTTGCCGTGTTCATCTGATAATTCGCAGGGTTTCAGCATTTCTCACGGGACTGTAAACATGAGCTGTACCGGATCACTCTGATAGTAAATATAGGTGCTGCACATGCACGAAGAGGCATCTTAAAAATCCTGCCATGTTTTGCCACAATCACTCATCAAAATGATAGCCCATTATTATCTTTTAGGGCCAAAATATATTCATGAGAACCCCCCCCCTCCCCCATGAGAAGCCCCACATGGCCACTGAGAAATGCAACTCGCATTTTAATTTGTACACATTGCATTTACGGCACCACATCTCACCCCACTGGGCCCACAATCGGAAATATCTATCTAGCTGTTCTCCTTCCTTCGTTTTGGGTGAATTTCTTGTTGCTTTTTAAATTTAATTATTCTTTTTTTTGGCTTGGACCTGGTATAACCGCTGGCCTGGGTGGAAAACTGCTTTCTGTAAAGTCAGCAATGTTTATGTACGTGCATGGGGGAAAAAAAAAGTATGTTTGTATCACATTTAGATCTGCAAGGTAATGATTTGTTTTTAGTTGAAGGTGTATATATACGGTGGATAGAAATTGATAAATGAGTCTGTAAAAGAGCTCTCTTTCTTATTTGCTTTATAACGAACCGAGTAACAAAATCAAATGCTAATTTCGTTTACTAGGTTTAAGTGGGGAACAACTGGAAGCGATGATGTCTAATGTTTCAGTTCACCAGAGTGAGTGGTAGTGATATATACGTGGTTTACAGGTACTGTTGACAGTAGTTTTACTGTGATGTATCTGCTGGGTCAATCTGAGGTTTTCTGCTTTCTGCTCTGCCTCCTCAGTGAGCATGTCCTTCAGATTTCAGAGCAGGAAGAAGGCGGGGGAGAGAACGGCCATCAGTCAGACACGGCCCAGCTCGACTGGAACCAGCTCAGGACGTAAGCACATCCGCTGGCTAACTGGGCCGCCTTAAGTCAGCTACAGCCAGCCATGCTTCACCGATTATCCAACAAATATGCTGCTATCACTAAAGATCTGTCTTTTTTTTAACTCAGTCTAGTGATTCCAGCATTTTTTAAGGTAGGGGGCATAAGACTGGCCATAAATCTAACAGAGGATCCAACCTTATCATTAGCCAATGATATGTCTTGATTCGATGAGTGACAGGGGAGGGAACACTCTGGGGGCCAATCAACTTTCAGCTGGGGTTCGAGACCCCACCCCTTGCTTATCCCCCTGGTACCTGACGGATAACCTCCCCAAGGGTGAAGCTGTGCAGGGAGGCGGGCAAATCCCTGGGCATCAGCATCGTTGGCGGCCGTGGGATGGGCAGGCGTCTCAGCAACGGCGGGGTCATGCGGGGCATCTTCATCAAGCATGTCCTGGAGGACAGTCCTGCGGGCAGAAGTGGGACCCTGAAGGACGGGGATATGATCCTGGAGGTAGCACTGGGGGGGGGGGAGCGCTGTCCGCCTGGGACGACTCATTCCTATTGCAGTCCACTACTTACTTAATAACTCTGGTGCCAAATTAAATCAGCAGCGTAATTCCCTCTTGTTTATTTTGCTTACCCTTCCAACATCGCTTATAGCAACCTTGAGCTAATTACTGGGAGGGTCACGGGCTAGCGTAAAGCTTTCTAGCCCTGCCATGTAATTATCGTCCCGCTAATGCTGAAATATTACCCAGGGTGCAATAGTGAGTTTCTGTCACTCTGCTGGTTCTGTCCCTGATAGTGCCGACAGACTCGAGTATTTAAGAGCACTCTTCTGTTTATGCTTCAGGTGGGAGGGAGGGATCTACGCAGCGCCAGTCACAAGGAGGCGGTGGAGGCCATTCGCAGGGCCGGGGACCCCGTGGTGTTCCTGGTACAGAGCGTGGCCCAGGGGGCTCCGGTAGGTCCCGGTGTCGGCCGCCCTGGACGGAGGCGCTGGCTTCCCTAGCTTGGCGATGCTAATCGGAATTAGCAGCACGGATCCTTCGCTTACTGCCGTCGCCTGTTGATGAATGTCGTAAGATAAGAGCGGAATAACTCACCTCGGACTCTGCCGGAGTGTAAAAAAGGCGAAGCGAGCAGCAGATGTGAAAGGAGCGCAGGCCTGCTCTCAGGTTTAATGATGTAATAATGGACACTCTTGGGGTCACGTGACACACATTACGGCTCTCTACTGACCCCTTTCTTCATGCTCGCGTAATAGCTCACGCTGTCCGCTGTCGTCTAGTCCCTCAGCCCCCCCCCCAGTTTACGGAGTGGAGCGCAAAACCCCCACAATGTTAAATCCTCTGTTCATCAGTCATGGGTGTAAATCCCTTATGCATCCTGTATCTGTTATTAAGCTAACCTATTATCACCCAGTTTAGAGTTAATCAGATAGCAGCCATTTACATTCAAGTGGACAGTCGTGTTCTTAATGTATATAAATAAGTGTAAAATTCAATTATGATTTGTCCAGCACTGATCCACATTATACAGATCCTTCAGTTCTTGTTTTGTAGGCCTCTTCCGACCCACTAGGCACTGAGATGTGTACATATCAGCATGATCTAATGCTTTTATTCGCCTTAATTCACTAATCACCGGCTCCTTTGTCAAGGCATACTTTCATGGTTTGGGATGTATAATGGTTTGGGGTATTTAATTTCACCTTCAGACTGAAATCTTCACTGCAGTCTGTCAAATGTTTGAAATTACACATTTATCCACATGTATAAACATTATGTGTAGTTGTGCATATTTTGACATGCTTTAATTTAAGGACCCGGCAAGAAGAAATATGTTAATTTAATCTGTAATCTGAATCAATATAATCATTTATGATGTTACCCAAGATGAAAAAAAAATTCTTAAAACTTAAAACTATCATGTACCAATGAAAAGTCATGTTATAATAATGAATTAAATAATTTAACTGTGAGTTTACGTAAAGCATTGTCATAAACATTAAACTGATGTTAACAGCTCTATATCTATGCAGCTCTATGCTTATTGAGTAATGGATGTTTCCACAAGCAGATCCTTGTTGAATTCTCTTTCTATCCTATCGCCTGCTTATCCTCTAAATTGGATGTTCTGTGTTGCTCGTGGAAGCCGCCTTTGCCCTTTTTGCAGTCGAACCCGTGTCCAGGCCCTGACCCGCCCTCGCCTTGCCGAACCCCTGCTCCTCCAGAGGTCAGGCGCTCGCCATGCATTTCCCCTCCTCCTGGCAATGCAGGTGTTGGTTCAGCACCAATAGTGTTGCCGTGGTCTCTGTACAAACACTTGCACTGTTAAATTGACACTAGCACTTTAAGGCTCCTCTAGTAAATCAGATCCCTTCACAACAACCTCCTTCATGACTGTCACACGGCGCACGTCAATCGCGATTGTCAAATGAAGGCAAGAAACATCCACGCGCTATCCTGAAATTCAAGATTGTTTGTGTGTTACTGAAGACGTGGCGCGTGAATGAAAGTCCTTAATTATAATGCCAACACCGTGTCATACCAACTAACACTGATAAACACTGTTATTTAGAAATAACGTTAGACATAAACCTAAGTGATCTGATCTTTACTGTTGTCTTCTATTCGGTTAATTCCCTTTAAATATGTTCCATTTAAGAAGAAATACTTGTGTAACTTGCTGAAATGCTTCAAGCAGCCACCCGCCGTAGATGTCAGTGAAGAGGAAGAAGTCGATGGATTAAACCCAAGCTATAATCGCACGGTAAGGGTAGTAGATGCATCTTCTTCCTGTGTCCCTGTTCATTACTCAGATGTTTAATGGTGCCACATTAATACTGTTATTAAAGACAGTGTCCTCTTGGATGATTTTATTTTTGTTACCGTAGGAGTCCAGCATCCAGTGCAGGACGTTCTCTCGCCTCCCCCCAGCTAAGACCTTCACTCCCGCCCCATTTAAGGTTCGTGGGGCATCAGTGTCAGATCTGCATGTTTGTATTTCCTGTTATGAATTATATAACATTGGGTAACGATTTACATTAACTGCACCTTCATAATGCCTTTATAATGCATTCGTAGAACAATTAGTTCACCTTCATAATGCATTCATAGAATATTTATAAGCAGCGTATAAATATACCTTAACCAGTCTTAAAACATTGCATTCATAGCACTTTAAATGAACAAGATATCACAGCTTTAATATATATTAATAACAAACATTATATGATTATATAATCATGTGATTATACAGTTTTGCTAGCACCACATGGTGGCTAAAAGTGTTCCAGGATAGCGCCCCCTGGAGCAGATAGGCAGAATTGTTCCAAATTTTGTCCAGTTTTGCCCATCAGTTGTAATTAGTCTGCCAGTATAGCTGGTTTCTCCTTACTGCCCCAGCTGTCAGCACACAGGGACATGGTGAAGACTCCCTTGCCTGCTTACCCACCCCTGGAACTGCCCCAGATGCCCCATGTTGGCGAGACAGACACAGATATGGTGCAAGATGTTCCAGAGAGACCACCGCTGCCATTCAGCTCTGTGGGGAAAGAGGACGGCTTTGGCTACAGCTGGGGTACGACTCCATCATTACTACCCTCCCATCTCTGTTTACAGTTTCCCAGTACGCCACTAGGTGGCATCCTGCCTGAGATGACTACCCCCCTGTGATGAAACTGGTACAAACACTCAACATATTGTTATCTACCTGCTGTGTGTTTGTTAAACTGCAGATTAAAGTTGATCATCTCCCTCACCTCAGCTAGCTTTCCGTGTAGTCGTGTTCCTAACAGTTAACCGAACGTGTCGGGTGAATGAATTCAGAAGCCGGACTCTTGCAGTTGGTCAGTGTTCCGTTCGGCCTGCACAGGTGCCCCTGTTGCGTGTGCTGTTAGTTTGTCATATACAGGCAGCCGACTATCCTGTGTGCCGTTTTAGGGACACTCGATCGCCGGTACGGGGGCCTGTTGGAGGCGCTGCACATGGTCGAGCTGGAGCTGGGCACGACGGGCTTGGGGCTGACCCTGGCTGCCAGCAGGGGCTGCTCTGCTACCGGAGTCTTCGTGGAAAGTGTTGACCCTCGTGGGGCTGCTGGCAAGGACGGCCACATCCTGGTGGGGGACGAACTGTTGGAGGTGGGGGTCCATTACGGTGGGATTCCAATGAGAGTGGAGATGGGTAGAATAGAGCGTGCTCAGTCCCATCTGTGCCATTCCCTGACAAGTGGGTGGGGCCTCTTCAGCCGGCAGGACTCGAATAAACGCAGAGTGCTAAATAACGCTGTTCTTTGTGCGTTTTAAATGCCATTCCTCACTTCTCTCTTGGCGCGATTAGATAAACGGCCAGATTCTTTATGGCTGCAGTCACAAGGATGCCTCCACCGTTATCGAAAGTGCACCGTCAAGGGTCAACATCATTTTTATAAGGTAGGAGCTCTGTAAACTGGTTTGTATTATTACAGTATGCACTACCCTTTCCTACCAACAGAGGGCAGTAGTGCCCTTCATACTGTGGGGCTTCATTCCCATCAAGCTGCCATCAGTTTGTGCTGCGTGTCACTCTGTCTCTAACATCCACACCGCAGCCCCAGTGCTCCTGCTACAACGTCCGTAAGCTCAGTTTGACCCCAGCCGCAACCCTGAGCAATGTAGGGATCCACAAAGGGATGGTTTCTCGTTTGCTGAGCTATACGCAGCTCAAATTAAGAGAGGTTTGGCTGCGACTCACGTACACGATGCCACCTCAACAGGAACATAGACGCCTTTGACCAGATGGCTGTGGGAGCTGTGAAGAAATGCAGAGACGTGCTGGGCGCAGAACCAGAGGTGACTGCTGCCAACTGCCCCTTTGACCGTTTCATGTATATGACCTACAAACCAAACTGTGATGTCTAGACTTCTGTCCAGTTCTGTATAAGACTACATCCTAGGTTGCAATTCTTAATTCATACCTTAAAATATAACAAAACCCTTCTGTCATTCTCTCCTTGCGAACTATTTACAGGAAGGAGACTTATTGTAGTTTTATTGAAATACTTTGCATTTTGCCTTTCCCTAGCTGGACTTTATTCAGCCTGTAATGTCTGCAGTAGATGTTGACGTGTGTCTATCGCATGATCCCGCCCGAAGTAGGCAGTAAATGCGATCTGTTTCTGTTTTGCAAACCTGTTAACACACATTCAGGTCAGGGGTGCCGTTAGAAAATTTTGCCCCCCATGAAAGCATATCATATCTGGGTTTCTAAGCCAGACCAAGCCAATCATGTTTCAAATTTTTAAGAGTCCCTGTAATTCAAGGGCCCTTGGAATCACCCCCAACTCTCCCTCCCTCTACTGCGGTCATGAGTCAGGTGACAGTGGATATGATGCATCGTGATATAAATTACTAACGTGACTCCTGGTGAAGTCAGCTTAGCTGCGTTCCTTGTCTTTGGTCAGATGTGGAAGTCAGTATATAGGAAGAAGTGCAGGATCTGTGCGTGTGAGATCCGAAATTCCCCCGTTAATCTTATTGTTTTGTTTCTTGGTCAGGATCCTGGTGGCCTAGTGACTGATGCTGGTGAGGCGAGCGGGCTGCTTATCGGGAGTCTGACCGGGGAGGAACGAGTAACGGTAACGGCAGAAAAAAAGGCCTGTGTCCTTTCTGTCTGCCGGTCACCGCTGGTGCCACCAAAACAGAGGGTGGGCTGACACTCAGCGGGCCGTGCAGCTCCCTGCGTTACCGTCCCCTTACAAAGCCAGCAGCATAGGCAGTAATAATACTAATAATACTACTACTAATAAGATTAATACTAATAGTATGTAAGGTGACCGTATGTTTTGTGAATAGTGGAGCAATGTCCTTTTTGGTTTCTTCCAGTTTTCTGAAGAAACACGCATAAATTAATTGGCCATTCTTTGCAGGACAGCCGGGTTAAATCTGGGGATCCAGGCTGTGGATGATGAAAGTTGCGTCTGACTGCCTATTGCGACGGTTTTTATTGCGTTCTTTCCTCGGTGTGTCATGGTCCTTGTGGCCAGCTCTGTATTAGTTTCTATAGGTGTCTAGAGGGAAGATGGGAGACTTTGAGGCGATGTCTGTTTTTATGTGATTTTTTTTTGCCGGCTGTCAGGCAGGAAATCTCCCGGGGAACGTGGCCGGGCTGCTACAGCCAGGCGTCTCCGTGAACGACCCAGACTTGCTGCCCTCAGCTGCTGAACCAGGAAGGAGAGTCTCCGGTGGGCTGAAAGCCCTCGTTTCCTTGGCGCCAGACCGAGGTGAGAACCACACCTTCAAGCGTAAATGGAGCTAGAGTCACGCTACACCCCGCCGCACAGGAGCATGGCGTATTCGTAGCAACATGCAAATGGGATGATAATGTATGCAGGTACCACTCCAGAGAGGAACATCCATCCATCCATCTTCTAAACATCTGTCTTAGTTTTTTTTTATATAAACAGCACCATTGTCTGCTCCCTGCATCATTTTGATGATAGACATAGTTGTTAGAGATTAGCAATAGCTAGGCTAACATTAAGGTTTTTCAGTAATCTAGCTGCGTAATAGTTTACTATATATCACAGGTTCTGGAAGACCACTGGCCCCAAGTTCTGACCTATGGTCCCGCCCAATCATTCCTGGCTGTGAGACCACCACGGGAGTCCCTACGGGGCACGCTGATCTCAGCCTCGGCATTTTGGGAGGGAGTGACATTCCTTCGGTTAGTGTTCGGCAGGCCATATGCCACATGACCAAACCAAATCGCTTGAAGTTTTCAATGTCAAATAGCCATAATCCAATTTGCCAGACGATCTTGTTGATCATCCACCGTAATGTTCTCTATCTTATAGCTGGAAATACAGGCCGGATCATTAGATCGTTAGATCATTCCTCACCTTCCTGTCTCCTTTTCCAGGAGGTTATCGTCTTTCAGGAGCTCTCTGAAGAGGGGGCCGCCACCAAGGACGGACATCTCCATCCCGGGGACCAGATCCTGGAGGTGCCCTGGTCGCCGTTCACCCGCTCGCAGCTAATGGGGGCAGCCAGACAGGGGAAATTAGAGCAGCTTAGCCCTGCCAGTGGATAGTACCCCATGACCCAAGTAAATTATCCCTCGCTATTCATCGCTGGCCCTCCGCCACGAACGGTCGTCCTTCCTGGCAGGGAAACAGGAGACTGTGCCTCGCATTTCACGGCTCCCCAAAAGCCTGCTTACTGTTCGTTATTTTTACCGCAGTGCTGGAAATAATGAGCATAAAGGCACACTTATGACGATTATTCATTCAGATGTGGAAATGAATTTAGCGATTTGTTTTCCTGTCGTCACGCATAACCTTTTTGTGGGAGATTGGTGAACTCTAGCTGCTCTTTGCATGTTAGAGTAAGGAGCGTTTAGGGAATGTCGTTCCTTACAGCTATGTGACATGATCATGCCTACATAATGAATCCCTTTTCACCAATTACACCTCGGTGAAAACAAAAAATACCCTGCATGTGTGAAACTCATACCGGTCCAGACATATTAAGAGTCCACACATCCCCAGAAGGATGAAATCGACACAATGGCGCCCTCTGCCCCCGAACAGGTGAATAGCATCGAGCCGAGGGCTGGTACTCGCGAAGAAGGTCTTGGGGTCGTGAGTCGGACCCCGCGCCGTGACAAGGCCGGCTGTGGAGAGCCGGACCTCTGGGACGTCTTTACGTTAGAGTTAGCGGGGGAGCCAGGCCAGGAACTGGGCCTCAAAGTTCTTGGGAAAAGGTATGCCAGGGCTGACCTGAAATCTGCCTGCTTGTCATCTGCCCTCGGTAGGCAATGCGAAATACACGTACATATAATTTGCTAAAATATAAAGCTTTTTCGTCTGAGGTGTCAGGTCTGTGATACCCGATTTATCTCTTCCTTAGCCGTCTCTCAGACTTGACACATTCTAGGTATTGACAAAAAGGCCGTATCAGCACGTCTTGCAATTTACATGCATGTTAATTTTTCTCAAAGTGTGGCCGCCTTGTGTCTTCCTGGATAGTCGCCCCTTCAGGGCTCGGTCACTCATTTTGCTCCTCTACCCCCGCAGGAACGATCCAGGTGTATTTATCTCGGAAATCCTGCAGGGCGGCACCACTGAGGCCGACAGCAGGCTGAAGGAGGGGGACCGAATCCTGTCTGTGAATGGGGAAGACGTCCGGGCTGCATCGCAGCAGTATGTGACTGCCCTGCTGAAGGTAAGTGCAGTCTGTTGGGTTGTACCAATGCTGGATACAAGCGGGGGGTATTTTTTTTTACACTGTCCTGTTTTTTGCAGTGCTGCTCAAGACCGATAAGTCTACAAGTGGCCCGTTGTAAAGTGAGGAACATCCCCACTGAGGGGTCACAGTCACTCTGCAGCCAGGTAGTGTAATGTATATGTGTACATGAATTCTTAATCTGATACCTTAGCTGCTCCAGCTGAGATTGTGCTGGTGCCAGAACAGATGAGACGGGGGCGTGCATTGGTGATGGTAACGGTTATCAGTCGTGGGGGGGTGTATTTTTGATATTCAGACGATCCACAGGCACACCCCTGAGTGGGACTGGGATCAATTGTTTTTACAAAAAACAAAATTAAAAATAAATAAACAAATGAAAGACGTTGGTGTTTGGGACGCAGGGTGGCTCATTTGGGGGGTGGGGGGGCACACTGGCTTATTTCGGGTAGCATGGCCCACCAACACCCCCCCCCCCCATGACATCAACCCTGACCTGTGAAGTGTTTCATAAGGCTGTGTGTGTATACCAGTGATACGCCATTACAAGAATAAACGTTTTTATCTCATTTAGGTCGTTTCTATCTAGAATGCATGTAAATAATCTGCTGTGCATTATGAAGCGTTTACTAGCTGACTTCTCCCCCTCTATGGCCTTATCCGTCACAGAACAGAGTGTCAGATACTGTTAGATACACCGTCCACAGACAACCTGGCTTCCAGGGAACACTCAACAGCCAGTGGGAAAGTGATGATCGCAAGAAACTCTTCTGTTTCCAGCCGATACTGAGGGGTTGTAAAGACCAAACAGGTCCAAGCTGAGCCGAGGAACAGGGGCTAAAATCTGAGCGACTCCCCTTAGCCTGATTTACCCCCCATAGCTAAACTCCCCCTAAAGTGTATGGTCCTGCATAAGCAGATACGGTTATTATCTTTGACTGTTATCCTCGACTTTCCCCACAGCATCAGACTATCTAGAGATGCAGACGGTTTCAGTTTTCAAGGTTGGAATTTGTGTTCTGATTTCTCCAACTAATAAAAACATGTTTTTCAAATAGTTTAACTGGAGAGCAAATTTCCAAACTCAGGCCACAGGATATGTGGACGTCATAGTTTCGTAAGTGCTGTTTCTATGGACTTGAGTTTTGGACACTTAATGAAAGTTCTTTGTTAATCCACGAGGACGGAGATCTCAAAAGCAAAACAATGAACTGAGTGACTTTTGGAAATTTGTTCATCGATTTAACACCTACATCAGAATTCTGTGTATGTCTCCTGTGTTTCAGCCTGGTTGTTTCCGGGAAGACACAGAGTCTCCGGGAACTGGAACTGCTGGGGGAACAGTGGGCCCTCTGGGGGACGTTCCCGTTCTTGTGCATCCTGCTGTCCCAGGGGCGGAGTCACCGGCACTGAAAGTGAGTCCGCTAACTTGACACCAAGCTGCTTGATGGCACCGGGCATCAAACACAGAGGCCTCTCAGAAGGCTGTCATGTGATGGACTTCCGGCAAGCTGCTGGGGGCCACGCAGCTGGATCCTGATTCTACTCCCACCCACCCAGCGCAGCTCGCGGGCTGACGGCGCACAAGATGACCATTGTCCCATCTTGCCACGGGTGTTCTGTTGAGGACAATGAGACCACAAAGAGGCAGGCCATCTGTGAACATAAATAACGAATTACTTCACTGCCTTGCATCTTTCAAACAGAGCAGCAGTCTTGGGGGTGAACTTTTGAACTGAACTTTACATCAGTCTTAAAAGATCAAGCTAGCTTAAGCACTGAACGAGTTCAAGACATTGTGCGTAATTTGAATTTGAATTATTCCCCGCATATGGATTAAATTCCTGAAATGTATTTAAATTTAACATTGTTTTTCAATGTTTCTTAGATCACTTAGTTAAAGTATTTTTCGACAGATTATTTGCATTTATTATTATAATCCGAATTATTTTCAGTTTTGATCACCTTCTGGATGTTATACTAATGAAGAAACATGTTGCCTAGAATGCAGTTGACATCGGGGAGATACCCACTGCGTTTCGAATGTCAGATCGGCGATAGGATCATAAGCATCGAGGGACGGGATACGTAGAGAGGGGGGGGAGTTACAAGGGGGCCGTCAGCCTCACAGCGACACATTGGGGGAGGGGGGGGGGTTGTGGAGCTACAGCCCAGCTGACTTAGCGGAAGAGTCCGCCACGTTTGCTAAACTACACTTAAGGAAGTTCGTAAACTGCACCCACGTCACACGTAAACAGCACTTTCAGTGTGTGTAAATCTCACTCACAGCGCATAAATGGCACTTAGAGCATGATGTAAATAGCATTTATGGCACTAATAAATGATGGGAAGTGTGACGGATGACAGACTCGAGACTGTGCGTTAAGGGCTTGTTATAATTGTTTTTCAGACGCATTACCAACATTCAACGTTCAGGCCTTGCTGAGCTCGCCGGTGTCCTGTCTTCCTGTATTCCTGCATCGTGTTTTTCCTTTTGGCCTGTGTAGGTGGCCCCCCAGAGATCTTCACCAGAGCCTGCAGTGGCCGGCCTCCCAGACAGTGGGGGCGCTCTCCAGAATGACCTCCGGTGCGCTCTCACACACACCCAGCCACATCTGGCCCCATATCCGCCAGTCAGCTGGTCACGCTTTGAAGCCCAGCTCACCAGTAGATCCCTTTGTCCCGGTTCAGACGTAGCACAAGCTTTTGTTTACTAACAGACACAGAAAATGCTCACCCAAAGATCTCTTTAATCTCTCCGTTACAGCCCCCCCCAGCACAAAACCGTGATGAAGGACTATGACTACGCTAGACTGGCATCGGAATATTCAGCAGTGTCCCCGTTAATGTGAAATCAGGGTTCAGTGAGGTAAGGCCACTAGAGGGAAGGATAGGTGTGCCTCTCGATTCGGTGATTTTGGGGTTAACACACTATGTCTATGACCGGAAGGTCCTAGGTTCAAATCTCAAGATCGGCAGACTTATGTTGAGTCCTTGAGCAAGACCCCTAACTCCAGACGCTCCAGGGACTAGTAGCCACTGACTTCTCTGTCCTACATTAATGCTTTGGATGAAAAGCATTTTCTAAATAAATAAATGCAAATGAATTCGACGAGTTAGAATACAGTGGTGATTCCTTCATCTCTGAAGGTGCCTTGTGTTCCATTCAGTCCAGGCTGTTTGGGAATTTATTCGGAAGGCATCCATCCTCTAATGTGTGAATGTGCCCAAGTAGCATCAAGCTGAAAATGTCCATTTTCACATGCAGGGAGTCACCTTCAAGGCTGAAGCATGGAGATCAGGCTGTGAATCTTCGCGTAAAGGGACCCTCCCGTTGTGGGTACTGCAGAGTGGTGTATCCCAAGCCGGTCCGCAGGGTCCACGGTTTTACTCTCTCTCAGCTCCCTGCCAGACAGTCCATGGTGTGAACAGCATTGGGAAACACCAGAGGACAAGTGGAATCATCACCTGCGCTGTGAAGAACATTCGCAGTAACATCCTGCACGTAACATTCGCAGTAACATCCTGCACGTAACATTCGCAGTAACATCCTGCACGTAACATTCACAGCAACATCCTGCACATAACATTCGCAGTAACAGCCTTTCACATAGCATCAAATTGATATATAAATATATATATATATATATATATATATATATATATATATATATATATATACACACACACACACACATACACACATACACATTAATCTTTGTATATATATTATACATTATTTTTTATATAAATGGTGGATTATGTTTATAATATTTTAAGTGTGGTACAAATGTTGGACAGATTTATTTTTCATTTGATTTCCCATTTACTGTATACATTGATTTTTCCATAAGAGAAGATAGTTATACATATTTTCATTTTGGAAAGTTGAATACTAACAGTGGACAGTTGATTTTGGAAATTATGAGCAGAGATCTCACATATTATTGAAAAAAATGTGTACTTCTATCACTGTTTCCTTTACGGTACTAATAAGTTTCAACTGAAAACGGCACGTTGATGTTTGTTTCACTATTTTAGGTGGATAAAAGACAGTGTCTTCAGAAAATAATGGTTTTGCTTCTGCTGTCATGATTTTTAATCAATCTTGTGGCATGTCTGTGCAGTGCAAATTTTCTACAGTCTTTTCATAATGAGTTCCATTTATTAATTTCCGTAAAACTATTCTGATTTAAATTTATTTACATGAATAACTAACTACACTAATTGTGTACTTGGCTTACAGATGTTCAAGCTACAGTAACTGACACAATAAATTCACAAGTGTAATTCTTAGACGAGGAAAATCCCAACAGTAAATAAATTATTCTAAGGACTTACAGCAACATATTTACTAATTGCATTCCAAAAGATTTATTGAATGTTAAATCGTGTTGTCTTTGTGAGAGGGTGGGAGGGGGCATGCTTGAGATAAAGAATCCAGAGACCGGGGTTTTGCATTTTAATTAGTTACACCTGTCCCTGGTCACTGTAATGAGTATAAATTTGTTCTTCTGACTACAAACGCTTAGAAAAAGCAGATATCACACTTCTGCATCCCTGTTCTTGCCCCTTTCTGACACCTTCAATTTCCTCTATTGCTCTTTTCCCCTCCATAAGCTACATAACTTTGCATCTTGACCCAGTCCTAGGGATTCCCAGACAGTCCACATTTTCGCTCCCACCTAGCTGCCAGCCAATGAAGAACACAGAATATCTGGTATGCCTGTGTTGGGAGCTGCGAGGGAGCAAAAATGTGGATTGTCTGAGGGTCTGACGTCTGTTTACTATTATTTTTTTTCCCGATTTACGACCACACCCCGCGGGACACCCCCCTCAAACTGATCCAACTGAATTTCACAGCTGGGAGCCCCTCTGGAAAACCCCGTCTGCTGCTGTTTCGAGCAACCCCCCCATTATCGGTGACCGGCTTCCAAAACGGCGCGACTTGCCTTCACTTGCCCTCGATTTGCAAACGCATCGTGAAGTCGCTCCATGCTTGTTGGACCTTGCCTGATCGTTTACCCGCTCACAGAGATATGGTTTCACGTATCTCTTATACAGAGTAGAACGCAGGCTGATAAAAATCTAATTAAACGAGCTGCTTTTTTGTGTGCATTTGGCAGGTAGCGTACATGAGAGGCATAGCTCTGAAATGTGAAGCTTGACAGGCTTGATGTGAAAGCTGTCCTCGGCAGTGTGAAAACGGTGCCTTTCGGTGTTTTTACCAACGGAGGAACCAAAGTGCCAGTCTGTGTAGGAGTTTAGCGTTCGAGGTAGGAGCTTACTCTCTTCCTAAAGGCAGGGAGACGCCACTGATACACAATGCTGCTGAAAGGACGACACTGCCAAAAAGAGAGAAAAAAACACCGACATTGTTTGGATAACAAAACTCAAAGACAGTGATTTAAAACTGGCTGTTCCGTTAATATTTAAGTAGCTCTGCTGCACCTCTCAGTCCATATATATCCACATGCTTGGCATTTACTTCCGGGCCCCAAAAACCCACAAGCATGTCGTTGGGGTTCATTTGAGTCCTGTAACAGTTTGACTATTTAAAATGTGGTATGATATTTCATAAAATCCAATGGTTTTATAAGTTTTACAACACACAACAGGTAACCTATATTGAGTCCTGTGATATACACATGTGAGCACACGCCTGTCCCTCTTCCAGTAAGTAATTAATGTTGTTCCTGAGTATATTGGTGTCCCATGTGTGTGTGTGTTTCTGTGTGTGTTTGTATGTGATACTCAGCTTAGAGTTGTCTCCCTGTCTTCTGCTCAGTGTTTTCTGGCCTGTAAGCAGCAGATTTTGGGATTAATCAGTGTTACAGCATGGCGGCACATTGTAGATGCTGTGTCACTTTGAGTCTGTAAGCAGACCTCACTTGATGAAACGGTTGCTTTTAAAATGGAAACATTAGATCAGTGAGTTTAACCCTCTTTGTCTGGGCTACCTTTCAATGCAAGGTACATGTCGAGATGGAAACCAAGCATCATTTCAGCACTCGCCGCGAAAAAATGAGGCCGGGAAGTGCAAGAAACAGTTAGATTTGACTCGGATCTGGCTTTACGGGTCTCCCTGTTACTCACGGCCCTCTTACCGCCTCAAATAGGGAGCTAAATCGGCTCACTTACCGTTGTAAGTCACTCATTCAAATGCTCAACTAGCTGAAGGACCTGCATGGTTTCCAAAGACCAACACAGAGAGCCACTGCACTGTGATATTTTGGGGACATCTGATGTGTAATTTAAGATGAATGTTTAATAACATTTGTAAACACTTTAGGTGTAATCTTAACCTGATTCACATTACTATTTACTAATGTAATTACTATTTAGCTTACTACTGTGTAGTAAAATGTAAATGTCAGTCACAATGAAGTGGCGATCGATGTATTCAGACTAACCGTTATAAATCTTAATGATTCCTTGCTTAAATACTTGGCCAGTCCTGGTTACAAATCTCTACCTACAGTATAAATGACCTTTAATCCATACTGTGACAGTATAGGTATGTGAATTATACTGCATGGGCTTATTATTAACAATCCTACCAAAACAACTTCAGAAAGTGTTTCTCCTTTTATAATGTTTATTTATGGCGTTTGTTAATATTTAATAAGGTCAGATACATTGCAAACATTCACATTTTGTAACATACCCTAGTGGCCTATTAAGACAACAATTTAAGTGAGTTTTGTGTTCAAATAATTCAGTGTTACTGCCGCATGACTGACTTTATAGCTACTTTTCTGCAGCAGTCAAGTTATTCTGAAGGATGCTGGCTGTCGTTAGAGTCTGTTTTATTTTTTATGGTTTCCTTAAAAATGACCAGTGTTTAAAGCTCACATTTCTGTGTTTGACTATAAGTTTTCCCAAAGTGGCAGAAATGGTATTAAATATGGTCTCCGTTCCGTAGGCATTTTTGCAAGGCTACAGAATTGTGTCAAATTACGGTTAGTAAGTAAGTAGCGCTGAGGAAATGGCACTTTTGATTAATATTTTTAGTGAAAGAACATTGCTAATAGGGAATTCTTTTGGAAGAACTGCGTAAATGGTGGCAACAAAATGTCAAAATTGAGAAATAACTGCACAGTTTGCTTATTTAGGCATGACTATAGACTAAAAGTATTCGCAGCAGATAATAGTGTTGACTCAGTATGCTGTAGGGAGCTCTATACAGCCCTTTTTCTGTGAGAATTTGCAACTATACTACACTTAAAAATATTGGTTTGTAATGTAAGCATCGTCACTACAGGATCTGAGTCAACCGGGGATGTGAGATACACGTGAGGTAAGGAGCGCGCACTGGTACAGTGAGACCCAAGGGCAGCTGTGCAGTGGCTGGTACCTCAGCGCCACACTAGTCCGAATTGACCAGTGTGAGGTTTTTTTCCAGTGGCTGGAGTGCCAATCCTGCCACCTACCCCCAGTACGTTGGAGGACCTACTCATAGGGCACACATGCATGCGGCAGTGTTGAAAGCCACATACAAAAGCAACTAAAAACTAATTAAGACAACTAAAATATAACTAAAACTGAAAGCAAAGCAAAAGCGTGTCAAATACAAAAAAAAGAGTATTCATCCAGTTCTTGAGAGACACTTTGCCAGTGTCAATACAGAAAATTAAAGATACTTAATCAGTCGTTTTATGAAAATGTATGCAAAAACATTAGATGGAACCTAACTGTCTATAATTAAGAGTACAGGTTTGGAAGATGGTTTAAAGTCCTTTGTCAACTGAATAGTTTAATAGTTGAACGTGCTTGACTTAAATCGGCGGCTCAAATCCACGCTTCACTCAGATCCTGTAGTGAAAGGCATCACTGGAGAGAGAGCAATGGTCCGGGTGGGGTTTGAGCAATCTCGTTGTCACCATGGCACGTAATCACCAGCCACGGTTTATTTGTAATCACTCTCATTAGTTTCTTGCGGTTATTTAGTCATCAGCTGGCTGATTTGGAGGGGATGACGGCTGAGGCTGTGCTGTTTTGGTCGTTTGTAAAAGTTGCTGTGGCTTGTCGTCTGAGATTTTATTCCATTTAATAACTTGATAAATTAGCAGCTCTGACTTTCTATGTTACTCGAAAACACCGTTATGATCTGAGATTCTACAACCTGGTGCTCCTGCTGGCCACAGAGAGGAATAATCTCTAATAATCTCTGTTCCTCTGACTAACAGATCACGTCCTGGCAGGTTTATGTCAGCAGTGACTGATGGTCTGCCTGGCCTTGGCGTCCATGAAACGTCCATAGGCACACTGCAGCGTGGTCCTGCGCTTATGGGATGCTGCGAGGGCTCACATCTGTCACTGAGCTCCGCCGAGCTCGGTGACGGGTGAAGGCCACCACTGGCATCTGTCCTCAGCGGACTTACCTTTCGGTTCAGCGAGAACAAGCGGCTGTCCACCATAGATGGTTATGGCTGCATGACGATCCTGGTCCCAGTTCTGACACCGAACTAATTTGAGCCGGTTTGTCAAAGAGGCAGAGAGTGGGGCGTCACGTTATCGGAAACGTCCACAAACATCTTTTTGTCTCTCTGAATGTGTAGGTGAGGGAGCACGCACCGATTACAGCATGGCGCTACCCCCACTACATCAGGGATGAACTTAAGTGCAGCAGGTGATACCACAGCACCACACTAGTCTGAATGGACAGGTGTGAGTATTTTTTCCCAGTGGCTGAAGTATCAATCTTGCCACCAACTCCCAAACTTTTCCTTACAGGGCTGGATGTAGGTTAACATCATTCCCAGGACAAAGCAATAATAGGTTAAGGGCCTTGCTCAAGGGCCCAACAGAGTAGAATCACCCCAGGCATTCACAGGAATCGAACCAGCAACCTTCCGATTGCCCGTACAGATCCCTAGCCTCAGATCCGCCACTCCATCCTGGATTGTGTAGGAACTGCCATAATATCATCTATTTTAGTTCCAGTTACTGCAGCCCAAAGTCACAACCGGTTGTTGTTATTATTAATGCGCAAGATAGTAGCTTCATTTCAGGATTCCATAGCTCGTTATATTTCAATATTATAGACGATGAAACACTGAATCGTGTTTGTATCCGACCATTCGTATCTCGCATCAGAGCGCCTGCGGACCTGTGGCACCGTTTAGCCTCTCGTTAAGGCGCGTTGCTGAATCGCAACTGGTTACGATTGAAATGTGAACGCGGGTCGTGATTCGGAAATGTCTCGTCAAGCCCGTTTTATCTTGGGTCATCAGCCAGGTGACACTTAAAACCGTAGCCATGTGTCACGGCTATAACAAAAATTTATTCTCAGCTTCAAACCAGACGCTATACAGTAGCTTATGAGGAGGCCAGCTAACACCCTGTATGGAAATGCCCAACCCCCCCCCCCCCCCCGAGATCCTTTATTACGGCCCTTGAATAGCGTGTCTCCCTGGGGGAGTTAATGAGGGACATTGTAAAAGGATGTTGGTTTTACCAGTGACGTACCGCTGAACAGGCCACAGACGCCACATTCTTGCACATCCACACAAAGGCCATATAATTGTCACATCGTGAGTTATGGTGCTCTGTATCTAGCGGAATAGCCTCCAGGATTGAACACCAACGATCAGTTTGCGGTGTTCCTTTGCCTAAAACCTGAATGATTCTGAAATCTCAAATGCGTGCTTAAAATGAGCACTAAGTGGGATAGTTTAATATTCACATAAAGCAGAGGCACGAAAACCAGATATTTATAGATAAACTCGTCAAATTTCTGGAGGTAAATTATGTGTAGCACTGTGCACACTATTTTGGTTTGCTGTGTATGTAGAACAGTAAGATTTTAAACTAATTTTCTGATACTAGTTTCTGAAAAAAGGTATGTTGCACAACTAAAGTGAAATATGAAGGTTTTTCGTCACATACAGCAGTACATGTACAACATACTTATATATTACCTTATTCTGGCACCTGTGCCATATTAAATTAGAAAACTCATCTAAAAATATACAGATATAATAAAATATAATAAATATACTGAAAAAACAACAATATGACAAAATAAAAATTGACACAACTTGTGAAGTCGATCCTTTAGTTATTTTCAGAGAGACTATATACTGTAGTTTCATTTTACACTATTAATTTATAGTAAAACGGTTTGGACAAGAAGGCAGGCATTGTGTCTTTGTTTATTCAGTCGTTCTCCCCATAATTTACTCTGCACATAGAAAAATCTGAGCCGAACATCATACCTCCGAGCATCGCATCTGTTTTTTGTCGTGCCAAGGCCGATGCGTTGCAGTAATGCTTGCAAATAATAGCTGTTGAGATATATTGACAGCCTGGTCATAAACAGCTATATGTATTGACCACCTGTATCACTGGTGGTGAATCCTGGTAGGTTTAAACCAATGTTTCCCACCCAGTCCTCGCAAACCCCCGGACAGTCCACGTATTTACTCCAAAAACATGCACCACCTGGGGGACCATGAGGACCAGTTTAGGGATCACTGGTCTCAATCATGCAGCAGCAGAAGAGGGAAAAATAGAAAAATCAGCAAATGAGAATCTTGCAGGCTTTAAAATAATTTTCGATACCTGAGTCTTTTCCTACGTTTAGTAATTTTGGTTTATTTACGGTATTATGCTGATTGGGGAGCAAAGGGGAAGAAAGAGATAAGACTAAAATGACGTCTTAGTCAAGCTGCACTTTTTAACGACTTCATAAATTTAAACTGCCCTTATTCACCCCGAGACAGCAGTTAATTGGCTTTGCATTCCTGGTTATCCCACTCATCTGCACAGGGTGCGATAGCCTGACTGTTATTATTGCCATAAAAGCACGCAAGGCCATCCTAGAAGTAATCTTCCCTGATAACCTCAGTTCACATCTCTGTTATTGAATTTTTGTTGTAGGACCGCCAAGAATTGTAAAACATACACTCGTAATGTGATGGTACCCATACTTGTTTAAAATACCTTTTAAAGAGTTGTATGGCCTGCAGACAGTTAGCTATGTTGACAATGCTACAGACATTTCAGGTGCTGTGTGCTGCAAAATGGATATTTAACTTTCTTTGTACTGTAAACATTGATATTCAAGGTTAATTTGTTAAAATTGAATTAATATACATTGTTCACACTGCATTCGCTCACCAGAGAGCAATAAAACTGACTCTTTTTTGAGCCTGTCTTCCCTATTGACATCTAAAACACAGATCAGTCCACTGAATGATTTGTGTCGCCTTGTATTTTGTGCCCTGCATTGCACATCTGCTGCGAGGCTCGGGAATAAATCAGTTGTAGACCAGGCATGTCATGCTGAAAGAAGCCGACTGCAGTCATTCCAGGCTTAAGTACACCCTCCAGCCCCCTAGTTTCAGCAGTGCTGACAATGGAAGTCTGTAAGCTCTGGAATAGCGTGATCCTGTACTCAGATAAAGCTGTCTGATAAACAATAATAAATGAAGAAGTTAGCCTCCAGTAAATGAGTTTGACTCTCCGGGTTCTGATTACTGTCACATCACTCCTTAGACTTCAGTCTGGACCTGGTTCTAGGTTCATGAATAAAGCACTCCTTAGACTTCAGTCCTGACCTGGTTCTAGGTTCATGAATAAAGCTCTCCTTAGACTTCAGTCTGGACCTGGTTCTAGGTTCATGAATAAAGCACCCCTTAGACTTCAGTCTGGACCTGGTTCTAGGTTCATGAATAAAGCACTCCTTAGACTTCAGTCCTGACCTGGTTCTAGGTTCATGAATAAAGCACCCCTTAGACTTCAGTCTGGACCTGGTTCTAGGTTCATCAATAAAGCACTCCTTAGACTTCAGTCTGGACCTGGTTCTAGGTTCATCAATAAAGCACTCCTTAGACTTGGTTTTAGCTGAAATAATCCTGAAAACAACTTGAAGGAAAAATAAAATGACCGAGCACACATCCTTATGATTACATTATGATTCTGATCTACACCTTCACAAAATTTAAGACCTAGTATGGATTAATTCTCAGCATGGGTTAGTGGTTAGAGATTTACATTACTGCTATTGATTTGCATGTAACTGCTCTTAATTTACATTTCTGCTGTTTTTTTATTCTTTATTTTTCCATGCTACTAACATTATATTGAGGGAAAAAGCATCTTGTATGAACCGTAGATCCGTAGATCAGTGTTACATAACACTGCAGATCTGGGAAAACGTACATAATCACACCTGGTGTGTTACTTGTTTTTTATGTTAAGGGTGTTCAGGGTAGCAGCACTCACACAACACGGGAACGAGCGTGACGTTTATTCTCACTTATTTCCCTGCAGCCTTAACCCGTGAGATTACAGCAACTGCTCTAATACACGTATTAGCTCTTACGCTAAAATGGGAAACAAATCAGTGTAATTAATTTACTTTTAATCTAATCAATGCATTACACCATTTGCACTCTTTAATTTCCCCTCGAGTTTGGTATCTTTGACTCAGTCTGGCTTGAGAAACTGTGAACTCACATCTTGGGGAAATTTTATTTATGCCTTTGATTTAGGTGGAGTAGCTAAGCCTGGGGTGTATTTAGTATGAGCTCAAGCCTGATTTACTTTTGTTTTTAAATGTTTCCCTACTGCTGATCTTCCATGTTGCTCTGAGAAGCATTACCTAGCAATAAGGCCACTGTCTTCATCTTCAGTATTAGCCGTACTCTGGAAATCAACGTTAAAAAAGCACAGACACGGCTAAAGAGATGAACGCTCCAGTTATTGCTATGAATTTCCATATAAGTGGAGATTTAAGCCGGTAATATCTCTGGGTATCTGTCACTTTAAAAAACCCCGGGTCTCACACGCGTCACATACGGGTCTCATTTTCTTGGGGCTACTTTCCGTGAAGCTCAAAAACGTGCGGGGCAATTGCGTGAATCCCAGACTAACACAGACACCCCCAAATCCTTCAGCTGTCGAGATGTTGCTCTTCTCCCCACACAACACACACACACACACACACACTTTTTTCATCAGGGAGGGGTAGTACTGGGGTTGGTAACCAGAGAAGACATGAAAATGAATATTTGATGAGATGACTGCAGCTTCTGGCTTGCCTGTACATTTTTGTACCCAGGAGACAAAATTCTCACATCGAGTACGAGCACATTGCTGAGAAGCTCTTTCAGACGGCCAGTTTGGACTTCTGATAAAGAGAGACCAAATCCTCGCATTGGTTAAAAACAGGAAAAGTAACCTTTATTACTGTATAAATGTAGAAACATTAGACTTTAAAATTATGTACATTCTTTTTTTTCCTGCCTTGTATCCATAGGCTCCCGACCCCCTGCAACCCTGAATAGGGTAAGAGGTTTGAGAACATGGATGGATGGATGGATAGTATAGTTTAATCTGGGAAATCATTTTAATTTTTTAGCCAAAATCAAAGTGTGAAGTCTATCATGGTTACGAATTAATATCTCAAAAAATAACTCAATAAATCCCGCCCTCTCAAAAAGCCTGCACGAAGTTTGAAACAAAAGGTTGAAAAAAAAGTTTTGTCATCTCTCATGTTCAGATTGATGACGGTCCGGGCAGCTCAGCAGGTTTGGATGCTGTGTGATCAGACGGCTTCTGAACAAGGCCTTCAACACCCAGCTGATCATAAATTTGCACAAGCACATCGGAATACTTCTCTCTGCCAACCCCATCTTGCTGTCCAGAGCTTGGGGGGTGTTACAGCACAGGGTCAGCCAATGGGCAGCAGCCCTGCACCTGGAGGGGGGGGGAGTTAAAGGCCTTGCTCAAGGGTCCACAGACATGTGACTGTTCTGCTGAAGCTTAAACCAGAGTTTCTGATCACAGGCACAGTGTCTTAGCTTGCAGAACTCCTCTCCTCACCCTCTTGTACGACTGCAGCTTTTCTTGGGAGTGCCTCACACGGAGCTCAAAGGCAAGGGGGGTATGGGTGTGAATCCCAGACAAAGACGCCCCTAAATCTTTCCCCCCCACCCACACACAGACGCACAGATTTTTTTTTTTCCGTCAGCGAGGGGCCACACTGGGGCTGGTAACTAGGGAACTGCGGGGGGAAGCGCCCGTAAAATAAACTGCTGTAAATGTAGTTTTATAGAGTCATGTTTAACATGTACCGTGATTTTAGTTACATGTCAAGAAATCATGTGGCTGGACCCCTCTGGCTCACCCAGCTAAGCCTCTGTACATGTACTTCAATGGTTGTGAATCCAGGTCTCATCCCGAACTGGAAAGTCATATGGCTACTGGGCTCTTGAGCAAGACGCTTAATGGCCCAAAATGCCTCTGGGGCACCGGAGGGATGACTGACCCGACACTTAGACCCCAAGCCTGGCTTGCTTGCATTCCAGAGTATCTGTAATACTTGTGCAAACAGCTAATAAAGCCCCCCCCCCCCTTAGCTGCTGATACATCCTACTATACATCGGGGGGGGGCTTTGCTCATTTCAGCTGCTGGATTCATTACATCGTAAAGTCATCGAGTAACACCTGTTTGTTTAGCGATATACACCAGACAGGAAAGTTCAGCAATACTGCTGGAAAAATGATCTCTAAGGCAAACCTCAACAGGTACAGCTGGAAATACGACCAGACTTGTAAGATAATATGACCTTACGCAACAAAGACTATTATCCGATTAACAGCGCCCCTAAACCCAAGGAATGATTATGAATTATTTATATTAAGAGGTTCTGTTTCTGCTTGCTTGTCACACTTCAGGTATAGCAGCTACGCTGAGAAACCAGCTACTGAGATGCTTTTTTCTGTTTTGGGTCAAAAGTTTAATGAGAGCCCCGAACTTTATGTTTGTTTCGTGCAGTTTTGGGCTCATCGGGACTATTTAGGTTGTAAGATGTTTACCTGGCAGGATTGTGTTATACAATATATGGAACAGGACTGCTGGTTCTGTGGTGTAGTGGTTATCACATCCGCTTTACACGCTGAAGGTCCTGGGTTCGAGCCCTAGTACAAACAGCTTAATCTTGGGGCAGGATGCCTGGCTCAGGGGGTTAGCGTTCGGTCCCGGTGTTTGGAAGCTCGTCGACTTGAGTGTCAGCAGGATAGTCATCATCTCCACTGGGGGATTGAGAAAGGCCCTTAACCCCCCCTGGAAAGTGGCTCATCCTGCTCTCAGACCCCAAGTTCAGCTCTGTAGGTGCGTATTTCAGTAAAAAAAAAGGACAGCATGATGAGATATGTGAAGAAAGCCTTCCCTCTACTTGCAAATGCATCTCATCATTTAGAATACCCCTCCACAGCTGGAGCACTGGAGCATTTCAGCCTGTGTTTCGAGGGCTGTCAGTTCGAAGCCTGTGCCTGGCAGAGTAGCTATATCAATGTGTGGCCCTTAATCAAGGCCCTTAACCCCAACTACTCCAGGCGTGCCGGATGCTGAGGGCTTTGCTCTCTGACCCCCCCCCCCCCCCCAATCTGTCCTCACTGGTATGTTGCTTTTGACATCTTGCTTTTGAGTCCGCGCAGCATAGCATTTTTATAAGCTACAGAGCGTGCAGGTTTTCCGCCAGCGAATCGCCGAAGTGCTCAGCTAAACTAATCATTATGGTAATTTTGCCGCCGTTGCCAATCCTTTTAGTAGCATTAGGCTGTTAGGAATGAAAACCCACACACAGTGTAATCCTCCAGGATGTAACCTGAGAACAGCTGAAATGTGTTATCAGTGCCAAATCCTATAAGAGCAGTGATTCGGGGAGGGCTGAGCATTATTTTAATTTCCTTCTTGTGTGCCTGCTCTCCAGCACGGCGATACGCGATACTCAGCATCGCTTTCCACACCCGCGGCACACACCCGCTGACGTGTCTCCTTTGATCTGACGCTAACATTTTCTTCTCTTGTCTAAGAGCAGTGAAAATTTCGCTGGAGGGAGCAATCAGGTTATTACGGGATGAAAAAGTGATTGTTGACTCCTCGTGAAGGATACTAACGACCTGCGCGGAGAATTAGACAGTGTTGTCTTCTAAAGCCGCTCTGCTCCGAGCCTTCGTATCCAGCATCTTGTTCCATTCAGTCCCCCGCTAGCTGGGCAGCTTCCAGAACAATTTTCCTATTCAAAAGCATGGAGTTCTGAGAAATATCCATTGTAACCTAACGTACAGATTTGTTTTGGGAAATTTCGCAGCAATTATATAGCTACTATGAGCAACTTAGGACAAATAATAGTTAAAATGTCATCCTGACTGTTTTGCTAGCTGAAAAGAACACATAAATAAGTAATGTGAAGGTATCGTGTTCACTTTCAGCATAATTGACGTGAAAAAAATCTAGTGGACATCACACTGCATAATTGATGTGCCGTAGAATGTTTATGGATGTTATCGACCTGTGGATGGAGAGATGTGCAACACTTTCCCCACGTGTCGTACCTGGGAATCGGGCACGCTACAGTAGATCCCAGAATGGATGAGTTTGTGAAACAGCTCCTTGATCCCATGATTAGCAGTTGAGGTGAGAGGAGCAGCGATTTAGCTGGGGGTGGAGATAATCATTACGGGGTATTTTACCCAGCCAGGGGGATCTAAGAGAAAAGTGACTGTCTGTTATTAATGCATTCATTAACACCAACAACTGTTTAGTGTTTCATTCTCATGCAAAGGAGCATTCATATGTGGATACTACTGAACTGAAGAAGTTAGAAAGACACCTACAGAGGGCTTAAGGAGCTCCAGTCATCCAGTCTGCCCACCCAGAGCCTCCTGCACAAACAGCATGTTATTGGAGAAACGTCTTCTGAATTCTTCTGGATGGATTCTTCAACCAACTACAGTCAGTGGTTTAGCAGTATTGCATGTTCAAGGTTAGAATGAGAGCGAGAAGGAGATGTGATAATTATAGACTCCGCCTTGCCGTCCACATACTCTTTTAACGACGGCTTTTGCACTTAGACGTAAAATGTCCCATCCAACCAAAAAACAGAAATCAGTTGAGTTGGGTTCAAATAATTAACTATGGCATGACAAGTACGGTACCAGTCAAAAGTTTGGACACATCTAAGCTGCCTGCAAAGGAGAGTGATAGCGTCACATGACCTGGACTTTGGAGTAGTTTGACCAGAGAGCGAAGTAAAGCGGCCAGTGAGGCCAAAGAATGAAACTGGAGTGGAGGAGGCAGTAGAGTCAGCCAGTCCCTCAGGCAGCTGGGATGAAAGGCCTTCCTCGGGGGCCCAAAGGTGGCATCTCTGAGGCGACCCAGGGATTGGAACCAGCAGCCCTTTGAGTCCCAAGCTACAGAGACCCCCCCCCCCCAAACAAATTTTCATTTTTGGTCAGTGCCTAATCCTATATGAGTCATTTTATAGTTTTGATATCTTTACAATCATTCTAAAATGTAGAGAATAGAACAAATAAACCTTTCTATGTGTGTCCAAACTTCTGACTGATTGGTAACCCAATCAGAAATCAGGTGTTTTTTTTTTTCAAAAGAGAAATGACCTGCTATTGGTTTGGTTTTGGTGACATCACTCCCCTGCTATATCCATAGCGACTTGGCATTTGTGCGTCAGCAGTGCAGCGATTCCCAGTTTCTGTTCAAAATAACTGCCTCTTTCTTCATTCACACCAAAAATATGTCCCTTCCAATTCTCCAGCAACAAAATAAAAGATGGCTGACACCTGGTTTGTGGGTGGACTGCTTCTCAGCAGCTCTGCCATTAAAAATCATGACAGAAAGCACAAAATATTAACAATAAAGGGAAACATTCTCACGCCTAATAAAACCTTTGCAAAACTGCTACAATGTAGTGGGCAAAACTCTTAATTACTTAAACTGCTTTGCAAAAAAAAAAAACAAACCAGGTAATTTTGTGATGTACCTAACGACCTGCGGAATGTTGTTTTGCTTGCTGCCTGAAGAACGGAGACCTACTTCCCTGCAGCTAAAGCGTGTTTTACCTCATATCTCGTTTAAAACTTTCACACGGGCACCAGGCTTAAGGTTCTGACATGCTTGTTTTATCATTTGTTTATTATTTAAATTATTGTTCAACATTGTATGGGGAAAATAAATGGATTCTCATTCTTATTTCCTCATCCATCGTACTTTTATATTGTATCAAGGGTGAAGATTTTGGTATGGACAGTAGGGACATGTCCCTACCAGTATTGTGAGTGTACCGTGTAGTATGGACAGTAGGGACACGTCCCTACCAGTATTGTGGGAGTACCGTGTAGTATGGACAGTAAGGACATGTCCCTACCAGTATTGTGAGTGTACTGTGTAGTATGGACAGTTGGAACATGTCCATACCAGTATTGTGGGAGTACCGTGTAGTATGGACAGTAAGGACATGTCCCTACCAGTACTGTAGGAGTATTGTGTAGCATGGACATTAAGGACATGTCCCTACCAGTACTGTAGGAGTATTGTGTAGTATGGACAGTAAGGACATGTCCCTACCAGTACTGTAGGAGTATTGTGTAGTATGGACAGTAAGGACATGTCCCTACCAGTACTGTGGGAGTACTGTGCAGTATGGACAGTAAGGACATGTCCCTGCCAGTATTGTGGGAGTACCGTGTAGTATGGACAGTAAGGACATGTCCCTACCAGTACTGTGGGAGTACTGTGCAGTATGGACAGTAAGGACATGTCCCTACCAGTATTGTAGGAGTACCATGTGGTTAGGGGGGTGGGGGGGTTTGGGGCTGATTTGATCCCTACCAATGATGAAAGCAGACCTACGCCACATTCAATCTAAACCATATTAATCATGATATATCTGATACATGTTTGTGAAGATAATTGTTTTGCTGTGAAAATATGGATAGATGTTTATTTCCCACTTGATTTAAGAGGGCTGCTTGACATTAAACATTATGTGGTCTAAATTCCACGCTTGCCCCCTCCCCCCCATAAACTGAGCAGTGAGTGGTAGGCAGCAAACCCCCAATCAGTAGGCAGCGGTAAGAACAGCCTACCATCTCCTCTGGCTTATTGCTCAATTACCTGAAACAATAATATGTGTTTAATTCTGCCTTTGCATCGTTATCTAATGCATCCTCCAAAACGAGCTGCTGTGAGAAATTGTCCACGTCTAGAGTGTCCAGGTAGCTCCCGACGGAAACGCCGTCAGAGCCGTCGCTCATGCCCTGCAGGCTGTCGCAGCTGCCCCTCAGGGAGTTTTCAGGGCTGTCCAGCAGGCTGTTGAGGCTTCCGGCCAGGCTGCTGTCCCTGCTGGGGCCTTTGTCCTCCATCACCCACTTGATGGACTCAATGGCATCGTTGATCGCCAGCAGCTGCTGCATCAGCTTGATGTCGATCGCACGGAGGTGCGCCTGAAGCGTCACGGAACATGGTGCGGGCGTGTCGTTAAACAAAGGCCGGACAGCAGGTGGCGTAACGGTTAAGGACTTAGATTCACATTTGTTTCAGCACTGTAATAAAAAGTCGAACACTTAAAATATATATATAAAGTAGCTAATTAAAAAAAATGCATTGCTAAGCACATTAAATGCTACAACAGTGGAGCTGAAGAAGCTTGTTGTATTCTATGGTAAATGAGCTTCTAATCTCTGTTTGTTGGGTATGACAGTGTAATCAGGAAACCTGGAATCTTGAACAAATATGCCTATTTGCCATAAAAACGAAAGAGGGATTTTGCTTCACATTAATTACTTTAGTTTATGGGCTGGCTAAGTCTCTCATCTCGCAGCTGTTAGCATTTAATCAGTTATAGATGCTGCACAATTCACAGCCTTAAAACAGGGACACATTTTGTCATTAAAGACCGTAAGTGTCAATCCGTTAGATATGTTATTGATAAACAAATACCAAGGCGAGTGTCGGATATGTTAAAGAAGCATAATAGACGATGCGTTCAATGTAACTGCGGCTTGAGATGCAGCAGACTAATCACGCCATTGCCAGCTAAATGGAAAAGCAGCCGATTTAGCTTCAAGGCAGGAGTTAATTTCAAAGGCAATGCAGGATTCATCGCCCTCAGCTGTATTAGCAAACACCCTGCTGTCCATTGTAAGCTATTCATGTAAGCATTTCATAATATTTCAGTTTAGTCTGAGTCCCAGATGCATAATCCCAGCTAGAAACTTGCATTGCGTGCCAGTTATTTGTGTTTAAATTTCTCTCTTGTATGAACACTTCCAGCCACGGTTTTCTACACTCCTCCAAATTCTGATAAATCGTTGACCATGTGCCGTAAAACTAGGCTTGTGAGTTTTGTTTACAATTGCCTGACGTTTTTCTGAAACATTGTCATTTAAAAGCTCTCAGTTAAATTTAGGTAAGAAGGGCAGAGACGGCAGATAGTGGGTAAAGGGGGTGATTAAAAATGAAAAAGAAAAAAAAAGAAAATTTAAAAATTAAAGTTTCATTTGAAACAGCTCCAGGATATTTTGCTAAAATGCACAATAGAGACGCTAACACTGTTGTTAACATATCCTTATTGATTACTGAATTTTTTTGTGTGTTGGTCTTAGTACCAACAAAAAGCCAGTAATCATCAATTGGTTTGGGTTACGGCATTTGCTGGACTCATAAAAGTATCGCCAAATGGCGGCATATTTTAATTGCAAGCAGGTAAATTCACATTATTCACATTAAGTTAGAGTGTATTTATATTTATAACATTTAATGTGTGCTTCAGGATGTCATATCAAGCATAATAGGGAAAGTCACATTAGTTAATGATTGCTTTACTGTTATTCCTATGGTATAGGGATGCTCTCCAGTTTTGTTCATACCTGATACTTAATATTACATCGATCTGATGTCAGAACTGAATGTTAAAATATGCTGAATATAGTGTTCACGATGGGTGGATCTACCTACCATTTCTTGCCTTAGAAGGAGCACCTTGCCGTGCAGACGCCGGGACGCGCTGGCGTTGTCCCCCGGGACGCAGGGCGCTGCGATCATCTCCTCCTTGGCTTGCTTAGATCCTCCTTGCCAGATCGATCGCTTGAGACCTTCGGGTATTTTGCGACCCACCTTCGTCTCGATGTCCTTAAAATCTAGCACAGGGTTACCATCCATATCACGATTAGTTGCGAAGTGATAAAAGCTGATGATGTCCAGCGCTCTCGGTTCACGTCCTTCGCTCTCATAAGTAAATGACTTGCGGCAATAGTTTGGTTTCTGTTGCATTCTTCACCCGATGCATGATTATAACTGATATTTCACTTTAAAAGTAAATTATTTACAGTGCCGACTTCAAATGAAAGTAGGAATAAAAGAGACGGCATCCAGTGTAAAATGCTGTATTGTTTCAGATTGAGTATTTGCCTTTGTAATAGGTGCGGGGCCACGTGTTGTACCCGATAACACCGGCTGCCGACGCTCCTTCATCTGCCGAATCAGCCCTGCCCTTTATAGCATGGGGGCCCCTTCCTGGAGCCATTTACGGGCAAACTCAAGCTTTCACATTTAGGCATGTACGCAAATTTATACAGGCCCATTAAAAGGAATAAACTGACACTGTGAAACGTGTAACAACTGTGAAACCTCTCAGACTGAGTCACTCGTGCATTCCTTTAGCTATAGGTTTAAAATAAAAAGGCAGGATCTATCTATCTATCTATCTATCTATCTATCTATCTATCTATCTATCTATCTATCTATCGAACTCTATTTTTGTGGTCTTTTTATTTACTAGGTGTATAATATATTATTCAACCAATAAAAATTTATAGTCACCCCTACTGAATTTCACTTTGTAATTGTTAATGATCAATATCGACTGATTGATTCATCCATTCATTCGTTCTTTTTTTTTCTTTTTTTAAAAAAAAAATGTTTAAAGACTGAATACACTAGCACCAAATATTACACTGTCGCCCCCTGGTGGACGAGTGCGCAGAGTTTCCTTTTTCTAGGCTGGCTAATTTTCGGCCTTGAAATCATGCCAAGAGGGTAGCATTTAATCTAATGCCAATAAAATGCGTAGCTATTACAGCACAGCAGCACTGCTATCTCCGTAATGTCAGCTAACAATAAATGCATCTTACGATATTACTCGGCCGCGTATTATGTTAAACAATTGAGTGAATCGTCCGGTATTTATGATAGAATCCAACTAATTTTATTACCTGCGGTGAATACAACTTTAATATATTGGTGTAAGCGATTTGCAGCCTTCTTTTAGCAATCGCAGCACACATGGTTGGGACATAATTAAACTAAAATCGTTATGCAAACTCATTTAGAAGGTAAGGCCTGCGAAATAAAACGTAAACGTGCACACACAGTCAGTCCGGTGAAGATATTGTATTGGGTTCAAAGTTTTCGCAGAAAGGTGTGCTCAATAAACAATGCCTTTTATTATCTCTTGAAATTATGTATAACCTTTATTTATACGCTTTGAAAATGATAAGCATTGAACTGCAAAGTATGGAATGATTGTTGATGCTTTGTATGGGTAATATTACAAGAAAAGCAGGCATGCTTTTCTTACAGCATTTGAGTGAGACTCTACAGCGCAGTGATGAAGCGCTTATGCAAATGTGGGGTTTATGAAAATATGTGCAAACACGAATTGAACAGTAAGTCATTTTAATGGGCACAGCGGTGCACAGAGAAAACTGAAGACGCTTCTGATGACGCGACATAGCAAGTCAGCAGCAAGTCAGGTATGTACCGTATTAAGAAAAGGTAGGTGGCTGGGGGGGGTCTGGCATCACCAGTATCCATAGAAGTGTGCCCTAAAGGGAATCCAGCTGCGTATCTGACATCATTTCCTGTTCTTTTCTGTGGGACGTTTCAGAGCAAGTAATCCTAGAAAACAACAACAACTAATAAACATACTATTATTGAAAATGATAGATAAATAGATAGATAGACAGACAGACAGACGTCAGTGCCTCTAATCAATATTAGCTCAGCACTGGAGAAAATACTTTCACGTTTAGACAGCTTCCCAATATCAAATGCACGCAGGAGAATATCTCTCTACAGTATGTCTTACGCTTACTGGGGAGCGCGTCCATCGCCGCCATTCACCGCGTGTGTGTTAGATTCCCGTTTGATGATTCGACCTGACTCCAGATTTGACACTGTCTGTCTGTGAAATTACATGCAGGTATATCAAATAAATAGCAGTATTTCCACTACTGTCAACCAGACCCTTAATTAGCACTAATGCCTTTTCAGTGATACATTGTATCACTTATTTAAATCGTTATATTGATTAAATCATTTCGCAATTAATTAAACGAACTGCTGGAAGGGAGACTTACCTGGACATTCTTTTCCTGTATTTTAGACAGTATACAGCAATAACAGCTGCTTCCAAGAAAAGGAATATGGCCGCTGAAATTGCGCCAATCTTCCATGTCTCAATGCCAAGGACTGGAATTACAGTAATTATAATTACCATCCTGACCCACGCTAATATAAATGAATAATATTTTAAGTAAATGTATAGTGTTTGTGAGTTAAAGTGCCTGGTCCTATGACATATGTAGTACCAGTCAAAAGTTTGGACACACCCACGCATCAAGAGATTTATTTGTACTATTCTAAACATTTTTGAACAGTTATAAAGACATCACTTACAATGCCAGGAAGAGCAATCTTCAAATTGTAAGCGGTAAGGAGGACGGGAAACTGGTATTTCCTGACTTCTTTCTGTCGGGTGCTGTTCTTAAGGAATGTACCGTGATTGAGTACTTGGGACACTACATATCTGACGATCCGACGGACGATGTGGACATGCGCAGACAGGGCCGCTTATTGTACGCACAGGCTAACATGCTGATACGCAAGTTTGGGATCTGTTCTGTTTCTGTGAAAACGGCACTTTAAAAAGCGCGTATTGTACCCCTGTGTACACTGCCCATCTATGGAAGCGCTACGAACGAAGCGATATGCGGAAACTCACTGCGGCGTACAATGATGGAATGAGGTTGATGCTTAAAATGGCAAAATGGTGCAGTGCAGGTTCATTGTTTGTTAGTGTTGATGTGCCCACAAGTTATCCTGTATTAAGGAACCTCATGTACAGTTGTATGTGTTGGCTAATGGACTCTAAGAACAACATGATCTTGTCTTTGACAAACCCCATGCTGAGTTCCGTCAGGTTTTATTCTGCTTTGTGGAACTATTGGCGTTTTAGCCTTTATGTAAGACTGTAATTATTATTTATTATCCTTGCTATGGACCTAATTTTGTGTCTAACTAACATAAAAATGTAACATATATGGAATTTAGCATCAACCAAAAAACTATTCAACATAAGAAAAATGTTGTGGTGGAGGGGGTTAGTTCTATGGGTTGAGACTCAGAATGTTGTTGGTTCAAATCCCATGGTCAGCAGAGTGATACCATCATTCGGCCCTTGAGCGAGGCCCTTATCCCCAATCACCCCAGGGACTGGCAGACTCTACTGTCTCCTCTACACCAGTTCCATGAGGTGGCCTCCTGAGATGCTTTTCCAGCTGTCCTGCAGGAGGTCCCACATATGCTGAGCTCTCATTGGGTGCTTTTCCTTCACTTTCTGGTCAGACTCCTCCAAAACCATTTCTACTGTGTTTAGGTCAGGTGACCAGGTCATGTGACATGACGCTATCACTGTAGGCAGCTTGGTCTTTCTAAACTTTTGTCTGGTACTGGTATATTATCTGAAAAAGTAACTTATTTACATGGCAGGGTAATAATGGGCATTTGTACTATACCAGAATCGTCTGTGGTGTCCTCTAATAGCTCATGACTGAGATCTTCATCCTCGTTTAAAAGATTGGGGGTTGTGGTTGCAACGTCCTCCAGACAATCATCCGGGGTTGGCATGCTGGTGCTGCCATGTGACCATGGTGGTACATAAGTGTCAAGTGGAGCAGCGGGCAGATCTGTGACACAGGTTAGACATTTAGCGTCGCAGTGAAAATTGGATGGAGACCCTCTGAGTTACGGGCTAATTTGTCAAATGAAAATTGCTCTCTGCACGTGTACTTGTCATCTTGCGAAATGCATTTTGGATTAGCATTCAAAACACAATGTTAAATACATGAAAATTAGCTAGTCTGTATTTCTAATTTATTTCTTGACCCTGTGTTGGATAAGCAGTTATGGAAAACGGATGAATTGGTTTGTATAAAGCACATAATTTAACGCGATTGTAAATAAATGAGAAGCTCCTATCGGTTTGTTGATATTCTTAAATTACAATAGTTTGTGAATTTACTCTGAAGAGAGTTGGTCTTATTGTATTGTTTACACCCGTCCCCAGTGCTCTGCTTTGTGAATTTACTCTGAAGAGAGTTGGTGTTGTTGCATTGTTGGCGCCCGACCCCAGTTCTCTGGAGAACTTTCTTATGATTATGGCACATAAAAGAATTGATCCGTTAAATATTTTGGGGGAAGGGATACTTGAAAATGTCTATCCTAGTGACGCAAGAGCTCAAAATGCTGTGGCATTTGAAACCCATTTGAAACTTACCTTGTGTCTCAGTTTCACTTTCATTTGAGCCTTTGCTTGTGAAAATGTCTACCGGAGCGCCATCTCTGACCTCCAGATCAACCTCCTCTTTATCTGCAAACTCTACCTCCACATCTGATCCAACCACTTCTTCCCGATAGTTCTCAAAATCCTCCATTCCAACGTCTTCCTCGTAGCCCTCTTGCATCCCCATCCTGTCCTCCTCCTCAGACTGCCCTCCAGCCTCGTTTCTGCCATCCCCTGCGCCAACCATTGGGTCACTGCTATCGTCAACCTGATCATTGTAGTCTTCTCTGCTGTTCTTCTCCTCCACCAGAGCTGCTACCTCATCAGCCATTGCTGGAATCCCCTCCCTAGAATCAGCCCCAACCTCTTCTGTGTCTCGTTCTCCACCCTTCATCTCCACACGTTCTCCCTTCATGTCCTCCACACTGTGTTCCACTGGTTTCTCCATACTCCCATTTGACATTGTTGTGATCACAGTTGATGGAAGGTTTATATCTGCTGAAAAAGGTGTCCTGGAAGTAACAATATCTTAAAAATATAAAAAGTAACTATTAGCTCTGAATTTTTTATCTTCTCATTGAACTTTTGAGATAAGGAACACATAACGAAATGCGTAAAAATCTGGTTCTGCAAAAAGCAGAAACTACTGAACATATGAAAAGTGCTTAGAAATTATTTCACCTAAAATGCCCCAATAAAAAGATCAATTTTGGCTGATCTTATGAATGGTAAGTCTTCTAATGATTTGTTACAAATTAATCAGAATTACCAGCTTGTATTTCACAACAACAGGATTTTACTAAATCAAGTTACAAAGCTGTGAATTTCAAATATTGCCTAAAATATTCTGCGATGCACCACGCTTATATCAATAGATATTCTGGTGCATCTGTAGTTTTCTAATAAATATTGCCAAGAAAATAAATAAAATAAAATACATAAAACTATGTAGAATTTAATAAAAGGAGGAGCTGCCGTACCTTGAGACTTGCAGACGTATAAAAGTAGAATGAAGATAATTCCTTGAAGAAGAGATGTTCCCATTGCGGTTCCACGATGGCTTTTCACTCGGCCTGTATCTCGGAGCAGGTCCAGCCCACAGGTCACTCGACACACAATGATGTGAGAGCCGTTCCAGCAGCAATATGTGGAATCAGGCCCCGAAGCCATGTTGAGAATAAGCTTCGGCTGTTCTGGCTGTGCGCCTGAATGGAAAAGTCACAGATCACTGTGAGATGCTGAAGAGAATCGTATGACCAGTGTGTTAAAAGTGAAGCGGTATGTCTCACTCACAGTGCCAAGAACTGTCGGTGAGATGCGGCAGAGTCCGTCCTAAATCAGTCCAACTTCAACATGTTCTCTTTGGCTGATTTTCTAAATATGGATGCTCCCAAACCTCATCATTATTGCCCTCTACATAACTTTCCCTTTTCCGGTTCAGCATAAGATTTTGTCTCAAGGTCTTGGAGTGAATTTCTTTCATTTTCGTAAATTATTTGAAACATCCTTATTCCTGATGATTGATGTTAGTATAAGGGAGACCGACGGCCATCTTAAGGTGAGTGTTGTATCTTGAGGTAGAAGTATTATTTGCACGTTTTGCGCTTAGCATTAACAATATGTATCACAGACTTTATATGTGGATCCACATGAAATGTACGTTGTCTTGGCGAGTTCAATAATAAGCCCTTAGAGTTTAATCTAATCCTCCTTACCTTCCGTGGAACCAGGCTGAGAGAAGCCTGAATGACCCTCGTCCTTCATATCTAAAATGTACTGACAAAGGGCTCACAACCTGCAGACTGAATAATGCTTCATTACCAGTTCTGCTCATTTCCAACCCTATTTTATAATTCACCTATACCTGCATTCACTCTTCCCTTGATTCCAAACACATTTTAATTGATGGTAATGAACAGAGAAGAACTATTCAGTGTTCTGTCGACGGTAAACAAATAACATTTATGACTTGGTCTTATGCTCCAAAATAGAAAATATGATTACCGACAGCTTCATTATCTCGGTCTTAAGGGAGCCGCGTAACATTTTATTGCAGATTTTAATGAAGGAAAAATGCCGACTCATGCTTGGGTGTTGGTTCCGTGAACGAAGCGACTCCATGCTTTTCCGTCACGCGTAATAAACACGGATAACATCGCTCTCTCTGGCGCTGTAGCTGTGCTTGGGTGTCTGAGATTTAATTATATTACGCATAACCAGGGGTTAGACGCGACCCAGGTCACAAAGTCGGGCTTACGTCCCCGTGCATTCGAGCAGCTCGTATAACAACGAGAATTAGAATTCACAATACCAGACATTGAAAAGCAAATCATCATATAGTTTATTAGCAAGAAACTTAATGTTATCTGCTCATCAGTAATATTGATGATGATGACCTCACAACCCTGACCAGGATAAGTGGTTAGTATGGGGAGGGGGGGGGTTTCTTGTCCTTCTGGGTACCTGTTTGGCGCAGTCATGCATCACACCCCAAGGTCCCTCAATAATCTCTGCACATCATCGCCATCACTACCGCCGAATCACATTTGACCTCCAGAGCCGCCAAAATCCTTTGCAATCTCTCGAATTTTGATTCAGCGCTCAGCTCTGACTAGATTAGCAGTCGAGTGATTGGAGAAGCACGAATTTGAAACATTGTGACTGATGCTGCGTCAGTCACTGTCGGGTTCAACCGATGAGATCCATGAAGTATCAAATGTATGCAAGGGGAAATGAGTTAAAGGAGTAGCACCCCTTGTGCATTTTATAACCTCATATCTTATCGTTACTGTCACTCGAAGTAGCTCTGAGTATATTCACATACATACGTGGATTTTCAAGCCTACAAAGAGCAACAACGACTCCCCCAGCTGGTAGGGGAGACATGGGACATTTAGCTAATGGTTGTACCCGCTGAGGAAAGACGTACGTTAACATCATTATCCGGTTTCTTCACTTGGTGTTTCGTTAATTCTGTTTAATTTAAGGAGATCTGTTAAAGGTGGGTCTTCCTGGGTTTACTGCACCCATATTTTTCTTAGGGAAAAGGTCGATCTAAAGCAAATCATTAAAAACCCCGAATGCTGAAAAGAACAAGAAAAATGTATTTATTTGTTTTGCTTTATTTATCTATCTCGATTGAACTGAAGTTGATATCTGTTTACACATCAAAATATGATCAAATCATTTTTTTCTAATTTAATCTTAATAAAACATTTTTTAGCGCACTTAATTCAGTGTTTTATGCAATTAACTTCAATGTAATGTACCTGAATGAGCTACTGAGTTTTATTTTCACTGGCAGTTTATTTCGTATTGAGTTTGTATTGGACAAAATTGACCAGCAGATGTCTCTGTTAGCTCAAATTGTGAGTTAACGGTTTTGCTTGAAATGTTACTAATTTTAAGAGGTCATTTCAAGTACCTGAGGTTTGACATCCAGTCAATTCTAATTTGATTCAAAGCGGAATAGCAAATGAGTGGGAGGAGGGGGTGGTTTTATAAGCTTTGCAAAATTTCAGAACCATCCGTCTCAAATTCAAATACTTTCTTTTATGCGCGCTGCACAATAGATGGCAATTCTGAGTCGGCATTATTTTGATTGAAGATTTTGTTAGCTTTGTTTAAATCCGACACAGTCGCTAATGAGTTTTATTATTTTTTTAAATCAGGCTTCCCCGTACTGTATAAATCCCCCCATTTTCCGTTGCATCAGCGGCAGCTACAGTATTTGCACGAACCCTGATGTCGGCTATTTAAACGACGTGCGCGCACACGTCAACAGGGGCGCGCGCGCCCGCAGACGGCTCGTAACCACTCGGGAATCATCCTAAGCATCATTACTCTCCTGGAAAGGCTCACGACGTGAGAGTCACACTCATCATCTCTGAGTGGAGCTCCCTTAACATGCTGACATGCCGTGGAAATGAGAGGTGGAATTAAAATGGGGGTATGGTACATCAGCTGGGGCTTAAATAAGGACTGACCTGATCATCGCCATGGTAATCAGCTGGTACATTACCCTACCGTAACCACACCTAGGGAAATTACCACAGTGGGTTAGGGTAAAGTGTATCGGGCAAACCTGCTGTTAAATACAGTTTTGACGGTTAGATTATACACAAAGGCTTGACCTGTCCTTTGGTATGCCTGACAGTAGTCAAAATGTTTCAGTGGCAGCGTGAACCTAACCCTCACCTCTCATTTTAACTGTTATAAAGTGCCGTTTTCATGCTATGATACAGGCCTAAGCAGGGGAATCAGGTCATGGAGTTTGTCTACACACACAGAAAAAAGGACAAAATGTGTACAGGTACCTTCGCTTGTCACTTTGCTTGTAACTGTACCTGTTAAGGTACAGAAATGGACTCTGAGGAACATCACAAAGGCACAAACAGCATTAACGTACCATCAATGGTACAGAAATGTTCCTCAGAGTCCATTTCCGTACCTTAAAAGGTACAATTACCTACAGCTAAGGGTACAACTGGCAGACCCTTGAGGGTACAGACCCAGGGACAAGCAAAGGTACAAATTATTTACCCTTTTTTCTGAGAGTGTACCATACAGCTAAGAGTTTAACGCTGTCCAAACCATGTCTCTAAGTGTTCAATATCGTTACCATTAGCCGAGGAAATACACTTGCCCTTAAATGTCACATCTGTGTTTATTGGGGGAAATTTATCAGGTTGGAATCCCTACTATTAAAAAAGGTTGTCATAGCGAACATTATGGATACAGTTTAAACTGCTCAGTATTGGTTCTTGTCCAGGGCGTAACTCAGCCTCGCGCCTTGTGCCGCCCGGGATCGGCTCCAACATCCCCCCGGTGACCCTGAGCAGGATGAGAGGTTCACAGATGGATGTATGTTTAATGCTCAAAATGAAAACTGTCACCTCAGAACAGTCACCCCCCCCCACTGCCTATCTGTCCATTTTTCCGCAGGGCTGCTGTAATGTATGGGTACACCCAGGCTGAAACCCAGGGGCCTCTGCTGTGTTTTAAGCATTAAATTTTTAGGTAACACTTTACATTAACTGCACCTTCATAAAGCCTTTATAATGCATTAATTGAGCATTCATAAGCAGTTTGTAAGTATACCATAACATCCTAACATATATTAACAGCTTTATTATACATTAATAACTGAATTGAGCTCTTGGACCGTGAAGAATGCGATGTTTCGGAGCTCATGGAGATCTGCCAGCCAGAGTTAAATATCTGGCACTGAGTCAGCAACAGTCTGTTTGCTATCACTGTGAATCTGAATCTTAGGTGTAGCTCAGTTACGTCACTATTCAGGACTCACTATTATTTAAAAGCTGTGGACTTTCAGGCAGCAGGAAACATCACTGTTACAATCTCTGTTACTGAAATGATGTTTTATTTGCCATTTGCACAAGTGCAGGTATTGGAATATTTCTTTTCAAATATCCCATCTTGCTCTCCTTTCAGACAGACAGACAGGCACACACACACACACACACACACACACACACACACACACACACCTCTGAAATTCATATCTTTGTGGGGACGTCAGTTCATTTCTACAGGAAAAACCCTAATCCCAACAATAACAACATTAACCCCTACCCAGCCCTAATTGCCCTAATTGATCATATTCTAAAAGCTATCACTTCTCATGTAATGTCCTGTTTTTAATATCTCACGCGAAATTTACGCGCATGTGTCTTCATGTATGTTGTGTGCATTCATCGTGTGCATGGGAGTCGATAAATGGACCTTACGTTTTCCCCTCCCAGTCCAGACACACGATTCCAGGCCAGCTTGTTACTCCTGTATGTATGAGTCCAGGGTTTGCAATGTCCCCTGGCGTGGGGTCTAAATGATTGTTGCCCTTATTAGTATATAAATCTGTTATTGCTCAGATTTATGATGAACGCGGTAATCGGAGTATTTCAGTTCTACGCACGAGGAACCTTGTCAGAAATCTGATACAAAACAGTAGCTGTGAAGAAAGTGTTTAACGATATTTAATATATGCGGTAAAGAGACAGTATGTTTCCTCCTGGGAAATCATTAAATGACTCTGGTTATTTAATACTTGATCCATGGTATTATTAGAACGGAATAGATGTTGAATGGGAGGCCAAACATCAATACAAATCTAATACAGCACAGAAATGAGGCGCTAATTTTTATATAAAAAAAATAATAATAATAAAAAAAAAAAAACATGATTTGGAAACAATACTGTACGTTAAAAAATGGCATCAAAACGTGATGAGGTAATTCAGGTTATTTAACACTAGAGGGTGCTACGCAGTATAATGTTTTTTTCTGTAAATGTGGGTTGTAAAGGTAGGCCTCCTTATCCAGATCGTAAATTATGCTACTTTGCCATTGCATTGTCTACAAGGGCTGCTGTTCAGAATATAACTAAATAACTTCCATACGTTATTACATGCTGGTAGGAAAATAAAATAGAACCGAAAGTGTTTGCAGAGTATAATGATGAAGGACAGAAGATTAACACCGAAATACACGCTTGGTTCATCATTAGATGCAATTATTGAGTTTAAAAGAGCACTGGAGATGCCCAGAATGCATGCTAGCTGGAAAATCGGATGTGTTATGAGGATCTGGGCAGAATATCCTGACACGCCGCAAATAATTGTAGCGCAAGGACACATCGAGTCCATAAAAGATGCACAGAGGCTTATGAGAAACGCCACGCTAATGAGCCAGCCATGTCACTCACCTGCGATAAAGACAGTCAATGTCATTAACAGCTACAGGAAATGGCTGTAATGTAAGAGAAAGATGTGAGGGGGACTGTGGTATATGAGATGTGCGTCTTTATGTTTCAGTCTGTGTCGTTATAAATAACTGTGCCACTTTTCGCCAGCTGTCTGGGTCTTACGGGGGTCTTACTGGGTTTTTCTGTCATTCAGTGACTTGCACATTTCTACCAATTTGGTGCACACTGTGGCTTCATGCTCTGCTCTCACACGGTACCTCTGGGGAAGTAAATAAATCTACTTCCTGTATTTGTGGTGTGCGCTCTCTAAACCCTCTGAAGGTCATGTGGTCCTAGAACTTTCTGGAACATTGTTGAAACATTTGTATTCAGTGTTGCCAACTCTCACGCATCTGTCGTGACGCTCACGCTTTCAGACTCGCACGCTCATGCAAGAAACGTCTCACGGCAAACCTATATTATTCCATTATAAACCTAAAATGAGATTCATCAAAAGAGCTGGGGTAGTTTGCAAAACCTACAGACTACATGTAAATACACATGTAAATGTGTGTGTCAAACTGATATTCTTACTCCAGTCAGCTGACCAAAGCTGGCAGCCCCTGTATATTCACAAACATAAACACACACAAAAAAATCACAAAAGAACAAAAACTAGCCTATTCAATTCTTCCTCATTACGACAAAGTGCACGGCCAGTTTGTTATCACCAGATATGTGATATTTTAGGAGTTTTAAAACTAATTTATATTTTGGCTCTCAGATTCAGTCTGGCTCCTTCACAGAGGCTGACATTTTTCCTCTCTGATAGATAATCCCTGACAAAAAGATCAAACAGGTTCTTCACTTTTTCTCTCCTGCCGGAAGATTATGCACTTTCGCTTCTGGGATTTCAGTTCACCCAACGTGGCATCCACTGCCTCCAGAATATACGCTTCTACTGCTCCTGCAGCTCTATATATGGACTATTTAGACTGTCACTGGAATATGTGTTCTTTCCTATCTTTTTGATTTAGAAATCAGAAAGTAACTCCCGAGAGAAAGATTCTGTTGACATGTGTCATAATATGTAAATAAAGGTATAAAGACATGACTTGCAGGCAATATTTCTTGGATTATGGAGGGAGAATAGGGGCGTGAGACTAAGGAAGGTCAACGCAGGTCAACGCAGAATTAAACAAGAGGTGGAAAGGATCTATTGAGCTTCAGTCGAATTTATTTAATGGGCAAGTTAAATAGAGCTGAGGTTTACAGATATGGTACTAGTAGTTAATGAGAGTTTTACTTACACAAAAATGTGCTGAGGGCAGAATGAAAAATGATTGGTTTAGAAAGATAACCAATTGGAGATTGTAGAGGAGGTGGGTCCAAACAATTAGACCAATTAGGATCAACCAATCAGATCTCTTGGCTTCATATCTAGTCACTTACAGTAGACTCACCTCCTCTATAATCTGATTGGTTTTCTCTCTGAACCAATCATTTTTTTTTGTTCTGCCCTCAGAACATTTTTGTGTGAGTAATAGCAGAATTTTAATTGAGTCATTGTTACAGCTGGTCTCTGGTGCTATGTGTAAGCGGACCTAAAATAGAGTTCACTGGTTTCTGTTTTACAATAGCTGTATTGCATTATCGGCCAGTCTGAGGAGGTTAATCGTTTAGCTTATGGCTTAAGGGTACAGCGACAGAACAAATGTGCAAAGACGAAAACAAACATCACTTGAAAGTGACTGCTTAACACCCCTGGGGGTGTCCTGCAGTTGTACCCTTGAACTGTCCTACTATTAATGGGTAAAACCCATTTTAATTTTTTATCTGGGCTGTCTTGAAATGGCAGGCAGAATGTGTAGAAGATAAATACACGAGATGCACATGGAACTTAAAACTGAAAGCAAAAAAAAAAAAACAACAGCTAAATTCAGCGGCTGCCTGGCTTGCAGAACGCAGTCTATGAATGATCTTCCTTCTTGCGAAATTCATCATAATAGTTTATGCTTTGTTTGCAGTACTTTGTCAATTCATTTAATATTTTATATTGAGCTGTGGCTTCGCGGTTACTCCTCTGGCCTTGTGAGTTTGGAGTTTCTCCTTATGTTTGTACAGCTTCCCTCCAAAGGGGCCAAAGACATGCAGTTAGCTGAATTGATGTCTTTAGTCCTTAGTGTGTGAGAGCATGTGGTCAGACTGGGGTGTCCTATCCAGGGGGTGCTCATCCACTGCGTGCCCAATGTTTGGCGGGATGGTACACGGTGCTGTGAATGTGAATTCCGCGTTGATGAATGTGCACATGTACAGAAGGCCTGTAGTACCAAATTTAATGAGGCCGCCCGGGTCCCTACAATTACTCATGTCTTTATGTCATGTCTAGCTACATCCTTAGTCAGCTGTACCTGAGTAATATTGTTGCGGGGGGTGGGGGTTCGCCTTGCGTTGTCTTTTCCCCCAGCATGTCGATGACCTGGATTTTAGCTATTGGGCTAAATTAGCTACGTTTTCGGCTTGGTACTGAGGTTTGATTCAGTTTAGTTCATTTTTATATCTTGTATTTAACAACAGAGTCGTACAAAAGTGCTTTATATTTATGTGCTATAATGCGTGTTGCACTCGCAGTGAAGGCCTCGCAAATATTATGCATAGGGTACAACATTTTACAAAAAGTACTGCAAAATGAAACAGCTGACCAATCAAATGACAGGTTTCACCTGCAGACAGAAATAAATTTTTGGGTGGGCAAAGAGGTCAATAGATGGCATCAAATGAGGTTAACATCAGGGGCCAACAGTTGAGGGTGTTCAAGTTTTGATAATTGGCTGATTGGTAGCAAACAAAATTCACGGATGGTTCAAACGAGTACTTCGACTATGTGGTTACGTTGCTTGTAGTCCATTTTAGATGTACAGCAAACGCTGTTAATCAGTAGAGACATAAGGATACCTTGAAGGTACCAAGCAAAGATACCGTGAAGAACAAGAATGTTCTTCAGCAGGACGAGTACATTTCACCAGGTGTGTTACATTTTGTTCACAGCATCCGGTTGGTGCGGCCGAAATGATTTTTAGCTAACTATATATCGAGCTGCAGGCGATCCTTACAGATTGGCTCTCTCTAGGAGCGAAGGTGTCCAGATAGGTGTTTCATAAGCGTTGAAATGAGACAATATCCTTCTTCTGCTTCCCAATAAAACAATATCAATATCGAGTGTTACTTTGTTCTTTCTACTGCAAGCAGCTTGGACTTTATGAGCTTGTAAAGGTCAGGATAGAAAAGTATTTAAACGAGAACAATTCATCGTGCACATTTTATTACAGAAAACGAATCCTTCCATGTTTAAGTGGTCTGATAATATACAAGGTAAAATTTAGGGTAGAATACACTACTGCCATTGACAATAAATATTAATGGCGTACGTTGATGCATCTTTATTTAATGCCGTACTATGACCATCACCTATGCATCTTCCGCATACTGATCCTAATCAGGGTCATAGAGCTGACTGTATTATAAGCAGTTAAAAGGGAATTATTGATTCTGGTTCATTTTGTGTTTAATCATAACAGTAAGCTGTCTCTGTAGTGTAACCACGTTTTACAGAACGGCTTCTCAGATTCGAGTTAATGTCTTGATGATATTACAGAATTATAAGGCTGCAGATATTGCAGTGAAGTGCATTTTTTTTCCCTCTTTGATTGGCACGGCGATTCAACGGCGCCTCTCCACTGTAGGCCGTGTGAGAGACAGTCATACCATCTTCTGTGTGCGATGTGTCCATAATTATGTAGGACAGTGTTGTGGTTTGAGAGAAGCACACTTTGAGGTTGGAGTTGCACCAAATCTACAACAAAATCGGAATAATGATCGAAAGTTTCATCATATAGTTGGATTTGTAGAATGTCGAGATATTCACAAAAAAATGGAAAAACTAAGAGTCTGATTGCAAATCTATATGAACCATTTAGATCCTCATTTATTGGATCAATGGAGTATTAGAGTTTTTTCTAATTTCACGCTCAATAAATTATTGAGAAGGTGCATAAAAGTAAAATTAATTTTGTTTTTGTCTGTTTGTTGCCTTTTTTTAATTCCACTAGTGGGTGTCCAACAGCATCTTCTGTAGTTAAGATAAATAAATAAACTCTCTTGGGGTGAATTTATATAAAGGTGGTGAAAAATGACTCATCCACTCATAAACAACCCGTGACAGAGAATCAGGCTCAGCCGTCCAGGCATAAGGCTTCTGGGGCCCGGATCAGAGACACGGGGGATAAATCTGGATTCGTGTCATAAGGAAAGTCGATGGCCGTCGTGTAGCAAGCCATGCAGGTAAGGAGCAGAAGGAGTGGAAAACGAGCGAAGAACAGGATTCGGCAGCATTATTTTTACGTGAAATGGTATATGTAGCGAACAACAGGATTCGGCAGCATTATTTTTACGTGAAATGGTATATGTAGCGAACAACAGGATTCGGCAGCAATATTTTTACGTGAAATGGTATATGTAGCGAACAACAGGATTTGGCAGCATTATTTTCACGTGAAATGGTATATGTAGCGCACAACAGGATTCGGCAGCAATATTTTTACGTGAAATGGTATATGTAGCGAACAACAGGATTCGGCAGCATTATTTTTATGTGAAATGGTATATGTAGCGAACAACAGGATTCGGCAGCATTATTTTTACGTGAAATGGTATATGTAGCAAACAGGATTCAGCAGCAATATTTTTACGTGAAATGGTATATGTAGCAAACAACAGGATTCGGCAGCATTATTTTTACGTGAAACGGTACTTATATATAGCGCCATCTACAGGGATCTAGAGGGCTATAGATGCCCTGGCAGATTCAGGGCCCCAACACTTGACAGGGGTCCTTGAGTATATAAAATTATGAGCTAAATTGGACGGTGGCAGGGGGGCAAGGTGGTATTTTGTCAGGGGTCTCAAAGGTTCTATGTACATGCCTGGATGACCCCATAATTATAGACCACACATACTGTAAAGACAGCACTGAAATTCTTCTAGAAACACTGAGTAGGGAAACAAGTTGTTGTTCCTTCACCTAACAACAGAGGGAGCTCTGGTATTTAGCTCGTATACTATGAGATCACATGACTACTCTTCTTTTTCTAAGCCATTATGTCATCTAACATGCAGTTTTTTTTCTCTCCTGCTCTTTTGCTCTTTTCTTTCTCTGTCCCTTTTGTCTCACATGTGGAAAGCTCTTCGAGTCAAGTGCAAACAGATTATAAATAAAAATAAGCCATGTGTTACTAATTATATCATAGAGGCCACGAAACTGGCAGAAATCAAAGTCAGGAAGTTTAAAAAAAGGAAAAAAAAAACTTTCCCTGTATCTGAGACACTTCCAGGAGGAATGTACAGAAGGAAACACAATTTGCTCTTTTTTGTTTCCCAAAGTTAAAGCATGGGAGAAAGTCCAGGGGGTTTACGGATGTTCTCCTCAATGTTCATGTCTGGATTAGTGAGACGTGGTCTCCTGCGTCAGCGTGAGGGGACAGAGACCTGACTGAGACCTGTGCCTTGAGTTCTGTCTCTGTCCGGCCCGCGATGACACAGTGACACCCATTTAAGCCGCAGCGCTCTAGAATCATTTGCTTGAGGGCTGCTGGCGGTCGCCTGTCCGCGGCGCATCAATACGCGCACGTTCACCCCACAAATTGCACTGGCAGCAGATGGGTGGGTGGTAATCATCAATCATTACTTCCTCCCTCTGGTCGAATCAATTTCGGCCTGGAGTGGACAGAAATATACCTGCACTCAGCGATATTGCCCACCAAGCTACACCTGGGCTGGGGTACGTAGCCCGGCATTAGTCAAAGCGGCAGCGGCTCCTGCTATTCGCCGGCGATTGTGATGAGGCTGCGATTCCCGGGCCAAATGGGACTCGAGGAAAAAAAAAAAGGAGCGGAGGGGGGGGGGGGGGGGGGGGGTGGTCATTTAGGCAAAAGGCTCCTCAGCTATGAATTACAAAATCGATACTTTTAATTGCGTGGGTGGAGAAATCACCTGTGATTCCAGGTCTTAATTAAATCTTACTAAAAGATATATGACGATAAGCGTTTAAGCTCTTGGGAGCTTCATTACCGACTGAAGAAGCAGATGAAGTATGTTTGTACTTAATGTGTGGAGCAGTAATATTTTAGCTGTAGGAGGTGGCGAAGGCAGGCGTAATATCTAGCATGCCATCTCATCTTGCTTCATGGTGACTGAAATTACTATGTAGATAAATGACCGTCACTAAATATTAGCCTCTGTAATTTGGGAGTCCAGTGATTTTGTGACATAGGGCAGAAGCAAGAGATGTCAAGGGATACCCCCCCAGCTGAATGGCACCCCCAGGAATCAGCTGATGGGGAGCTTTCGAGAAACGGGGACGTCAGCACCAGTGTCACGCCGTAGCCAATGGGAGTCTGGCGAGGAAGACAAATCTCAAGGCATGTGATGCTCTTAAGAGCTGTCCGGCGGAGTGGATTAACCGTGACAAATGAGGTTAAACAGAAGGGCCCCCGCATTGGGCTTTCCCTCACGTACTTCGAGGTCAAAGCTTGCCTCGCGAATTCCTGAAAGGCTCCGCGATCTTTGAACCTCGACTGTAGTGCGAGTCACGGACGTATCTGGTCTCCCGACGGCCATGTGAGGCTGATTACCATCCCTTTGAATTAGTCAGGAGGCATGAGAGAACAAGGGAGAAAAAACAACATAGATGGTGATGATTAGAAAATCGCTGGAAGGACTTGCAGAAATGCTGAATATCTATAGTAAAGGCGTAGGTAGCAAATACTCCAACAGGAAGAAAAAAAAAACTCTTAATGTGCTCAGTCTATTATGAGTCATAGATCAGCCCTGATATTTCTGTAAAAGAGCTGGAGACATCGTCATGGCAACTGCCTGTAAATGCAAAGAAGATATGCACTTTTAGAATTCAGTTAAATTTGGAAAAAGCAGAAAGATATCACTAGGAAAAATGTATTGTTCAATGAGTCATCGGTCATTACAAGTTCTTATTTTAATTGATATATCATGCTAGTAATGCATTTCCGTGTAAGGCGTGGAAGGTGTGGATGTCAAAGGGCGAAGTCATGTGATGTGTACACCTAATCTTGATCTGTTCGTTGTTCTCCATCCCTGTCTTTGGCAGAGTTCCCTTTCCTCTCCCCCCCAGACCCTGGGAAGGCGTTTTCTGCTCAGTATGCTGAAAGTTGGAACAACTAATACCTTTTACTGAAATTCTTTTGTATCATCGCTAGCAATCACCTCTGAGCCATAGTATAATATTTAACGTAACGCTATGTTTGTCTTTGGTGAAAACTGTGGGCATGGGCAAGCTGCCCTCCAGTATTCCCACACTGCAATACTTCTAAAAGCCAGAGGAGGTGCTAAAGTTCCCTGTGCAGCCGTACCTCTGAATAAACTTGCTGCCCTTATGGAAATAAACACCATGTGAGACATGAAACAGCAATAGCTAATATTTTGCTCCCCGCCTCACGCACTCAGCTTTAAGTTTCCACTCCCACCCCCAAATAAAGTTCCTTTTCCTACCTACCATCCTGTGATGTCTGATCCTGCCATGTCACCCACAGCAAGGGTTTAACTTTGGATTGAACATTGGGAGGGGGGAATTGTTGAGGTCTCTATCCATTCACCATGACAATATGATTGTTCGGGGGGTTCTTTTGGCCAGTTTTGTTTATTGGGGGGTTACAATAATTTACAATAATTTACACCCATGACCCAAGCATTGTTACCAAGATGCACAGACCACAAAGCACCTTCTACCTGATGCCAGTCGAACTAAAAGAGGAATTATTAATGTTTGTGATTTTATCTTTCTGGTGGAATATCTATAACATTAAGTGCCCATTTTCACCTAATCAATTAAATATTATTTTGCACGGCACATTAACGCAAGTGAGCTTGTCAAAAAGTGCTTTACGGCCATTTAAGGTAATTTACCAAAGTGAATTCTTCTAAAATGTCATTACTGGGGAACTTAAATATTATTGTATGACCATTTTAAAGAATGACGTAGCACCTGGAAGATGTGAGCGTCTGGAGAATGTACAACTAATAAAAGAGGTCTAGTGTATAAAAAAAGTATATTATAAAACCCTCACATTCAGAGAAGATGCAGAACAGAAATGTTACCTACAGGAAACTCATTTTCAGTGACGTAAAAGGGGATTTTTAAACCGTTATTTTCTAAGACCATTACAGTCCTGTGAGAGGTATTCACATCTGCATCCATCAGCACTCATCAGGACTGGCAAAGCCCTCACTGCCTGCATTAAAATCTTAAAAAAAAGTCTGGTCTTTTCAATTTCCATTAAAAAGGCTGCAAAATTAAAACTGTGCCAAGCTGTAGAACCCTGAGTTTATAAAACAATTGCTTTCCAGCCCTTTAACTGAAGGATTTATTTAATTTTTTTTTTATTTTTAAAGTTCTGTTTAGATTTATTTACATAATGGCATCATCACGAAAAAAAAAAAAAAACTTGATTCAAAGTCTTGGTTTTGCTTGATTTGATTTCAACAGAAACAAATCCCTTCGGTTCGTTATTTATTCATTTGTTTGTTTATCTGAAACTCCTTGTTTAACATTCTGAATTCCCCTGTCTTTCTGAAGAGATTCTTTCAAATTACTGCACCAAAATCAGAACATTACCCTTTTAACTTCCAAATCCCAGTTACCGCTGTTCCGTTCCTTTTCAAACGTGGCTCTCTTGTATAGACGTTGGAAATGACTTCATCTTTTACCCAGGGCTGAACTTTCATTCATTTCTCCTAGGATAGGTACGATCAACCAGGTCCCGCTTGGTTTAATTGAAGTTTCACATTTCCCCGGACATGCAAATATCCTCTTCGTCCTGCAAACATATTTGAGACAGAAATAGAGTGTACAAATTAATTCTGCTCAGACTAATTGCATTTCCTTCTGGTCATAGGGAGTGCAGAACAATTTAAACAGCAATCGTCCTGCTAGCTCTAAATCTATTCTATTTTATACTTCAGGTCATCCTAAATCACCAATGCACAGATAGAGCACACAGAGTTTACTGATTGAGTTATTTGTTCAAAGGGAACTCTGGATCGTGGGATCGAAAGGTTACTTCAATGTTTGTTCAATATGGTCTTCTGCAATTCCAGTTCCAGATCTCATCCATTATTTTTGTACATTTTATTTGTTTTGCAAAATCTATGTTTTGCAGTCGATTTCTTTTTCCTTGCTAGTGGGCTTAAGGGCCATACTGTCTATCATGCCAGCCCCCCCCCCCCCCCCCCCAGCAGTCCCCTTTGTCCGGGACAGTGTTTGGGGAACATAGATCCTTCTGCTGGCCAGTGCTGGTACAGATTGTGTCCAAGCATGTGAAAGTGCGAGATGAATAATGTGCATTTAAGAACAATAAAATGTTTTGTCATATAATTAGTTTACCCACTTCCTGTCTTGAATGCCCAGACTTTACAGCTAAGGATCATGAGGCAGAAAAACTAACCGAGATGCTTTTGCGATTCACATGGCTACAGCGGAACAGAAGCCCACGCAAACTCACATATACAGTCCCACCGCATTTTAGAATTTCCGTCATGCCTCGTACACCAGCTACAGGAAGTACAAACAGCCCCTTCCAATGCCTTCAGGAGCTCGCGAGGTGCCGCACAGCCATGAGCCGGCATGCATTTCCGCTCAGAGACGAGCGGGATTTCCTTTTACACGGCTCCATCTTCAAGGTCAGCTTCAAATTAGCCTGGGATTCATTCAGTGCCGGTGTTTTCCTTGTCTAAATGAAGCTGAACTTAACATATTTATCAAAGGACATATATGTCATATTACGAAAGTAATAATAAAATTATTATTATTATTAATAATAATGTGGGACAGAACAGTGATGCGGTGATCAGCACTGTCCGTTCATACCTCTGGGACTAGGGTTCTTTGCCAGGATTCTATGTGTGTTCTATGTTCTCCCTGTGTTATTGTGGGGCTTCTTCCAGGTACTGTACTCTGGTTTCCCCTTCGCAGTCCAACATGCTGGGGCAAGTTGGAGTTACAGAAATTACCAGTAAGTGTGAATGGTGTGTGAGTGTGCCCCGTGATGGGTTGGCGCCCCCATCCTGGGTTGGTCCCCTCCTTTGTACCCATAGGCTCCAGACCCCCCCCCCCCCCCCCCCCACAACCCTGAATAGGCTGAGCTGTTACAGAAAATGGGTGGATAGTAAGGCCCAATTTTGGAGAATTCTTCTTTAGACTATGCTGTTCCTTTAAAATTTCACACACCTGTTCTTACTCTTGGGTCTGTGTTTAATGACTGACACACAGTTATCTATGATCTGCCTCTGGAAACAGAAGACTTGATAATTACAGCAGCTTCTTTTATATCTGTGACCTTGATAACAATAAAGCCAAGCAGGAAATTTAGGTCATTTTGTGGCTTTTCCGGTTATTTTTGCATATATAGGATTAATATTTCTACCTTGGATTCAGGACAAATGTAGTCATGCTGTAGGGCAAGATTTTATGAAAAACAGTGGTTGTCTTGTTTTGTATTTTTGTGTTACAATAAACTGGTTTTAATGTATTTTTAGTAGGAAAGACCTCCAATGATGTGCTTCCATTTATCTTTTGGGGGGAAAAAATACACAGAGAAGCTGGAATTATTAAACTTATGATCTTTGCAATGCAATAACCGCGGCGTATCTCAACGTACTTTAGCTCTCCAAGTGCTATCCAGTGCTTCTTTTATGCTTAAATATAATCTGTCAATTGTCAGGTAGCATAGAGGCCTTTCATCGAGCAAATCAAAGGAAGGCTACCCTCCTGTTCTTACTATATATAAAACACTTGCATCTGACAAAACTCCCTCCAAGGTGATATTTCAAAAGATGAAAGATGTGTTGTGTGCGTTACGTTTGAGTGATGGAAAGTAGCATGCAAACAACAATCAGGGCTGTTGTCGTCCCTTGGCAGGTGACTCGCTTTGTTGTTGCCGCTCTCCTCAAATATTGCACGTTAGAAGATTAATTGCTAACAGAATTTACCATTAATTTTCACCTGGGCTTCTTCAGATGATTACAAGCACATTCATATGCGCACGAGCAAGGCCACACACGGAGACGAAATTGTCTGTGAGTCTCAGGACCATCCAGAGGAATGAAAGGGAGGAAGAGAAAGAAACAGAATTTAATGTGACCAATCAGCAGAGAACAGTTTTAACAGTTTTAACATTACACAGACGCTCTTCAGGTTACCATGGTTTCTGTTGCGATATTTCGACTTTACGATGGGTATTCCAGTTCCATTCTGTTTTTCACTTCCGGTACATTACTCAATAAATTATATGAGATATTCAACACTTTATTATAAAATAGGCTTTGTGTTAATGATTTTACCCAATTTTAAGTGTTCCTAACATGTTTAAAGTAGGCTAGGCTATGATATTCGTTAGGTTAGGTGTACTTTATTAAAACGCATTTCCGCCTTACGATATTTTCTCCTTATCGGATCGTAACCCCATCGTAACCCGGGGAGCGTCTGTATTACAATATCACCTATATCGAAACAGAAGGAAGACTTCATAAACTGAAATATGACGTTAAAAGAAACAACCGCAGCAGCTTTCAGAAGTATGCAGCTATGATGGATTACTGGGGAATCGCGACAGACAATTGCTTAGACTCACGCGATGCGTTAAAGTCGACATTTAGCGCGAATACATGACATAGGATGATAGAAGACGCATGTTGCAGTTTTTTGCTTATTGGGGCATCGGTCATATTTTAAATATTTTGTCTTGCCAGCATCCAAAATGACGGAGAAGAAACTGTTTGGGGGGGAAAAAAGGAAACAAATATCTGAAAATGCTGATCTATCTTTGGACGTGTTCATGTGACCGACATGTTGTTTGAACACTGAAAAATGCAATTCTTTAAAAATGGGATCATTAATATATATGTACCAAGGGTCACTAGTCTGCAGATGAACACCAATAAGTCTCATATTAGCCTTAATCAATCATTCCCTTATTTGCATAGAGCATTTGACATTTCAGATAGTGTTTTAGCAAGTGCAAAAAATGGAAGCGGTAAAAGTAAAATAAATAAAAAAAAAAAAACGATGGCCAAATATGAATCTGTGACCTCCTTTTCGAAATACCATTCAGAACTGGTGTTTTCTGTATGCAGAATCACACAGGCAGCGAATTATGCAGCTCTGCTGGTCTGACTATAAAACAGCTAGTGTTTGAGGGTGATTTACTACAGAGCTGATAATAAGATGCAACTGCTTATGAAATATCAGATGAAAAGCCGGTTCTAAAGAGTAACATATAATGTAGCTGGAGACCTATGTGCAGGGGAGGTAGCCGTGGCGGGGAGAAGAGACGTTTGAGGAGGCAAGGATGACGGCGTCCAAAGGTGCCTGGTTCTTACACACAGCAAGGTGTGAGCTCTCCACCTCAGCGGAGGACGGAAGGGGATCGAGTCAGTCACATGTCAGCAGGATACAAAGAGACACTGTAAGTCCTGGTCTGTGCCAAGGACTGAGCATTCACACACGCGCGGTACCCGGCACCCTGTAGTCCTGGTCTGTGCCAAGGACTGAGCATTCACACACGCGCGGTACCCGGCACCCTGTAGTCCTGGTCTGTGCCAAGGACTGAGCATTCACACACGTGCGGTACCCGGCACCCTGTAGTCCTGGTCTGTGCCAAGGACTGAGCATTCACACACGCGCGGTACCCGGCACCCTGTAGTCCTGGTCTGTGCCAAGGACTGAGCATTCACACACGCTCGGTACCCAGCACCCTGTAGTCCTGGTCTGTGCCAAGGACTGAGCATTCACACAGACGTTCCAATAATATTATAGTAAGAATGTTCTCTGCCAGCTTTGAAAAGGCCTCTGTTCGATAAAGTTATGGGGTCGTTCGCTGTTAGCTTGGTAGAACTGCAAGGCCGCACTGGGCAAAGCCATGATGGAGTCTCTGCAGGCCAGCTGGTGGCCCTCACTTTGACTCCTTCACTGACTCGGGGTGAGCTAACGTGTGACAGCACGAACCAGTCAATTATCACCTCAGCAAGGGCTGCCGTGGTGTTGTCGGCCTCATAAATGCTCTTTGTGTTGTGAAATGAGTTATTACTTGCGACGCCTTTCTGAAGGAGTATTCATAGAGCTGTTAACTTTGAAAGTAGACTATAATTGCCATGGCTATTCTTGGCTAAGCTGAGCTGTTTTTTTTCCCCAGCAAGAGCTCATAAGTGTGTCTAGTTCTTATAAGAGTCAGTACTGGTTTGCATTTAGACCTAATTCCCATAAGAGCTACTTAAAATCCATAACAGCTCTTGTACTATACAAAGGCTCACGCTAAGATAGGTGGAATTAACAAAAAAAATGTAAATTAAAAAGAGCATTTTTCAAATAAACTAACTTCCAAATCAGGAGGCAGGCTCGACGATACAGTAACTGGGTTGTGTAAGATTTCGAAATGGCGGAAAATAATTATATAATATTTATATAACATTGTATACAACTATGAAACATTTTTTTAGAATGGAGGAGTTTTCTAGTCTCTTTTTTATTATAGAAAAAGTCAGCAGATTTTTTTTCTTTTTAGGAAAATGTCTCTCAAGCCCCTGCATCCCTTTGAGTTATTTTAGAAACAATTCTTTCATATCTCTATAAAGAGTAATAAGGTAGGAATCCAAACACTGTATTATTCAGAACATGTCACATGTCATATGTGTAACGACTGCCGACTGAGCCGGAATGAGCTATTATTGTACTTAAAATACATGCGTCTTTGGTCCAAACGCGGTGTCAAGGTAGGCAGTCCCCGGGTTTGTTATCTGTCAGCAGTGTAGAGGTCGGTGTATCCCCGGGGGGGTCGGAGGGGGCGGTAATGCTGACATTTGACTCCTGGATGCACATTCGCATCACTCAGCGTCACAATCCGTCACATGCAGCCTGAGAGACAGGACACCGCTGGCTGCGACTGGTCACTTAGCGGGGCGGTGATGCAGCCAAGCGACTCCGCCCACTGCCACCATGGGGGGAGGGGGGGGGGGTCTGGCATTATTTCACAGGGCAGTGGTGTGAAGTTGGGAGGTCACTGTCTGCCCTGGGCACCGCGTTGTAATGTCCTGCCAAGGGCCGCAGATGATGATCCCCTTCACAGCCTCGCTCCTGCCCCTTAATCTCCGAGCAAAGCCAGAATTTGTCTTTGCGAGCCCAGTGCATACAGAATTCAATACCGAGGCCCTTCCTCTCTAGCTGAAATTGATTCTTTATTGCTATGTTAGAAATGTGCTTTTTAATAATCACCTTAACATGCGGAACATGTCCCATTGTCATTATGAAATAGATGATCATGTGTACGTGTGGCCTCTTGTTTATTGTTTATTTTATATTAATAGAAATGTTAGGAATAGGGACACATCAGAAAGCAAGGGCTGCCTTACGGAGGTAAAATGATACTTAGTATCCCTTCCCAGAAATAAAGAGGGTTCCTTTGTCCATCACGCATTGTGTTTCCGTCATTGTTTGCCGTGATTCACGGCCCTGTATGCACGCAGCACGCAACACGCAACACTCAATTTCATACTCTCTTCAATTGTTTTTTTTTTTTTTCGCACCAAACACCCAGTTATCCTGAAAATCTGCATTTTCAAACTGATATGCGATGAAACCGAAATTGAGAGCCACGTTTTGACACAAGGGCAGCATCTCCTTCCTTTGACTAAGGTGCTGATCCTATTGCATCGATAAATTGGTCAATTTTAACGCAATTTAGCCATGTAACTAGAGGTAAAACCTAATTATTAGCAATTAAATGTGATTTAAACAGTGGAATGTCCTCCATAATTATTAAGTAGTATACATATGAATTGAGGGAGCAGAATTGAGACTTAGCGGTTAGCATGCAGATCTGAGCTCAGTTCCTATCTCAAGCTCTGTGTCTGTGTGCCTGTGTCTGTATGTGTCTGAGTGTGTGTGTGGACATGTGTACGTGTGTGTGTGTACGTGTGTGTGTGTATGTGTGTGTGTGTGAATGTGTGTGTCTGTGTGTGACGTTTGTATGTTCCCTCTGTGTTCCATGGAATGAGCCCAGGTCCTTATCTTCCTTCCGCAGTCCGAACACACATGCACACACACACACACACACACACACACACACACACACAAAGAGTTTCCAGCTGTACAGGATGGTCCAGTTTTGAACGAATACAGGATGCGTTTTGTCCCATATTTCCGTACATGTTGTTATACATACTCTAGGTTAGGGGTTACACAAAACGCAGACTCCCCGAGGTGAGGACCCTTATTTCCTCAGTTCGACAGCGGCAGCCCTACATGCACATAATCTGGTGTCTGTACAGTGTACAGTGGTGTCTGTGTTCCTGCAAGGGACCAGCACCCAGGCCCACCGAATGCCAGCACTGGATATGCAATTATGGAAAATGGTTGGATTTACATGCAGTGAATTTTGGCTAACAGTGTTTGACAAGGGTTAGTGGAGGACTTTCGCTGAGAAAAGGAGGGCAAACCCACAGATCTCCAGGATCTCCTCCTCCTCGTCCTCTCTGTCCAGGCTGCTGCATGCATTTTCCTGTGATATCGCTGTCCTCTGCGTCACAGAGCTCTCTCCTTAGTCCCCTTTAATCTTTTTTATGCAGACAAAAAAAAAAAAACAAACTTTCTCCGACATGTCATGTTTGTTGTGTATATGGGAATTAAAGGGATCAATCAAGCTGCGTTCTTTATCATTCTGTTTTATTTATTTGTTTTTTTTCTTCAAATTTGATTTCAAAAAGCCCAGGTTTCATTACAATGCGGGTTACAAACCAATAAGAAAATGTCTTTTTAATTGGCTCCTCATGGCATGTCAGAAAATAATTAAATCCTTTGCATACAATGCAACGCGAACAAATATGTTATTGATCTGAGAGAAATTCTTTGTTTATTAAGTAGCATCAACCATAATATCGGCCGCTGACGATGAGAGATGAAGAGGCTCGCGAATTAAGGTGTGTACACCGCTGGAATCCAGAGATATTACACACTGAGTCAAAGTCCGCGAAGACGTCAATAAGTATTTTCGTACTCAGCACCAGCAATATAACATAGTGGCAGAGGAGCACAATGAATGTTGAGGAAGGTGGGAACAATCAGTAGAAAAACCCCACTGCCCCCCCCCCCCCCCACGCTGAGACGGAGAAGCCTGCCACACACACAGACAACTAATCACGCCTGCCTACTGACGGATGGCTCATCCAGCTTCCAAATCTATCATACTGACCAAGCCGTGTTGACATTTGCCCATCCGATGGCGGACCTGCTGCTGAAGTACGCCATCTAGGCAGATACATCATTAACGGAGCCTCATGCAGGGTCTCGGGGTCTAAATCTTCTCGCCCATACAAGCTGCCGCTGCCTCATCTGACTCAGGAAACGTAAACAAATAAACAATCAAATAAATACATACAAATAAATTAATAACAAATACAAATAAATAAAAACAAATACATAAACAAGCAAACAAATTAAAAGACAGATAGATAGATAGATAGATAGATAGATAGATAGATAGATAGATAGATAGATAGATAGATAGATAGATAGATAGATAAAGGTCTTATTTGTAATATGGCTTGATGAGTGGCCAGGCCATTTTTAACAAGCAAGATTTACTGAGCTGTAGCGTGTTCCAGCCTCCCGCCTAAAATGTCGCTATCGATTACATCCATCTCGCCATTTATTAACATGTTAATTAAAAGAGACGCGGCGATAAGAGGTGGTAAACCAGCCCTGGCAGATATGCCGTGACGTCACGCTCCACCCGCGCCCAGACGCCTCGTTTATACCGTTTACAAGCAGGCCGTCGTCATTAAGTGGCGTTATTTTTGTTCCATAGTGTTATAAAAACAACAGCACTTTAGCAAGTTAAATTGCAGCCTAATGACCTGTAAATTTTGCCCCCGCGCACAATCATGCTTCCATTTGACTGTGATAGTTTTTTTTCCTACGATACTGTGATACGTAATTGCCTGAATTACACACAATACTGTTGGTTGCTTCTCTGCAGTTCAGGCTTTCATTGTGGAAAAGTAGCACACATGACATAACAGTGATAAAATTGTTGCATGATATATGCTATAAAATAAACTTCCTATTCTAGCTGTGCCCCTGAAAAGCACTGATGAAATATCAACATCCAACAAGCAACATTGAATTTGAGACAACACTGACCATTACATCTGATTCTAGGTGCCATATACCTGTAAGAGACCGATGTCAGACATTGTGCTGGTTTGTAATATATAAAGTTATTAATTATTAGCACAGGGTGGATTTTCGCGTAAAAACCCAAAGAACCAGCAGAGATGCGCATCAGTGTTTTTTTCTGCTTTGTAAATACTGTAAGTATCGCTGTGACAAACCTCGAGAATGTTTTCAGCACAATAATAGTAAAATTTGTGCGCTATCGATTTAAACTGAACTCTTTAATTTAATGCTTTAATGAATACTCACTCGTCCCCAATTTGAGCAACTCCATCATTAAAATGAGTTTCGTTTTCAGAGCGGACGGTCTGTCTAATGCATTTATGCACCATCTTTATCTTTAGTCCTCCTGTGCAACAGTTGTGTTATCATGCACTTTACATCTTTTTTTTACCCTTCGCCGCCGTAATTTGAGAGGCTTTCGCATCTAGCTTGAGATATGCATGCTGACAGCACTTCGCCTTTTCAGATGGTTTCCCTCAATGTTTTCTAAGAGAAGGATGAACCAGAAAAGTCAGCGTTTCCACTGAAATGGCTAAGAGACTGAAGTGAACCGTGCCACAAAAGTCGTCCTTGAGACATGCACCCTTGAGAACAGGTTTCTGGGAAATTACCCAGTTGTGTAAACGGGGGGGAACTATAACTGAAGAGATACCTATTCAAAAACAAATCAAGTGTTAAACAGCCTATGATAATAAGCCATCTGTAATATAAGATATTGAATAACAATAATAATAATAATAATAATAATAATAATAATAGATTAGATAGATTATAATAGATAGAAAGGTTGTTGGTTCGAATCCCAGCAAAGCACCACTGAGGTACCCTGAGTAAGGTACCGCCCTCAAGCCCTGCTCCCCGGGCGCTGAATTAGCTGCCCCCTGCTATGTCACGATGTCACATACGGGTTAAATGCAAAGAACACGTTTCGTTGTTGTGCACAGTGTGTCAACAATGACAGTTAATCACTAAATTATAAATAATAATAATAATAATAATAATAATAATAATAATAATAAAACCGTTCTATGTTCTACACAACTTACCCAGAGGTACAGTGAAACAAGAAAGAAAGAAAGAAAGACAGAAAGAAAGAAAGAAAGAATGAAAGAAAGAAAGAAAGAAAGAAAGAAAGAAAGAAAGAAAGAAAGAGTGTGTTTACAGGAAAGCAGGCAGTGACCAAACTCCGGCTGCTCTCATATGGCTTTTCCTGCAGCTGCCTGGCGTTATTACACATTGTTGTAGTAATAATGCTTCAGCGGGCTATTTTTAGTAAATGGGATCTGCGGGCTGATCCTCAGAGTGACTTTCTCCGGGGAAATAAGTGTGATCGCTGCAGACATCGGCGACGTGCCTCCAAGTGCTCGGGCGACGCTTATTCCCCCGACGCGCCGCAGCCCCCGATCGAGGCTCGTTGGTGCCGCGGTGCGCGAACCGCAGGGGGATCGTGGTACTGCGGGGGGGTTCTTATCAAATAATCAAGTGACATCAATACTGGGAAATATGCGACATGTGACAATGACAAATACAGTCTGTCATGCCGAATGAGCATAATCTAATGTCATGATCATAGTTCATCAATGATCATAATTAATATCAAATATGAGACTCAAGCCATCATGCCGATACACAATGAATGGCTGGCAAAATTAAAACTTGTATATCAAAATCAGTAATGGGAACAAACCAAAGATAAAAAAAAACTGGATGTTTCTACTGTCTTACGTCTTCATGCCATAAATAGTTAGGAAATTACGATGCCGTGGGCTCTTCAGCAGTGGATATTGCTTTGACTCTACCAGTGTCAGGTCCCTCACATGAAATTTGGATGTGTTTTTAATGTTTTATGGTCCTCATAACTTTTCTCCTTTTTAGAAATAATACAAATCACTACAGCAATCGCTCCGGTTGGAATTTTCTTGAGATAGGAATGAAAGCATTTTAGATTCTTTGGGACTTTGTTGCGAGTCACTTCAAAAATGCGGCTTTCATGTCTTTTATCCAGGACCAGACTGCTTACAGACATCTTTAAAGCACTAGTGGGACCTTGTAAAATATCCACAATTTATAGTGCAATTTGTGAACATTGGGCATTTTACTTTTTTTTTTCCTAAATGATTTTTTTTGCAGATATCAGCGTCCCTCTGCAGTTGTCCTCTGCTACATATACCTCCATATATTTCGCTTGTTACGAAATATACGAGTGCGAAAGTTTACCAGGGTCAACTGAGTGTAGTAGCAAGGGATTATGGGAAAACACTCTCGCTGAAACGCGATCAATGTCGCCTGCGCTCTTATGATCTGAAAATGTCTCCTCTGTCATGTCAGCCTGCAAACATTTTACATCCTAGGAGGAAGCAATCTGTCAAGGCCAACGGCCTTTGGCACAGTCGATTCAAAAGAATAAATCATCAACTTAATGTTAAGAGAAAATGTAATCAGGAACTGATAGGGTAACTAGAATTTAGGTGAACACAATAAACCCGTCACAGCAGATGTTACTTTTGTGGGAATCTATTTGATCTGGGAACGTATCAGATTAACTCCTTCAAGGATTACAGCTTTAAACTATCCATTACACACGTGAGCTTCCGCAAAACCAGCCACACCTTCATAAATATATATATTAATTTACATTTGCTTTTATGTAGCAGAGGCTTTTGTCCGAAGTGAAACAAATAATCAAATTGTCAAGAAGTCGACTAGACGTAAATACGGCTAGGCTGAGCTTCCAGCGAACGCCCAGCTACAAGCGTGAGCAGAATTTGAGCTGCACTAAGAACAACTAACAAATGACGAACCTAATAAGACTAATCAAGGACCAGCAGGGCAACATTAAGGGCCGTCAGGGAATACTGAGTGCTATCAGGCTAGGAGAGGAATGTCTTTAGCCGACGCGCCGTTTCTTGAAGGTGAAGAAGGAGTCTCATGAGCCGTTGTGGTTCGGCAGCTCATTCCAGCATCGGGGAACCACACGGTAGGAAGGTCTGGAGTGACTTTTCTCGCGTGCCGGAGGGATCGCTGTAACATTACCTCATATAGGATTCCAGGTTTACCTAAGGACATTCTGGGTAATTTCAGTCTGGCTATTACTTCTGATCTTTTCATGCATACTTCATAATCTCAAAATATGATTACAAATTAAATAACAATAGTTGCCGTTTGTAATTACTGTGTGAGATGTAAGTGGTTTTATTTCCATCGCAGCATAGTAACAAGGCCAGGCCACGGTGTTCTGGCGCCCCCTAGGCGAGATTCTGCCGACCGCCCCCCCGTCCCCCACCTCCAGAGTAGCAGAAAACACATTTTGTCTGTCCATTTCCGTAGCACATGGTATCGGGCTGCTAACTAGCTAGTTTGTCTCTGTTACACAAGAAATGTAGTGGAATATTAAAAGTACTGCAAATAAATGTCACAGAATGCAAGCAAAGGTAGCCTGATATTTTTCACTTGCTCTGTAGCGCCCCCCCAATCTAACTGCGCCCTAGGCAATCGCCTAAACCACCTAAAGGGTGGGCCGGCCCTGTATAATAAGCAGAATGGGTAAAATGATAATTGAGAGTTTTTTATATGAAACAACACAAGCTGAATCCCATGTCAACTTTGCACACTGGAATTCCATTATAGGATATCTACGTCTTATTAACCACACACGTGTGCCTTAATTGAATATATATGTCGGCAAAACCGTTCTCTCCAACTTAGTTGAATCCCTGGAAAATATTTGAGGGGAAGTTAAAACAATTTTTTCCCCCCCCCCCATCCTTTGTAGGCTCATATCTGTCACCCGTGGGATTAATTATCTATAAACTGAGAGCTAAAAAAAAAAACCAAAAATGGAGGGCATAGCTAGGACACTTTGAGAAAGGAAAAAAATGAAAACCTTAACGAAATCCTGGTCGAGACTGAAAGCGAAATGACAGTTTAAACATTATACAGAGTTCAGCACGCTTCATGAAAATTTAAAGCAAGATGCCGAAGGCTAAAATGTCAAGGGAATGAATCAAAATGTACATAATCCTTTATTCTGAGAAGCGACTGGCAGATATACAGAGATAGCCCATGCACTGGGTCAGGGTTAGCTGAGGTTTGTGTGTCAACACGTCTGAGTGGGCAATTCTTCGTAGCCTTTTGGTTCCCATGAGTTTCTGTACATAGCCCTCTGCACTCGTTCAAAATCCGAACCATACTGACAGTACGTAGCATTTTAGCCATAAAGCGCTATGCAGGTAAAGTCCAGCCAGATGAGCAGATGAATGGAAATGATGTAGGCCAGACTGGACAAGTGTAGAGGAGAGCTGGTTTGGGGCCAAAAACTGATCCTGCTAAAGTTTCCTTAAATTGTGGCTGCCGGGTTGATTAAAGTCTTGACCGCTCTCAGTTTGTCTGGCTTCCCTTCGGTATTTACTGCGTTTCCTTGGAGGACGGCCAGAGATGACAAAATCTGAGAAGCCAAAAATGCTTAGCCAGCGCTGAAGGAGTCGCAATGGGATGGCTTAGTGTAAAATCCGCAATTCATCCATTGCTGCAAGAATGCAAGGTGGCCTTTTTCATACCCTGAGCCTCCTCGGTTGCATGACACCGTAGAAGCCTTTCCCTGGTCATCAGCACCTACTCACGTAAACAGACATCCAAATTATTTTTAGTGTATACTTTTATAGAACTTTACGTCAACGTACATTCAAACCAAGAGCCATCTAGTGCATGTATAGTGCAAATGTAAGCTAATAATGACAGCTCAGAGCTATTTATTGAGCTCATGACAAGATAATGACGTGTTGTGGGATTCCTACACGCTATGCCGTTTTCTCGATTTTACACACACTGCCGGTATTTTCTTGAAAGAGGTCGTATTTATTTGGTTCCATCAGCAGATACGTCCTGCATGGCAGAGAGGATTCCCAACCGGATGGTACGAAGGTAGCCCTACCCAGCTACTTATTATTATAGTATTATAGAAAATTGATAAATGTGCAGAGTAAGAGAGAGGAGAGAAAATATTTGGTATGATTTTAGATATGATTATTCATGTAGTGTGTTACTTAGTGCTTGATTTGTTATTCAGGCCTAATTATGGTCACACTACCTTGGATGGGGTTAGGAGGGAAACAAATAGATCATGTGAGAGACTGGCAACCCTTTGTGATGGCAGAGGACTCCTATACGTCCCTTATTTGATCTTCTCTTTGTCCCGTTGTCCCCCTATGCACCTGTCCCCTACTTTGTAACTGTAGCACAAGAATTTTACTGTGTCCCTTGATGTACATGACAAGAGAACCTGAAACCGATTCAGGGTATTTACAGTAGTACAGAGTGTGAAGAACGTAGGTGGACACATCCTCTCTCACTCACTCTGTTACCGTAACTTGTTGAGTAAATGTCCCTGTTATCACACGTCTTTGTAGCCAGTTCAGTCAAAACTGTGCATTTATTCAATATATTAGAAGCACTTGGCAACACGCTATAAGGAACAGAAGCGATGAAAACATTGTGACATGTGAGCTGACATTTGACATACTCCACCATAATATTTATTATTGTTATGTTTTTCATGCGTGGAATTAGTCATATTTCTTACAGCGCAGCCTGGTGATTTTCCTTCTGGACACTGCAAATTGCATTTTGATATGACTCTTTGGTTTTACATAATAAGATAAATGCACAGCCTTAGTAAACCGGGCCTATGTAGGATTTATTTATTTTTTTATTATAATCAGGAAGGCAGATGGGGTCATTAACTATAAAAAAAAAAGAAAATGATTTTTAAACGATCCAGGCAAGTTTGTGTATAATTGTTTTCCAGCGAACCGATCTTTTAGCGAAATATTATCAGGAAAAGCAGTACATCTACAGTAGTATAATACAATGCACGTGTATGAGATAAAAGTACCCAAATTAAAAGTAGCCTAAAAGCATAAAATCATTAAAATTTTAATTCACCGATTATATCAGTAGTTATCGAAGTGCACAGCGTTAATGGCCACACCCTGAAGGTACACAATGGTTTCCATATCAGATCTACAGACCACTAGACAGATAAATGGGTATATTTTTGACTTTTGAGTTAATATTACACTTCTATGGTACTTGATGAAATGTGAAATTTTTTTCTTTGTGAACTAGTTATATTTATAAACCAGTGTAAACCAGTCCTCTATAAAGCTGCTTGACAACGCGGTGTTTGATGTTCGTGATTTGTAAAACCATACCCTTCCTGTGAAAAATATTTGTATTTTTCTTTGTGAGAACATTCACAAAAAATTACTTAGTGTGGAATTCTTGGTAGAATTGTTGTTTTAGTCTTTAAAGTGGATAAATGAATAAATATTAAATGTGATGTGTGACACAACAAAGGAACTGTATTCCAGGTGTTATAAATTATTGTATTTCCCTTTTTCGAGCACATTAATTATATATGCAGTATTTGCCTAAATGTAGCAATTATTTCAGCTACTGCAGGCGCATATCTTTTTGTTGAGGAGACACAAAGAAATCTCTGCTCGTCAAATCAGCAAAAATGTTTTGGATTTTCACCATCTGTAATGTGTTTTTGCCCAAGGCTCGGGAAAACGAACGAAGAAACTGCACCTGCCAATTAAATAAAATGTGACATGAAGGGGTGTTCTCCTGGACAACACTATCCAGGCCGGTGTTTATCCTCGCAAGGCAAAAAAAAAAGCTAGCCTCATCCGTATACAGCCGTGAGTTAATTGCCTGAGAGCAGTGACAATACCGTCTCTTTTTTTTCAAGAGAAAAATACTTGCACCAAGAAATAAATCTCCACCTACAGATTACCACCAGCACCGGGCTTTGTCAAAGAGTCTACATCCCCTTTTTTGTGGATAACCTTGTGGATTATCGCTCATGTGTGGTACATAGTACACTGTCTCCGGGTCCTGTGGACCGAAAAAATATGAAGGACCCCTGAATCCTCCTAGCCAAGATTATGTGCTACCCACAGACTTAGCAATGCAGAGTGCTGGCTACCGATCCCATCCCATCTACAGTAGTGTGCTGTTTGAATAGCTACTCTTGGATTAAGGCGGATTTTCGTAATTAACTTTCTCATCAGTATGTGCTTCTGAAGATGCACTGGCCACAAGTGATCGCAACTGGCGTCTTGTCTGGGGGGCGTGAGCCAATATTACACTGACAACAGAGCACCACAAATCATCCACACTTGAGTCCTCTCCATCATACGTCATTCTGGAAGCACTCGCCAGTTGGCTGCCCTAATTCCCAGCAGTTTCCTGACTCAGGCACTACTGGGCGGAAAACCTAGCAGTGCGGCTGGGGTACTGCGCATCTTTGTCTTGTCCAAGCAAAATTACGTTTTTGTGACATATCACCACAACCTAAGAATAAAGTTCTTATTATACTGTGCGGTATGGTGCGTCACTTCCACATGCCACACTCAATCGACATCTCTAAAAACGATTGACCTAAAATAAAATCTGCATTTCAACATATCAACCTCAGATCAGTGTTACGAAAAAATGACAGTGCTGACTCACAAATTTCGCTGAAAGACATTGTTGTTTTTACGTAATATTATGACTCAGTTGGGTTGGCGCCTCATCCAGGATTATCCCCTGCCTTTCTGGGAGAAATTTTGTATCCCGATGACCCTGCATAGGACAAGCGGCTATAGAAGATGGATGGATGGACTCAGTATTAACGCTAAAATTACCTGAGCAGCACTGAGCGTTTGGTGCATATTTTATATTAGATTTTTCTATTCTGATCACAGTCAGATATTGAATAATGTTGCTCCCTTTTTAATCTGTAAAACATCAGTCTGGCAGACCATGTAAAGTCCATTGCGTTTTTTTCCTGGGGAAATTTAATGTCAATTTTTGTCGCATTATGCAGTATGTCCATCTGTGCGCTGACAAATTTTAGGGGTGCACAAGTTTGAAATGGGGAATACGAAATAAATATTAGCTATTTCATAATTTTTGTGTAAGTCATTAGTTTGTCACTTGTAGCGTTGACTGATGTATTAGGTGTGGTATTTATTGTTGTCTACCTAATATTTAATAATAATACTAATTATCATTATTATTATTATTTAGTAGAAGAACACAGATTCATATTGGTCACATTGAAACATGGTTTCGCGGAATTACTAATTGCATGTAACATTTCTCAAAATAATGACCAATCACATAGCTGCTCCAGGCCACTTTGTTTAATTTCATGCCGAATCCCCCCCCTCCCCCATCTCCCCAGTGGGGGGCACATAGCCTTGGTTTTCTGAAATCAGGAGAAAGGATGAGAGGTGGTTTTTGTGGTGATTTTTTTTTTTTTTTTTTTTTTACTAAACGTTAAAAAATTCAATACAGTTTACAAGACTTCATAATTAAATGTCACAGTTCAGTGGTGCATAACATTACACGACTCCCCAAGGTAGACCTTCTTTTGACAGTGTTTCTCAACCCAGTCCTCAGGGACCCCCACACAGTCTGCATTTTTGCTCCCTCTCAGTTCCCTGCCAGCAGTCCACATTTTTGCTCCTTCCCAGCTCCCTACCAGACAGCCCACATTTTTGCTCCCTCCCAGCTCCCTACCAGACAGCCCACATTTTTGCTCCCTCCCAGCTCCCTACCAGACAGCCCACATTTTTGCTCCCTCCCAGCTCCCTACCAGACAGCCCACCTTTTGTCTCCCTCCCAGCTCTCCCAGACAGTCTGCTTTTTTGCTCATTCTCAACTCCCAGTCAGACTGTCCACATTTTTGCTCCCTCCCAGCTCCTTGAAAGAGAGTCCACATTTTTGTATATGTGTGTATATGTGTGTGTGTTTGTCACACTGGAAAATATATTTGTGATCAAATAAATTAATTGTGTGTTAAACAACAACAATATGATATGGAGAACTGAATACGGAGCAAACAGCTGAATGTCAAAAACACAAGTGAAAAATGTGCATCCCTCTTGCGTGACTGCTTACTCAGTGCAGGGTCATGAGGATGTTGGATCCAGTCCCAGACTACATAGGACAGGGTGACGGGGCGCATCATGAAGGGGATGCCAGTCCATCGCCGTATGGAGTGTACTCCCACAAACGGCAGCATTTATAGAAAATCAAAAGAAAAACATTTGTTTGCAAGCCTGCAGGCATATTCGCTGCTTTGGGTTTTGAATTTGCCATTAACTGTGAGTTAAATATTTAACAAGGTGACATCACAAAATGGAAAGTGACACGTTTGAGATGGTTGTACAAAGTCCATGCTGTACTGTACTGGGCCTTTCATAGCGGCACGTTTGTGAAGTAGCGATACAACATTTTACTCAACGAATATTTTTTACTCAATATTTTACTCACTACTCATCTGAAAAAAAACGTAAAACAGACATTTTGACATCATCCTCTACATTTCTGATATGACGTGCGGCAGCGACAGAAAACAGCAGTACATTTGCTCCATTGTTGTTCTAGTGTTCAAGTGCCTTAAGAGAACAGCTAGTGTACCCCCCCCCCCCCCGCCCCCCGTGCCCCCAAAGTCAGTTTCAAGGCGTACAAATCCAGAATGACCCGTATGACCAGGCATCAAAAATCCAACAACAGTTTGTGTAAGTGCAAACAACGTTGACAGTACTTACATCAATCACAGAGTTCATTAGTCAAGTCGTTAGTTGTGTTTCTTGGGTAAATTGCTGCTTCACTTTAATAGAATCTAGTAAACCGCATACACTATTGATTACTCCTGCTGCCAATTAATTAGCCTTATAAGCATTTTGGCTACTAGGAAAAGTGTTAATGGCTTGTTTGCCACTTAAGACTGTCCTCTGGATTCATTAGGTCTCGTCCAGAAAGTAAGATGGACCCCAATAAGCAAGTAAATTATACTGACATTTTACACTTCATAGTAAAGTGACACCATCCATCCTGATTGCCTTTTATGCCTTTTAGTATTTCTTCGCAAATTCTGAAACTGAACGAATCGATTCTGCGCCAATTTTTTCCAAAATAGGACGACAATTGTTCATGTTATGTCACTATTATTTGGGATTTTGACTGCAAAGTCTTGCCGCATTTCTGATAAAAGTCAAACCTTTTGCCTCGATAAAAATGTTTAATTTGTTTTGCAAAATGCACGTTCTATCGTTCATTATATTCACACTAAGTGCGTCGCTTTAAGAATTCCTGTGACATTATTGAATGTGTCTGCAGCCGTGTTTTGTTTGCAGAGAATGTGCAGATCCCTAGGGCCAAACAAAGCAGCGTGCCCAACTTCATACCAAACGAGGGGGGGGGGGGGGGGGGCAGTTTAGTACAGATAAACACCAGTGTCAAATAATTCCCTCCTGCCACTGATTCCCCATTAATACAAGTTGTCTTATTTGCATTAGCTATGTATAATAAACATTCACATTAAAATCTTTTACCATGCTTGAAGCTACTTTTAGACTTTGGCGTGTTGTTGACGTGGGACACGCATCCTATGATACTTCTTGCTGATTCCACCCTTTGGTTGTCATTTGTAAATTCTCTCAGGGGCATCCATCCATCCATCCATCCATTTTCTAAACCGCTTATCCTACTGGGTCGCGGGGGGTCCGGAGCCTATCCCGGAAGCAAAGGGCACGAGGCAGGGAACGAAAATTGTAATTGCAATCGTAATTTCAATCGCAAGATAATTATGGAAGAGGAAAAGGAATTTATTTAAATAATTCAAACCAAATAAGTAAAAGTGTTTTGTTTTGCAAATAAAGTAGCAAGATCGTCAAAGTGCGACACCCATATATCTGTTTTCAAGTTTAAGCAGTTTTGTGGAAGTTTGTTATTCATGACTGCTAAGTGGTTTTCATCACCATCCATCTATCCATCCATCAAAATCGAAATAATAGGTTTTTATTACATTGTGAGGTACATTTGCTCCCCGCATTGCAATTTAAACATAATCCACAACACACACACATACACACACTCACAGGGTGACCTTTGCAGAAAATAATTGACATTTTCCATTGGCAGCTAAACAAACCAACCTTGAGCATGGTATAGCTACTGTACAAAGTTGCCTCGATTAACAGCAAACCGATTGCCTTTTGCTTGTCTTTCCTATCCTAAATTACAACCTTGGCAAACAACAGGAATTCCACCGGCAGCGCAGTGAAATCTTGCCCCAGAACACGCCTCGCTGATGCAGGCAGCTGACGCAGAGGTGTTGGCGTTGACCTCCCCCTGTTTAACCTTAACACCATGTACCTCCAGAGGGTCACCGGCACTGTCCCTCCCCCCAGATCTGCCATCTGTCCCCACGTTGTGCACCCCGAGTGCATGAAATGCACAATAACATGCTAGGCGGAGCACGAAGCCCCACATGCGCATATTTAGTTGCGCCGATATGTAGCCAGCAAGACAAGTATTTTATTATAAATTGGGCCATGCAATCTTATAATTAAGGAGCAGCAGGCCCCCCCCCCCCCCCTTGCTGAGCCAATGGGTGATTTCAGCTGCTAAATATCGAGGCATGAATTAGAATTATTCAAACCTTCTAGTGCAATGCCTGCTACCAAGACATAGGCTCATGATTGACATCAGGGACATTGTTAGACTACTCCTAACCCTCCTAAAATGTTTTTTCCACCCCCCACTCTCAGCCCCCCTATGCATTCATCTGTAACTATGCTCCTAATTTACATAAACAAAACAAAAAATATTTTTTCTGAGTCATGTTCAGTTCCCTAGTCCTTATATGGGAATAATAACAAACATTTCTTCCATAAAAGAAAACAAAATAAAAATTGAATTCGCTAATAAAAAAAGTCCCATCGCTGATATGAAGCATGTCAGTAATGCGGCGGTCTGAAGATGAGGTGATCTGGCTTGACGTCGCATGAAGCGCATATGCAGAAAGCGTGCAGCCATGCAGATCCGCCGCCACCGCATTTAATGAACTGCATGCATATCAATGGATCATTTTCTGGGGAACACTGCCCCCCCCCCCCCACCCCCGTCTCCTCAATCTCTTGGGCTGATCGCAGCTGGAGAGGAGAGTCGGAAACTGATGACCTGTCCAGATGAAGGCTTTTCCCCGCGGAATCGGAAATGTACAGACAAGTCAGAGAGCAAATGGGATTTGGGTAACAAATACGGCCAGGGCTGGCTGTTCGCCTTCGTGTTGCTGCTGTTTTATGGGCTCTGACTGGCTTCAGCAGGAAGGTGACAGGGGTACTGATAAGAGCCTGTGAGCTGATGACCGCGCTGTAGGCTGCGATTGTCTCTGTCCTGAGTTGCGCTGTATGTGAAGAAGCCAACAGATCAGGATGGTCCTCCTCCTTGTATGGAAAGGGGCCTCTTCAATGGACTGAGCCCCTTACAAAGGCCTTTAGACTGTGTTTACCATAAAAAAATGAACCAGAGTTCTGGGTTTGTTATTAGGATGCTGAGAAGGATTTGCATTCATCCATGTTCTGAAACCACTGGTCCTATTCAGGGTCACAGAGCGTCCAAAGCCTGTCCTGGAAGCTACGGGCATGAGGCAGGGAATAACCCGGCATTAGTGCCAGCCCATCGCAGGGCACACTCACACAGCATTCACACCCTCACACAAGCACACCTACGGGCAATCTGGTAACTCCAATCAGCCTCCGCAGGCTTTTGGACATTGGGGGTAATCCGGAGAACCCAAAGGAAGCCCCACAACAAAATGGGGAGAACTTGCAAACTCCACACACGCACGGAACCCTGGCAGAGACTCGAACCCGGGGCCCAGTGGTGTGAGGCAACAGTGCCAATCACTGCACTACCATGCCACCCATATTTTGAATATTATTTGTACGTATATATTCACAAAGCTTATTGATTTGATTGAAGAGACTAATAATTTGGAGCCTGATATTGTCCAGTGTGTGCAAATACCCTGAGATGGACGCGGATTACGTGAGAACAGTTTCCCAATGTTGAGATTACAACTGATAACGTCACAAATAATACTGAACTTCATGCGAATCCACGTTAAAAGAATTTAAACAAACACAGACTTTTTAAAATTATAGTAAAGATGAAGATGAGTGATTAATATTCGGTACAAAAAAACTGCAGGGGCCAAAATAAATAATGATTAATGATGCTAGGGGCAGTTACTGCGGACCGCGTGGACTCGAGACCCGTTTACTGCCATACAGCTGCGAGCCTGACGGAGTACGTGACCACGTGAATGACGCTAGCTATGGCTAAAAAAGAAGGAAGCGTGTCTAATCCCACGCTGAGCCGTTTACTGCGGCATTTCCGGAAGCGAATCAAGCGGCTGATGATAAGTGGGGGAATTTATCAAATTGCCCTCCAAACTCGACGCCGTTCCCACTCAAATATCGGCGCTCTCTGGAAAACACAAAGAGACCGACTCCCATAACATAATGAGCATTTACCGAGTTAATATGCGCTTAAACATCAAAGTCACTGTATCGTCGGGTTTAATTTTATCTTCATTTAAATGAAGACGTTCCTTGGTATGGACACACAGAATAATGAAATGACATCCTCTGTATCTGCTGCTCCCCTGTCACCAGCCTCTAATTGTTATTCAGTGTCTCACAGCATAGCTGCCAGATTAATATCAGGCTAATAAAAACAAAGATACTTAGATATGTTTATCTTACAGTCGCGGTGGCGTTTTCAGACACTAGAGAGAGCCTGTTCGTAAATCGCATACGTGTTTCGTCGTCGCACTTTTTGGCTAGCGTGACGACAAACGCTCCTCTGTGTCTCGGAGTGATTCTGTGAATTTCTGTACAACCCCACGATATCTGAATCCCAGACACTGGAGTAAGTGGGACTGTATGTTAATCAATGGCACTATCTGCGTCCTGTTTATCTCCGAAGGCTTCTCCAGCTGCTTACAGCCAGGCATTAAGTTAAAACACCTAAACTGCAAGACGGCATCTTCACGCCGATCATCTCGCATATATAAGGAGTTGATATGTATAAACCCTATTCCGAAATTGCAAACAATGGACTTACTGTTTATTGGATTAATAGAATAAAGTGCACTAATCCCGAATGCAGTTTTTAGTTGAAAATCGTAAATTGGCTCCAGTTGTCAGTATGGTTTCAATTTCAAGTTAACATCTAATTCTTTAGGTCCTAAGTAATGTATCTGAATGATTGTCTAAACCTTGGCAAAGAATTATATTAAGATTGAGCAAAATAAGATATTATCCTGTACTGATGATTATGCTTAGAACATTAAGAAGAACCACTGAGAACATCCTGACATGAAGCATCACAGGAACGGCACCGTGAGGGCGGTACGATCGGCGGAATGCCGCATCTGCGCGGAGCTTCCTGACCTGCAGTCCATCTACAGCAAGCGCTGCTGGACCAAGGCCAGGAACCCAGTGAAGGTTCCCAGCTAGACAAACACTGAACACTTTTCTCTGCTGCGGTCAGGGAAGTACTTCTGCTCCCTGAAGACCAACGCAGAGTAAGGAGATGTTTCCTCTCGCACGAACCCTCAACCAGGGCAACACCTAGGACTGACTTGGCTGTTAACCACCCTCCCCCTACACACAAATATATTAACCATTTATCACTTATGGAATTACCTCTTATTTCTGCACATATGTGTAACTTAAATCTTATACATGCACATCATTTTAAAACTCTTATGCGTAAATTCCTTATTCTCTAATTGTAAAATTACATTCCACTGCAATCCAAACAGTGTATGACTGATATGTGATGAATAACATTTGAAATCAATGGAACAGAAGGCTATTAAACAGCCTTTAAGATTAGCTTGTAAAGGCCAAGGATAGAAAATGTAGCAGATCTTATTCCTGCTAGTACAAGCAATTAGTTGAATGAATGGCATTCTAGTCAGTGTTATTTACTGGTGGATTTAGCTATGGGCAACTTGGGCACCTGCCTGGGGTTGCATCTTGCTGGGGTGGCATGGGGTGCCCACAGAAAAAAATCGGTTGTGACATTTGCACAGCTGGTTTTCTGTCGCTCACATGCACGTGCCGTCAGTGGTGTCCTGTCACTGTGTCGGTCAGTTAACCTTGTCGGAGTCGGCGATCTGATTCTAGTCTGTGCTCTAGGCAGGCTGCCACTCAGAAGTACGAGATGGGGAGGGGGGCAGGGCTGGGGTAAAAACAGGCTGCCCCACTGGAAGCTAGAGGTGGGGGGAGCGGGGAAGTCTATCAAATAGCCCAAATAGCCTTTAACTTTGTACAGTACTGATGCAATTAGAAAAATCTATTTTAAATTGATCATTATTTATTATATAATTTCAAGTTATTTTTATAAAAATGTCAGTTACTGACAGTTACCCAATTTTTGTTGGCAAGGGGAACCACGACCACTATTTTTATATTATTATTATTATTATTATTATTATTATTATCTGTGATGGATTGGCGTCCCTTGCTGAATTCTTCCCTGCCCTGCATCTGTTTCTTGATAGGCTCCAGACCTCCGTGACCTTGCACAGGACAGGCGGTTATGGAAGATGGATGGATGAGGATGATGATGATTATTATTATTGTTGTTTTTATTAAAAAATAACAACCCTGCCGCTGTAGTTTTTATTATCTGGTGATAAGTCAATGCCAAAATTGCATGTCTGCTAATGTCCACTACGGCTACTGCAGTTGCCTCTCAATAAGCTTCATTACGGCCCTAAGAACGATCAGACCAAAGAACGATCAGACCTAAGAACTATCAGACCTTTCTCAATAGAACGTAACTCAACGGATGACTGTATTTTAGGGTAACGATCATAAAATGTGTAAGACGTATGTCTTACCAGTATTCTCAAAAGTGAACTCATAATAGAGCTTAAAACTATTAATTAGAATTCTCACTTTGGTTCCCAGTTTGTTTAATTAAATAACAGCTGAGTTATTTATATCCTTGTCTAACACGCTATATTCAGGGTGCTAAATATACTTAACAAATTTCACTCGGAAGACATCTCACTTTTATATACATAGGCTTGTACGAAATCCTTATCCACAGCCAAAGCGCAGCCTAACTTTGTTCTCCGACAGCTGTTTTGTTTTGCGATTTTTCTGGGCAAATACATATTTTGCAAAACTGCCATTTTGCAAAGGAATACCGAAGAAAACAAGCTGACAAGTAGATATCCAACTGTCTTCTAGAAACATCTGCTTCTACATTTTGTTTCTTTTCGATTTCCGTCTACAGGCATGAGTTAATCGGGACGAAGGTCAGCTAATGGGTAATGTTTGTTGCCGAGGTCTTCCTGCTCAGAAGCCTCAAGGAGAACACCATGTCCTACAGCGCTTGGGTTAGCACTACCTGTCTTTCCAAGAAAGGGGGAACGACGTGTGGCGCTGCGAAGTATTTTTCCACTGTCCGGCCCCATCGCTGTGCTGGGAGTTAGCATGCTTGCTCAGTTTACGGCTGCTGCTTAGCTGCATAAACAGCTGGTTGAGGGAAAGAGGGTTTTCTCTGTCTGCCCGTTTCGCTGATGAAGACGGGCAACGTGTCCGCTTCACGGAGGATGGCAGGGCATGTGTTGGCTTGCAGAGGGGATGCCCTCAGGCGAGCCTGTTAGGTGCCTCGCACTCGGAACTGGGGCCAGCATGCTCGGAGCAGGATCCACGACAGAATTAGGGCATATCCCACTGCCTCCAGGTACCCAGAGGCTGGGATTGAAACCTCACTCAAACTGGCAATTCAGAGAGCAGAGTCACATCCCCTCTGTCCACCTGATAAGATCGTGTTGTCCACAGACAGCCCACATTTTTGCTCCCTCCCATCTCTCTGTCTGATTTTTGAGCTATAATTTCAGTTTTTCCTTCCTTTGTGCTAAATAACTTCAGTCCAAATTCCATGATCAGATATTTAATCAGTTGCTCCAGAAAGACTCTTACATGCACATATCATATTACACCAGTGATACACAAAATTTCATTAAGGATGCAGATACAGTCAGAGTCATTCCGTCTAGTAAATGTGATCAGTAGGTGGCTCTGGAACATTTGCTCACTTTGTCTTTTTTTTTTTCAAAGCAGAATACAATTGTGACTCAATAATATCGTTGCCCAAGGGTAAAACAGTCTCCACCATCGATGGGCTTAATGACGTTTGTCTTGCAAGCCGCCCTCTGCTGGCCGCTTACATCCCATTAGATAATATTGCTATACTGTAACAGTTTCTATCAGTCAGAAATGTGTCACCCCTGCACTGCCTATTAGTTGCATGCATTTGATGTGGATTTTTGGTTGGGATGTCTTTCCAGCTTCATTAACATAGCCCCGTTGACGATGTACCACTGTTTTTATTTCAAATTCTATGCTTATAGTAATAATACAAATATTATTTATTATCGATATTCTCTACCTGACTAAACAATCGTGAAACAAACAGCCCTGTAACTACCCCAGCTAACGCCCGTAGTCCACGTGTGCCAGACAGTGTAATTGTTCTCCCAGCCAATCGATACCACACTTAACAAACAGTGCTCCTATAGCCCATAGATTGTTACCAAAGAGGTTGTTTGCGAGGCTATCAAGAGAAATCCATCTCTTTGGTTTTATGTCGAAGGAGACAGGAGTAGAGGACACTGACAGAGGGTTCTGCCTGTCCCTGTGCTTTCCCGGCATGGACTCTGCCTTGCTTTACACAGCAGAGACGATGAAGCTGGGGACTGGCCTCTGGAGATGCACTCAGGTTTGCTGCGAATGCACTTGTTCCTAAATCGCTATGGAAACAATTACAATATAGGTCCTTTTATTATGTCAGAGAACGTGCCTTTGTATAGTAACTCCTTTGTAAAGGGCTGAGCTTGAGTTTAGGGTTAGGTGCGGGATTAGGCTTGCATGAATGAGCAGCAGTGTCCCAATTTTGAGCACGGCTGTAGTGGCTGCAGTTGAATCACTCTCCTGGTCCTGTGTGTGTCAGTTTGTGTTTTCTCCCCGTGATTGTTTGGGTACCCAAATTCTTCCCGTAGTCCAGATCCATGCAGCTTTATTTACCTTTCGATATTATCTATTTAATTATCTAATTTTATTGTTTCAAAAAGATAGTCCTGTTCGTTGTTCTTAAACCTTGGCCGAGGAACGTGTACAACAATTCCAGTATGCTTGTAGTTCTGTGCCTGTGCAAGCCGCAAAAGTTACATTTCAATTCAATTCAATTCAATCAAATCCAACTCAATCAAATCCAGTTCATTTAATCTAATTTCAATTCAATTTAAATTCAATTCGATTAAATTCAGCTAAGTGGATTAGTGTCTAAATTAGCCTAGAGTATGGGTGTGTACCCTGCAGTGGACTGGCATCTCCTCTAGGGTATCCCCTGCCTAGTCCCCTGTACTTCCACGAAAAGACACCAGCACAAGGGCTGCTTTTTCCTAGCAACCGATGTTCATTTGGAAGGTAGATCAGCGTAAGTATTTCTGCACCCTATTGGACAGCTCTTTTAATGAGTCCTGCAGGCAAACTTTTGACAAATGGGTTCTAAGATGTTCCTTGAAGGCATCTAAGGAGACTGCTGGATGATGAGCAGGTAGAAAAAGAAGCCGAACACACAAGCTGAGTTTAGCGATCAGCAGACGAATTTTAATTAGCGAAAGAACACGTCCCTGGCCGCTTATCGTGGTTTGGTGTGTCGTGACATTTAGGTATGCCATTTAAGTGGCATTTTTTGTAGTCCGTCTGTTCATCTCCATGAATTCTGGAGTACAACACGGTCCGGTATGATTTTAATAATTTGTCTTTAACAAACACACTGAAGGCAGCTTTGGCGTAAACCAGAAAAAAATCTAAAATGCCGATGGCATTTCTGGACATTTGCTAGCCGCCATTCTTTGTCCGTGGCCATGCAGCTGCGGCTATGAGTTCACTGTTCCCTCTACTGGTTCTAGGCCCAGCATTAGCACGTCGCTGGTTCACTCCGGTTCCCCGTGTGCGTGTGCCGCCTGGCGATAAAGTTCCGTGTCTGCCGTAATCGCTGCATCTCCCAAGCAGACAGGAGCTCTGGGCCTTTAAAAATGCCAACCTTCACGCAAAGATCTCGACGGCGTTCTCAAAACGAGAAACTTCAGGGCAGGACGGCTGCTTGCGTAGTTGCTGACATCTGGAATTTTAGTTTTTTTTTTCTGTTTTGACATTTTACCAGACGTCCAGAAATAGACTGTATCTACTTCCACTTAACGTGCATCATAAAATGCGACCTGCATGCTGAAAGAAACCAAAGTGCTAGAATGATCCACATAAAAGACATTGACCCCACGCTCTCGTTCACGTCAGCAAGGAATATTCTTGTATCCCTATCCTTACGCATTAGCAACGGCCTCCTAGATATGGCTGGCCACGCCAAGATCATGAAATGGTCCGGAAAGGAAAGGAAATCATTAAGTAAGAGGTGACCAAAGGCTAAGGTTAACCTAATGTTATTTTATTAGCTATTTTCCAGCAATGGCAAAAGTTCTCCTTCATTATAATAAGCAGATCTTCATCCCTCAGACACATTTATTTATATAAACACCGTGGGTATTCCACATCAGCACATTTCGCTTACATGAATAGGGAAAGCCGAGTTTTCTCTGCTGACGGCAGTTTATAAGTCTTTTATGCTAACCCAAAATAATATAAATAGTTCATTTTGCATTAATATCCATCCATCCATCCATTTTCCAAACCGCTTATCCTACTGGGTCACGGGGGGTCCGGAGCCTATCCAGGAAGCAATGTGCACGAGGCAGGGAACAACCCAGGATGGGGGGCCAGCCCATCACAGGGCACACTCACACACCATTCACTCACACATGATTTTGCATTATTATTTATAATAAATATATGCATAAGCATGGTCTTTATATTAGAAAATAGTTCATTAATCATCTAAAGCAGAATAAAAAATAACAAGGATTTTGCTTACTCATTTTTTTTATTGTCACGGGGAAAAGGATTTCTTCCTGTGTTTTGGTCGTCATCAAGCCATTTCAGCAGATAGTGATTCATATAAAACACAATGAGAAGTGAGCTGTACCTGTAACAAGCCACACATGATTTACAGTACTTCTGATAGTATTTGTGGCAGCGTGATCCATTGAGGTAAAGAGGAATTTCTGTTTCTAAAAATATTTAATAAATATAATAAGTGACATCATTGTTTTGTGGTGGTTATTTTAACCTTAAAACAAAGTTAATGATCTACAGTAATTGAATTTACATATCATATTATTATGATAAGCCGTTGCTCCTTTGTACAAAGTTAATGTTTTTCACCTAAAACCCTTTTAGATTAATTATCAAAGTGTCCTTCACCTCACAGCAACACTAAATCGTTCTCTATTCCTGTGTATGACAAAAGTGGGTCATTGTATTTTTCTTTGCTGCTACTTTTGCTGCTGTGTTCAATGGCAGTTGTTCACCATCATACCATGCCAAATATCATTAGGCCACCATTTGTATGTCTCCTTCTAGAATATATCTGTACAAAAGTCACACTTACATATGTATTGACGTAATTTGCATATACAAGAAGCTAAAGATGACCGAATCTGACATTTAATAAATGCAAGCACCATTGTGTATGAAAAGAAAAAGAAAATCTCATTGGCATAACAGTGGAATTGCTCTTCTTATGTGCATGATAGATTGTATATTTTAGCCTTAGAAACGCAATAAAAAGTGCAGACTGACATTCAACAGACATGCCAGTATCAGGAGAACAGACACTGAACAATGTCCTCTATATATCCGAAGTCATGAATATGTCATAAACATATTTGTAATCATATGTGTCTGCAAGCACCAGTTCCAATATGTATAAATCAGTGACAGGACTGCAGTCTACAACAAATGCTCTTTGCATGGCTTTACACAAATACATACTAAATAGCTTAAATAGTCAACTTACAACACAGAAAAAATAGATGCAGAGAGAGATAACTCATAATTTAGGCTCTGATTAGGGCAGAAATGACATTTCTGCACAACACTCAGCTATGAAATACATTTTTAAAATTCAGTATCATTTATGTTACTGAGCTTAAAATACATTTATTTTTTTCTATTTCTAAGTCATTTTCTAATTTGTATGTTAAGTATCATTTGAATATATTCCTTAAATTAAACGAACCAGAACTGTCTGCTTTTTGCAGGTGGTTCCTTGGATTTTATTTAAATAAACAGGTCAAAGAAAAAAATATCAACCCACCATGCGAAAATCTCAGCAAAACAGTGAACATAAGAGGCTGTGACCTTTCAAAAATCCTCCACTGTTTATGAACCATATTCAGATCAGTTCAGGAACACAGCGCTATGCTACAAAGTGAATGAGGCTGGAATGTAAAACCACAGTTAGTAGAGGATGATAGTGAATTGTTAATGAGTGGTTTTTGGAAATCTTTCAAGGCCACCGTACTGAATGCTCAGTCTTGTGATGAATGACTACCATCATCTTATAATAGGCACTATTGGGACCATGGAAACAGATCACTTTTAAAGATGATCTCTAAAGGGAAAGAATAAAGTTGTCATTACAAAATAGGCAAGATACGAAATGCGATTTTATTTTAATAGTTAATGAGTGCCAAAGATAAATAAATGAACACATAGCTTGCGCAAATAAAAATGCAAATATTTCTAAGTTGTATTAGAAACGTACAATTTCATTACAAAGTGATAATTAAAAAATAATCATGATGTACTTTGAATAATTCCTTTAAACAGCTTTTTTGGGGACTGGACACATTTGTTCTTTGCAAAATGAATTTTTGGCTGGACTCCTTGGTATCGGCCCGGGTTGGCGTCGTGCAGGGGCATTTGTCAGCCATGCCCCTAAGAAGAGCCACTGTGCCCCCCCTAACACCACCCACAAAGGAATTTGTTTAATTTAACTTGTACTTGTCATGATCAGTGAGCGCGGATAATGCGCACAGGCAGGCAGGCAGAATACGGGGTAAACGGGGATTTATTCAAGGGACTAGGGACAAGAAACATCCGACGATAACTAACATCAATGACCGACAATGAACTAAGGCAAGACGGGGACTGAAATAGACAAGATAACAGGGTACAGCTGGGTACAATCAGGCACACACGAGGATCGTATGAGCTGGGCGTGACAGTACTAAAGCTGTTCATCCTAAAAAAAAAACAAACGGAAATATTGACTATATAATATTAATGTTACTTAGTGTCAAATCTGATTTCTAGTCAACATGACATTTTTGAGCCTAGCTGTTAGCTGGCACTGGAATCACTTGTGGAGTTTGGCAGCAATTGAACTGAATTCATGCTTAATTGAGATTTAACGAGATGGACCAATGCTTTAAAACTAAACTGCTATCGACAGATGTTAGGATTTCTGTTGTAAAATGGAACCTAAATCACTCATCCATTACCATCTAAATTCTGAGAAAGTGGTTGATGTCTGTAAAATGTTTCTGTCAGGATCGGTGTCCTTCTGGTCCTGTCCCATGTGTCTTATCCTCGTCTGGCCAGCAGGTGTCACTGGCCATCCTGTTCCCTCCTCTGTCTTGTAGCCCCTTAGTTATAAGTGTGTCCCAGGACTGCGATGTGGTTGGCTACTGTTTCTACCTCCCCTTTTTGTTGTGGGTTCAAGGCTGGCCTTAGGGCACCCTCAAATAGTGTTTTTTATTTTTAGCATCTGATATTTTATATTCTTTTGGTTTATTAAGTGAGTGTATTCCAGTTCTCTTGTGTTTTCTCCCAGTTGCTTGATTGCATTATGTTCAGTTTTCCTTGTTTTAGTTTCACTTGGTCTTTTTTACCTGCTATATCCATTAATTGAAATCACCTGTTCCTCGTTGCCCTTTGTAGTCCACACTTGCCCCTTCTTAGCCCTTGTTGCATCTGTGTCTTTAAGAGCCAGTCCTCATTCTGTTCTTTAGCCAGCCATTGTAGTAGTTACTTTGTAACTGTAGCTATGTTTGTTTTGCAGTCTTGCTCCCAATTTTACTCTATTAGTTACTTTGTGATTCTTTTAGTTCTTATTATTTCTGTTTCCTTCTTGAGCCCTCATGGTCTTTTTGTTGTTTGTCGTTTTGCTTAATAAACCCTGTTTGTGGTGAGCTTCTCCGTGGATCATCCCTTTTTTCCCTCTTTCGCCGAACCCCGCTGTACCAGCTCCTGTTACTCCGTGGTTAGTCGATATAAACTATAGCTGGAAGGTGTATTAATATGTAATGGGTTCCGTCCACAGTATGATCTAAGGAAGGCTGGCCCGCGATACTCAGTGGGACCTGTAAACCGGCTCTGAATGCAGGTCTTTGAAGGAGCCCTAACTTATCAGTGTCTAGGTGTCTAGCCTGCGAGTCCCTCTGGTTCTGTTCCAACCCATCCTGCTCTACATTACTGTGTGTCAGCCAGACAGCTTTCCTCACTATCGAGGTGCACTGCAGCCCATAGCCTTCAGCAGAGACCTTCTGGGTTCATGATATGGGATAAGCCAACGGCAGCAGCTCTGTCTGTCCGAAATTTCAGTTTATGCCTTTGATTCATGAATAACTTGACCCTTTTGGGTACAGAAATACATTCATAGAAGAAGTTTCTGAATTTAGTCCATTAGTCGGACATCTGAGGTCGACATATCATTGGGTCAACAAGGGAGTGGCTTGAGTTTCGGTTCTTTAACCAATCCCAGTCTTCATTGTATGACATCACTATATTGGCCAATTTTGGCACAACGGTCCATCACATTTCTAAACTCAAGGATTCCAGCCATCTAGCTGTGGGCAGTGTGTGGCTGAAGATCAGAAGGTCAATGGTTTAAGCCTGGCCTTCCCTGAATAGCCACGTCTGTGTACCCTTTAGCAAGGTCCTTTAACCTCAAGTTGTTGTTATTATCACCATGAAATAAAGACACAGATTTTCCATACAGACTTTTCAGGTAAGCATGTTCCTATGCTGTGTATCTGTGACACATCTCTTATCGAAAGGCACACACACTAAAACAGGTACTCTGCAAATCTGTGCACCTCACCACTTAACAGAAAACACTGTTTTTAATTAACGCGCTGATGTCATATGATGAAGACAGTGATCAGTTAAAGAGAAATGCAAGCCGCTCCATTGCTGACCCGGGGACAAGCTGAAATCATGACGTGCTCAATCAGTCTGACCTGCATAACATCTACATCCTTTTCAGACACAGCAAATGACATGAAAGGCTGTTATTGTGTGGCTTCCAGTGCATATGCATATGAACCAGATCAGCATGCAGTGGCCTTCGGTCACTGAAGTTTCTTTAGATGATCCTGCTATTTTGAAAGAACATGAGTATGTCTTGGTGTTAAAACCTTACTGCAATTACGGCAGTTAAAATGCATTTTAAATTTTGGATGAATTTGCAAAAGAACAGTCTCCTTATTCCTGTGACTGAATAGAGCGTTTCCCTGGTCAAAAAAACTCTTTGTTAATGTAATTAGTCAGAAGGCCATTCTTGTTCCTGGAATATTTTTTTTCATGAAAACTGAAGCAGGTAGTTTAATTGCACAGTTTGCCTCCCATTTTCTGGTGAAAAGAAAACACATATATTTTGAGCTTTTGTCATCTGTAGATGTAATCATGCCCCATTGGTTGGCATGAGGAAAATCATCCCATCCATCCATTTTCCAAACCACTTATCCTTTTGGGTCACGGAGGGTCCAGAGCCTATCCCAGTAGCTATATTGGCACAACCCAGGATGGGGGGGCAGCCCATTGCAGGGCACACTCACACACCGTTCACGCACACATGCACACCTATGGGCAATTTAGTAACTCCGATCAGCCTCAGCATGTCTTTGGACTGTGGAATCCCCACAATGACATGGGGAGAATATGCAAACTCCACACAGATATAACCCGGGTCCCAGAGGTGTGAGGTAACAGTGCTAACCACTGCACCACCATGCCGCCCCCAGGGGAAAATCAATAAAGTAATATTAACAGTGAGTCTTAATGTAGGATAAGGATAGGCTAGCAGATTCGGGGGGGGGAGGCGCACTTAACAGGGGGCCTTGATATACATAAAATGATATGCAAAATTTGACAGGGGCCCAAGGTAACATTTTGTCAGGGGGGCAGATTTTCTGTGTACGCTCCTGTATAGAATAGCAAGTTAGAAACCATGACTAACTATACTAGACTACACTAACAAATCAATTAAAGCATCATTTCCAAAAGCCTACAGTTTCCATAGTGACATGAGTAAAGTTGTTAAAGTTAGCATTAAATAACCGGTTTATTTGGGCTGTAATTTGTCGGCAAGGTCCAATTTTGAGTATAATTGATAAACCACATTAGCTTGAAAATTCAAGCATCATAATCCAAGTGTTCTCCCTTTGATGCCACTGGTCGTGTTGTGGTACCCCTCCTCACTGATCTTCTCACCGCTGTTTTGCGTACCTGGGCTACACAATTCTTTTCCAGTCTTGTTTCCTGAGTATTCCTGGCGAAATAAAGTATCTGTATACCTCGGTTAGTCTTGCAAAGATATATTCTTGGTGTTTTAAGTCGTATTTGCTCCACACATCAGCGGGTTCTGCAGGTCGAAGGTCAGCGAGGGATGAGGTCAGCATCATCACCTGCCTGTAGATCCAAGCGTCTCTGGCGAGCCACGTGTCGGTCTGCTTGCCACCACCTACCCTCGCCTGCCTTTCTCAGGGCTCCAGTCATTGTTATCCACAGTCAGAAATGTGTTGGCTGCCGTGTGGGTATTTGACGGTATCCTGCAGGCCATGGAACAAGTTTGCATTTGCCCTGTGTTGCCCAGCCAGCTCCTCTCCTCTCCCATTGCATGCCTTTTTTTTCCCAGTTTCCCAGGTTTCCCAGCTTGAGAAGTTCTCATTTACAGATTGATCTTGGCTACAAAAACCGGGCTTCGGTATTACTGCCTGCTTTGCTCTGTTTAACCCAAATTCCCTGTTCCGGATGAAAACATGCTCGAAAGAGGCCAACTGAAACACCATTTAATCGGGCCATTTTGCTCTCCTTCCTGCGTACTGTCCAATTGCCATCACGCAGCCTGAACACTCTGGCTCAATTGGCTTTACTTCACATCTTTTGCTACCCATTAGCATAACATTTCAAGCTCGATTCCATTGGAATGATTTCATATGATGCATCTGCAGGTAATGTGATAAGTGCAATTCAGGTATTTGTATACCGACTGGCAAACAAGACATGCGTCCTCAAAACTGTTTTAGTGGCCCTTGCTTCAGCTCATGACATAAAATGGGAGCGAAAGCTTTTTTTTTTTGCCCTGGGAGTTCTGGAGAATTTTGCCATAGTGTGTGAATGTAATAGTTTCCCTGTCACAGCAGTGGTACAATTCCTACTTATTTCACATCGACTTTTTCCAGTGTGTACGGCGCTCTAGGCTCTTTTAATTTTTCTATGCAGCTAAACCTGTCATTCTCATTTGGAACTTTTAACCCCTTTCCTAAGTCACTGAAACAGCATTTCATTTTTTTTTCTGTTAGCATATTGATTAGCATAGAATGTGAGCCGGCAGTGTTTTACGGCAAAGCTGTGTGCTGGGTTCAGGTTTCCGATCCTGTCCATTGCCTTCGCTCTCTATATGATCTGTATGGTTGTTCTTGGTGCCTTTCAATGGACTGTGTTCTAGCCGGAATGATGCTAAGCGTGATTAGCATCCGCGCAATTGTGTGCAGTTCAGGACTGGCACGTTTTCTAACGTTTTTTCACACTGACAAGCACATGAATTCAAACAATAATTTGAATTGGCTCTTTCGTTTATGTACATTCATTTTTCATTTCATATTTAGCTTTTTTATGCCCATGCCGTATTATTATTTAGGCTCCAAGCCCTGTCTCCAAGGAACATGTCTGCCACCATAATAAATTCCCCCAAAAGCTGGTTTCAGTCTTTACACGCCACAGGTGAGATGATTAGACGAAAGGCACACGGACAGCAGCCGCAGGTGCCTACCAGCCCTGTAGGGGGCGCCTGTGAAATGGCCAGCCGAGACACCGCGGGCAACTTGAATTATTCCGATTACGCTCTTCAGCAGCAGGCCCCCCGGTCACAGCTGGAAAATGGCACAGCTGAACTCTCGCTGTGGTCTGACCTGTAGGAATGAGCACATGGGCTGTTGGGGCCTCGGAGATGTGCACCACATCCATGTTTCCCGCTAGCTGTTCCCCTTTGTAGCCGTGTAGCCTTGACAGCCAGCCAGAGGGCCTTTCCTTCACTTCAACAAATCCCGAACTTTTGAGATGGCAGCCTTCTTCTGCCTAAGAAATGTATGTCAGGCTCGATGATCTGTGTGCTGGGTCTTCTTCCGCCTGGTTGAGTGTAGAATAGTTTCTCCATCCCTCCTGCTTTTTTCCCCCCTATCTGGGGGAGAAGTTATCCTGTCCCCAGGCTCCACCAGAGTTTGGGGACATCTGCGTTTGTCCTTAGCTCACTACCTGCGTTTCCAATTAGTTTTTAGATTCAAGTTTCAAGCTTGTTTTGTTTCAGTGGTTTTCTTAAAGAGGATTCCCAGGCTCTTGGCAAGAGAACGTATGTTTCCTAGCCTGCCAGTGAAAATTGTTACAGTTGGCCTCATCCTTTCAGATACGGGGGGTATGAATAAGGCCATTCGTTTATGCCACAGCAGACACTTTCTCCAAAGTGAAGAACATGAGATACAACCTCATTTTCTCTGCATGCCAAGATACGTAAATCAGGACATCAGACTTATCAGAACATTGCGATCTGAAATTTCATTCCTTCTTGATACATCCATTCCCCTGGTATTTCCTTGCAAAGTTTCTGGGAGTAATCCATTTTAAATAACATTAATCGTTCATAAACATGGCAAGGTGTAGAATTGTCAGTATTTGATCCGCTCTCAAAAGATGTTGATTAATTGTAGAAGGTGACGTCCCATTTTCCATTTAAAGGTAATGCATCTGTATAAGGATTGCTGATGATCAACTAATCTTCGTGATCCAGGGGCAGAAGAAGCACAACTATGACGATGCACGATGGTATACACACAGCATCTGCAGTAACAATAATATACTTTTGGTACAGTTTTAGATTTCAACACTTACAGCACTGAACAAAATAACTGGATTATCAGTCTTTTCTAAGCCATTGATCAGACTGAATGTTTCAGTATCTGTCAATCACAAATAACTGAGAGAGACATGCTGAGCCATTCACTCATATTGAATTTTATCTTGCGGTCTTGAAAATAATGTTTACCGCAGCTTCAACGGACTCCCTCACAATTCAGCTCTGTGATGAGTCGATGTTGAAGTCCCCATATCTTCAAAGGCTTGTTTTGAAAATAAATGGATACAAATGGACTTCAGAGTTCTTCCGACGACGGCATTAATCTTTGCTTCTTAATGCTTTTCAGCGAAAGGGCCTCGCTGGAATACAATGACTTGTAGCGTTAACAGTCTTGTGGCAGGATGCCTGTCAAAACAGCATCTCATCTGAGCCACATCCTCATCTCTCTCGTAAACGCAGCACCACTGGAGGGTTACCTGCCTCTCTCCAGAGCATTTGGACCGATGCATTAGATGGGTCTTAGCAGGGCAGCTTCAGATCAATGTATCCATCTGGCCTTGGTATTCCTAAGACCCTCTAATTTTTTTCTTCTCTCTGATTGGCTGCTTGAGTTTCTGGGCCACTTCCCTGTGCTCTCATCAGGCATGTGTGATCTAGAAAGGGACACCAAAGCTTTTTTCAGTGTGAGAAGCACCAACCACCCTAAACCCTTATGGATCTGCACCATTAGCTTTCCTATAGTATCTCAGGTGGTACCCGAAGTGCAGCCAATGCGGATAGAAGAAGCGATAGCTTAACGTGTGGTCGTCCATTGACGCTCGGTGAGTATCCGTCCTCTCTGCTACCTCCTGCATTATCCACACTCAGTCCAGGTCCTTAAATCCCATCCTCTGTTTATGACCCCTTCTGACACAGCATGGAACCTTCAGGGAATTATGTAGCTCTGAGTGTTTCACGTTACGTTGTATCGTGTCATTCACGTCATGATTGAAAAAGGGTAATAATGCTAAACCTTACCATACATAGTAAAGGTCATTTTTGTCCACTTTGCGTGCATATTTTCATAATTCAAAAACTTTTGTTTTCATTGTGTGCTAATACTTTGAGCAAAAACGTTCGCATAAATTATGCACGTTAAACAGCTATTTTAGATATTTTGATCAAATACAAATAACTTTTTCTCCCTATTGATTAAGTCAGGGGTGGGAAATGTTGTCCGCAAAGGGCTGGTGTGTGCGCAGGTTTTTGGGATAACCTGTAGGTCAGCTGTTCATACCCAGGTGTGAGGACTCTTCAGCCAATCAGTCCTCTAATTAGTAATCTAATAAAGGCGATGCAGTGGAAACCGGGATACCCAACACCCCTTTATGGGTAAGATTGCCCAGCCTTGGATTAAGTCGTCATTGTACGAACATTTAAGCAGCACAAACACACCCAAATAAGAATCTGGCTCCACAGATGAAATCTCGAGGCGCGCATGTGGGCGAAGGCTCTCTGGTCAGTCAGTCAGCTGTTATCAGCGACGTCATGGCGGCCAGTCTGAGCCCCGCCCACCACAGCTGAGCATCGCAGGAACTGTCATGCATTGTTTATGATGTCACGACTTCCGAGCACGAGTAGTGAAGGCCTAGTCTGCGCAAGCCAGACAAGCCAGGACCGCTGTCAGTCAGGGATGCTGTGATTTGTGGTTGGTTTCGTCTGGGCAAGTAGCGACATCAGCAACCTGTGCGGCAGTCAGCAGCCTAGGGGGCGGGGGGCAATTATCTTCGAGCCAGTGGCTAGGATAGCGATTCAGCTATGCAGCGTTCAATAGGACCTGCCACCCAGCTCCTCAAATATTCATTTAGCTAGTTTTACATATTACCCAGGGTGGGTAGGGATACGTGATTTTTAATGATTATTTTTCCACCATTCGTGTTCAGTGTGGGTGACTGAGACATCTGCATGCCCCACATGTCGGGCAGTTGCATGATACAACCACAGAGCCTCGAGCAAACACACAACGTGACCCCTGGCGTGACACACAACGTGACTCTGTGCTGGTAAAGCCGTGTAATGCGTCTACAAGGCATCCTCTGTACCTGGTGACCAGACGTGCCAGCTCTCTGCAAATCGAATCCTTTACAAACCCATGGCTGGTCTGCACGTGTACCGAATTACACCCAAATCAGGCCGTTACTTCTGGGTGCTCAACTGTTTTTGTCATCGAGTGTGTGTGTGTGTGTGTGTGTGTGTCTGTGTACACACATATATATATATACTGTATATATACACACAGTTATTTATTCAAATAAATAAACAAGTTATTAAATATGCTGCAGTCTGTGTATACTGTGTATGTTCACCGTTATAAGCATGACCATGCTGTACCATTATGTTTCATATTAATTTATGAAGGTCATGTTATGTACAAAAACTAAAATCAAAAGATTACAACACACGGTAAACTGTTGACCGTAGTTGACTATAATCTGTAGTATTTTTTTTTTATTATTTATATAAGATGTTCCGTAAAGTCTGAGCATGATAAATACATCTTTAGTGTCACAGTGACAGGGTGCTACCATTTCCTTTGGGGGGGGGGGGGGTGAGCAGAACTGTTGAGCGTTTGCCAGGGGCAGCTGTACACTAATGATTTTCTCTTACTCAGCAGCCAGTGCTGCGCCGAATTTCACTGCTTAGCGTCATGCTAAGCCTGCTAGAGACTGGCGTAGCTAAATATCCCAAAAATTCAGAAATCCTGCACCGTTATTGCGCTCACTCATTTTACTTTATGCTACGTGTTTTATTTTTTTAATCACTGACACTGAAAAGAAGGAACCATGAAAGTAATTCTCATCTATGCATAAGAACAGCGATAATAATGATATACTATAAATTCAGTTATACATACAGGTACTCTTACAGTATGTGAATATGCATAAGTATGTACCTAAACAGTGAGGCTCAGTGATGTAAAACGGAAAGTGTATAGAGAATTGACTCATCAGTTAGTGATTAGTGATGACTGCACTTTTTCTCTCAATCCCCATCAGTCTTCTTAGTAGCCATGATAAGTAAACTAAGAATATATATTTTACATGCATTTTGATTTTTAATCAGTCTACATGCCAAAATAATTTTTAAGCAAATATTTTAAGTCATTTAACAAAGCAAAACAGCACTTGTGATTCATTTCCTCAACAGTATTTTGTTGATTTGTGCTAAAGTAGCTGCTCACTGCTTGCATTATATAAACGTCCGTAGCTAAAATGCAAATTCGCGTGACACTGACCACTGGGAAATTTGAATAATGGTAATGATTCCGCTGAGCCTTTCTATCTACAGATGCTTTCATATGATTGCTTAAAACACGCATGCATACACAAAAAAAGTAAACATTACTTACTCGTTACTTACTATCCCAATGAATAATGATTGTCACAAATAAATAAAATTTGCCGTCAAAAATGAGACTCCTTACTGAAGAAAGACTCCTTCCTTTCTGTTATTTTAGTTTGCCTCCTGTAAGTCAAGGTGTGATATGTAAATTCAGACAGCTGTTTCTGAATTCAGGATTCAGTCCTCCGGTAATTAACAGCTCTCCGAACTGCAGCAAATTCGAAAGTGGGTGAAATGTGCTCTGTCGACTCTGAAAGTTGGAGAAGCTGATTCTCAGAGTCAGAAGTAATGGGGTGCAGCTCGACGAAGGAACTGTGGCAGCTCTCAGCTTTCTAACGATTTGAAATAAAGGCGCCCCTCTCTGTCTCACTCTCCGATGAGATGGCGAGAGTCTGCCGATATTTCCGATGACATTGGGAGTCAGCTGCTCTCTCTACTTTTTGTTGCTCAGTTGATGCATTTGCATGAATCAGCCTCAGTTTCATTGCTGTAAGACAAGTCCCCAGCCAGCTAGGCTCTTAGACCAGATTAAGTATCTTAATCATGGGCAGTAAAAGAGGGCCCATTCTAGAAATGGACCTGGCAACCCTTGAATTGCTGGTCATTATATATTATTAGCGCACCGCGTGTACTGATTACAAATAGTCTGTCAATACTGCGTCATGATAATTTCACATGGTGTACTTCTCCTGTCGCCTGATTTAGCATAACAAGCTTCTGGAAGTACCAGTTAAATTACTAAGTGAAAATCCACTCTTTTCAGTGCAAATAAATGGCAACTTTTCTTTTACCTATTAATTCACTGAATTAATTTGAGATTTGTGACCCTATTTTTATGTCAATCGGTCCATTTTCTGTACCTTCAGGAGGACCGGCATGTAACATATATATATATATATATATATATATATATATATATATATTAATAAATATTATGTAAGGGGGTGGGAGCCCACTAGCTACTCCCCTGGTTTCCCCAGTCAAATTAAAGTTAAAGTCACATTTGTCCGCAGCTAACTCAAAAATTTGAAAGAAAAATATTGTATTGATTCACATTGTTTATTTATTTAAAATCTCAGTGTCCCGATGAATCGCAGTGCATTCCTTTATGTTTTTTTGTTTGCATTCGAGCATCAAAGTCTTAAAGAATGGCTATGAATTCAGCAACGGCACACCGGGCCACGACGGACGCTCGGCTTCTCGGCAACGTCGACCTCCCCGTATCAAAGTGTGCGATCAGCCGTCAGCTTCGGCCCTTCACTGTCATTATCTCAGTCACTCACACGCAAATTAAACTTTTTTTGGACGACATTTTTTTTTTTTTCTTAGAAATTCTAACCTTTTTTTTTTTTGAGCTACATTCCGCCTGGGAGGTAAGTAAATATCCTTCGGTACTAATTACAGCGCGTGTTGGATGACGTAATGTACCAGTGAATGCTCCTGTACCTCGGTGGCAGCCATGATAGCATCCGCACATTATTGTGATCTGTACTGTATGTCTGTACTGTGCAGTGTTGCTGGTGCATTCTGGGATTTCCAGTCACGCTTTAGATAAGCTGCCATAGAAAATGGATGGATATGCTACAATATTAATACATATATAATTCTGAGTTTTAGCAACTTCAGATTTCTTTAAGTTTTTGCATGCTATACATACCATCAACAATTTTATGTCATATACGTAAAATGCTATGTCATTCACAAATATGTTTCACAGTTTGCGATATTCTGCTATAACTTGATGTGACCTTTGCATGCCAATATACGCATTTTTTCACTTAATGATAACGGCTGTAAATGGGTTCGAAACCTGCGAGGTAAATCTATATGTCAAAGAGTGCTACCTTAAGACAGTTTTGAAGAGTATGGACACCTGGCAAACAAGCAAAACAAAACAACAACCATGATAACGGAGGCATGTAACTCCATGAACAGCTAAATTTTTTTTCTCACTTGCATGCTGTCCTGAGGTAAAATGTCTAGAAAGATCTGCACAGAAAAGCGAAGGTTCAAATGCGGGGCAGAGCTTTGAGTTCATGATATCAAGAAGACTCATTAGCGTGTTTCACAGAATCTCGCAATCTCTCCTCTTTTTTGGAAAGTTAAATAGTATATAAGTCCGAACGGGGGCGGCATGGTGGTGCAGTGGTTAGCACTGTTGCCTCACACCTCTGGGACCCGGGTTCGAGTCTCCGCCTGGGTCACATGTGTGCGGAGTTCGCATGTTCTCCCCATGTCGTCGTGGGGTTTCCTCCAGGTACTCCGGTTTCCCCCCCACAGTCCAAAAAACATGCTGAGGCTAATTGGAGTTGCTAAATTGCCTGTAGGTGTGCATGTGTGAGTGAATAGTGTGTGAGTGTGCCCTGCGATGGGCTGGCCCCCCGTCCTGGGTTGTTCCCTGCCTCGTGCCCATTGCCTCCGGGATAGGCTCCGGACCCCCCGGGACCCAATAGGATAAGTGGTTTGGAAAATGGATGGATAGATGGAAGACTCAAAATAAACTATCTTACCTTCACATTTCCAAACTACGCCAAGGCTAGTATGTAGGTGGAGTATAGAAGTATGACTGTTTGAGCTGTCGTGTGTGTGTGTGTGTGTGTGAGCAGGTATATCCTATCCTTATGGGGACACGATTTCCGGTGTTTTTCCCTTACGGGGACTGGTTTTCTGGCCTTTGTCTCTCCCAGAGTGTTGTCAGGTCAAAGATAACATTTCTCCTGCTGTGTAGCCGCAATAAATTACACACACAGAGAACTTCCTCTAATATACTACATTTCAGCTTGACAAAAAGATTTATCTAATTTTTTATTAATGTGGTTCCTGTCTTGGAACATTATTCAAATATCTTTCTTTTATTTTGTTATATATAATTTAAGAGGGAAATAATCTGCTTCGAGGTATAGAGGTTATTTTGCTGAAAACGAACACAAAACAGGCAGCTGGAAAGTTAGAAACTGTAAAATATTCTAAACATGACACTAAAAAAATTATTCAAAAAGAACTATTTAGTTTTACCCAGAGGTGTATGGATAGTTAGTATACATAACTCAAATACTTTCTGCTTTTTATAGCTAAGGGACATAAAAGGGATTTATTTGGAAATGAAGCCGCTGCAGTGTTCAGTGCAGTGAATTACAATATATTTCTTTCTGGTTTGATCAAACGTACAGTAGTAATGGGAATGTCTCCTTAATGTTTTATAGGTCCACTTTTTTACATTGTCTTAGTTTAAAAATTATAATAAATGAAAACTTTTACTATTCTTTTATGAAACCTTTGATGAACACAGTAAATCATACTTGTAATCTTAAAGTCTGTGCAAAAAAATAATATTGTTTTATACAATGTTTTATGCAATATCCAATGACCTTAGTAAATAATAACTGTAATCTTAAAGTCTCTGCAAAATTTGCCACACAATGTTTAGAAAAGCTTATCTTTACTCTATCACATCCCCCCCCCAACCCCACCCCCAGACCACAGTGACAGGGGCGCCGCTAGCAATTTTGGGCCCTATGACAAAATATGAGGTTGGGCCCCCCTACCACACCCATTCAGATCTCTGGGGGCCCCTAAAGGGCGTGGGCCCTTAGAATTGTCCCAACTTTCCCCCCCTTAGCGGCGCCCCTGCACAGTGATCTACATATTTTTTGGGGAAACATAGTTCATAAAAGGAGAATACGACCTTAATAATCATCATGGTCTTTTTGTAGACTACTACACTGTGCTACACTGTAGACGACAAACATGTGACACATTGCAACAAATAAACTGTTGGAATATCTATGTAAAAAAAAAGGTAATTTTTCATTGCTTAACTGCCCAGTTACTTTATATAGACTTAATTACAGTGTTTAATTTTTATGTGGCATGACCTTCAAGATCATAGCAGGTGGGAAGTTAATTGAAGGTAATCTTAATTGTGTTGCGTTCAAGATGTCACCTTTCCTCCCTGAATGCGAGCTGTAAGTGTACCACCATCTGCCGCTCTTACGGGGATCCGCTCCCCACAATGTAGTAAGCTAATTAGCAATTAGCCGTATGTTACCTTTTTTTTAGTCATCTTTTCTACTCGCTTGCAGACACATGCATGAAGCAGGAGATGCACGTTCTGGTTCAGAACAACGCGTTTTAACTGCAATGGCTTGGGGCCAATTGCCATTATATAGAAGTGAATTCTCTGTCTACAGAAAACGAAATGGTCAGCGTCATATCAATGGTTTTCACACGTTATGAGCATTTTAATATAATGTTTAGTGTTCATTAGAGTCAGAAATGAGCCGTGTCAAATCTGACAGTTTGAGGAATCTAATTGATATATATAACTTTTGCTCATTTGTTTTTAAAGTTTTTAAAAACTGTTTCCAAAAGCATGATGAAAGGCTGATGAAAGGTTTTGGCATCAACGGATTTCCTTTCTTAATTGTGCACGTAAAGCACACGATTCACTACTGTAAGCTGCATCCCACTGAATTAAGGAGTGTCCCCCCACCCCCCCCCCCCCCCCCGCCCGTCAAGCTGCACTGCCGACATTCCCGCTTTCCATAGATCATCCCATAATTATCCAAAGTGACTCGGAGTAGATGCGCTGTCATGCAACTGTCGCTTCATCCACCGGGATGGAGAAGCATTTTCTCGAAACTGAAAATTTCTGCAAGCTAATTTAAGTCTCGCACACATAAGATTGACCGTATGCTGAAAGATAAAAAAGTTAGTCAGGATCTACCGTTATTTTTTTATACTATAATGCTGCATCCCTATGGCTAAATGTGCATTAATATCTAAAGCAACAACAATGCATTATCCTAATAAATCATTGTATGTAATCTACATTATTTTTAGTAACTAAGTCTTTCTCATCAGGTTCAGCTCTGTCAAATGTAGAATATTAGTGCAATCATCAAAGATTACTGCTTTAGAATAAACATTTCAGGGTCTCTGTGGGTACTGTACATGAACGCTTTCTCATGTATTTGAAATGCTTTTAGAAGTATTCAGCTTGGAAGTTGCCAGTTCTGCAAATCGCCCTCCACTCTGGCCAGCTGAAGAGATGCAGGATAGGGGTCATTTCATAGCGAGTGTCGGTGTGTCTGAGGGCCTGATCTGTTCAGCATGGCCTTGAAAAGGCACTTGGCACTAACATGCTGGACAGTGTGGGTCCGTCTGACAAGTCACATGTTAATGAGTGGCTTTCTGTTGCATAATATGCATAATAACAACAACAGCGATAATAATAAAGTAACATTAACTGCACCTTCATAATGCCTCTATAATGCAATCGTAGCACATTCGTAAGCATCCTAAAATACCTTAACATTTTTAATATACATTATTAGCAAATATTATATGATAACAAACATTATAATTTTATAATCATATAATGTTTGTTACTGGTGTATATTAAGGTATGTTAGAATGTTAAGGCATACTTAAATGTTTCCCCTCCTTTCTCTGCTGAAAGAGAGGCATTTGGGCTAATTGGTGTCTCCTAGTTTCATATTGAGTATTATTGTTGTATATGTGTGTGTGTGTGTCTTGTGATGGACTGGCATCCCATTCAGATTATTCTCCACACTCAACCGTAACGCAACCAGCGAGAAGATGGATGAATGAGTGGATGATAATACTTACTATTATTTTTAAAGGAGGTTGTTACCATTCAATGGATTCCACCACCTGTCTGATGTGATTTACCACGCGACTCGCAGCATTTGCCACAAAATGCGCTGACGTTCATTAATTTGGATCACATTGCAATGATGAATCTTATTGTTGGAGCCATGAATCTTATTGTAGCTATCTCCGAGCCCCCCCCCCCCTCCCCCAGGCACAAAGAACCAGCAGCATTAGAGAGGGAAGAGTGAGTCTGGCAGTGGTGCAAACATGCAGTATGAACATGTAACACAAGGCGGTATATTTGAATAAAGACGGCAAGACGATCCTCCACATTCTAGCCGGCACCACGTGGGTATTGGCGTCTGCTGCTGCTCGCCGCTTTGTAGCGTGACACCTGCACTCGTGTTCCGGCAAATGGGCAGAGACTTCACCTTTCCGTTTGCGTGCTTTTGCCTCTTGAGTTCGGGGATCTGAGGGAGACTCTGACCCCCCGGGCGGGTGATGTGTCCCACCCAAGCTGAGACTGAGTCATCGTGGATTTCGGACTGAGCGCTGTTGTGCCGGGGATGATGCCCATCAATACAACTACCTGTGGGGGCCTGAAGGTTCAGCCAGACCAAGTGTAAAATCAAAGGAAATTACCATTTTAGATGTATTGTTCAAGAATAATGACTGAATGAATATAAGCTTCCAACAAAACTCTCTGCTGTTGTTGCTGAATAGTATACTCTTCTATATATTTTTTATACATCTTCGACAAGCCTTATCAAATCAGATTCAATGTGTTCAAGAAAGCCTGGATTCGGGGGTGTATGGGAATCATGGACATGATGCCATAATACAGGGCGTAGCCAGCCCCCTCCATCCAGAACACGTGAGGATCTCGTAATGGGACTTCTGTGTGGGAATTCGCATAGACTTGGCTTTGAACATGCAACCTCCACTAGCACAGAGCAGAGGCAGGATTTAAACCCACTAAATAACAAATAAAAGGGTAAATGAGTTAAATGAATAAATGAATAAATAATAAATCAAGTTAATAAATCAATAACTGCATCTAAATTCTATCCATCCATCATGTAGCCGCTTATCCCTGTCATGGTCGTAGGATGTAAAATAGGTATAAGTATAAACATGTCAGCTTGCTTTAAGGTCCAAACCTTAAAATGAATCACTCAGTCAGTTATTTTAAATCTTAAATATATCAAAGACAAATGCGTGGGCACTTTGATGCAAAGTTCACCTGTGGGATACTTTCAAGGATGGTAAATACTTTACAGGAACCAGTTGTTGGAAGTACAATATTTGCAGGAAGGTTCTTCACCAGACACCTGTCTTATATTTGTTTTAAGTCTTAAATAAGGTATCGATCTGGTGTCCGGGGGACGTAGCCAAATAGGTGAGAGCTGTTTCTGTGCCGACTTTGAAGGGCACTCTCTCTCACAGAAAACAGAGTGACCCAAGGAATCTTCTCATTACCCAGTGCGATCAGTGAGCATGATGTCATTGATTTCTGCCAGCTGAGCCGTCGGTAGGGCTGTACGTTTTGGTGACCTAATTACGTTCAGTGTATTTTAATAAAGTGCACTTCCCAAAGCCCCAAGCTTTTAGCAAATAAACTGGCAATAACAACATTATTGATAAAAAAAAAATGGCATTTAAAATTCTACACTACTAAAAGTTGTAAGATACAGTGCATTTGTGTTTTCGCCAAAGAAAGAGAGAGAAATTCCATTTTCTCTTACAGTCCAAATAAATGCTTAATGAATTTATTAATATTCTAAAAATGTTGCTGGAGTAAGTTGTTAGCTTTATTTAAAGAATCCTTTTCTCCAGTAAACCTCCTCTTCATAGAACATACACAAGCAAAGCTTATTTTCTAAGACACAGTAGTGAACTGGGAGTCTGTACCTTCCGAGGATGATTGCAAGATAACAGAAATACCCTCCAAAGATTTGACAGCAGTTTGGGAGGATGGGGGGTGTGGGGGGGGGGGGGTAATTGAAGTGTTGCAGGAAAGAGCTGAAGACCACATGACAGGTAAACCAGATACCGTATATATCTGCCTTCCCGTACTTGAGTTATCTCAGTCCGGTTCTAGAATCAGCGTCACGTAGTGTGAATAATGAAGGTTGAACAAAAGTCGGGCAGGTTCCAGCCAGCGCGAAGGACGATCCTTTTCTTTGTTTGACACGCACTTCACACCTTGCGTAAAAAAAAAAAATCAGGAGCGATACTCTGACTCCCAGGGTTACTCGACGCTTGGCCGTGATTGCAGCTGGCCAGAGGGAGGTGTGGGCCACATGCGTGCGAACCCTCCCTCCCCCAGTCTGAAATGGGATTGGAGATCAAAAGAAGAAAAGGGAAGCCTGAACAAGAGGATCTTTGTTGGCTGATAGCTTTACTATGTCATTGAAGGCCCTTTAAGGACACGCCGTCATTCATTTACATCTTAGGGATATTTTAAAAGCCTCCAGAGCTGTTTTGTGTAAAATGAATACACACAAACCATGAAAAGAAGATTATTTTCAATAATGTATTTTCAAGCAGCAAAGCATCACGTCACCCCTTTCTGAGAAATGCTGCTGGAAAAGTATGAATTCCATAGAAAAATAAGAAGAAATAGATAAATATGAAAGGGTCGAAGACGTTTTAAAATTGTCTGGCGTTAAAAAAAAAAAAAAAACAATTTTCTGGTTCAGTGAAAACATGAAATTAATTTCATGCACATAGATACAAACTCAAAAGCCATATATACAATATATGTAAAAATGTAGAGGCAGAATTTTAAGGGGTCTCCCTAATACATTTGGTTATCTGCATGATATTCTCTTCATCTATAAAATCAACAGGTTATATTATCAAAACGACAGTCTAGAAATACACAAATACGCTATTAATGTTTTTGACTCAGACGAACAAGACAGTGTATAATAAATAAAGGATATGGGCAAATTGGCAGATTCGGGGAGATGTTCTGTGCCGCTTAGGCAGGCTGGAAGACAGGCGGGAGAGACTGGCTACACAGAACAGCCCCTGTCGAGTCCCTGGGTTGTAAAAAGCCATTCTGATGTTTTGTCAGATGTGGTTCCTAGGCCACACTTCTGCAAGGCTCCGGGATTCAAGTTACAATCAATCAGGGGTGAAATTCCATCTCTATCACTGCTTGACCAGCATCTTTGTCCTCTGAGCCAGAGGTCCGGTCCTTTTCCTCAACTGACAATGTAACCTGTGAGCTTAATCCCATAGTGATTACAGAAAAAAAAATGAAAAGAAAAAGCTGATTGATTGTGGAATTGATGGGCAAATTTCAAGTTCCTACTTTCTCTTTGCATTTGTGTTTTTTGTTTCGGTACGAAGGTAACCGGGAAGTAGATGTGCACCAACAACTAAGAAAGCTGTTTGGGGGGGGGGGGGATGCCCTATTTTTGTTTCATGCAAGAATGTAATATAGCATCAGGGCTTAATCAGCCCATTTCTATATATGTGCTCGTAAAAGCAATTTTGTCTCTTAAAAGGTAGAAAACAGGAGTGAAATCCCAGCACCAGGGAGGCTAAGGAAGGAGGTCATGTATATTTTATATAACGGTGCCAAGGAAGCAGCCAAGAATAAACAAGGTAGCTGTCAGAAATAGTTTATTGATTACAATGAACGTCTATAAGAATGCACACTCGACAGGCACCCAAGGGTTGCCATGTGCTGTTTTGCATGTACAGAGCTTCTCGTGAAGACTATATGCATTTCAAACCCTGCTGTTTCGCTGCACCTGGCCATTTTCTTGTCGCGGAGAAAACCAACAGTCATCCGAAGCTAGGATCAGCGTAGCCTTGGAATGTAGGGCAGAACGTTTTTTTTAAAAAAGGAAAATGAAATCCACATTTTTCCTGGAAGAAGCTACCAACGTCACATGTTTGAGAATGGCAATCTTGACTTAATAAAGAATAACTAAGTGTTTTCTCTTAAACTATCAAAATGCTGAACTTTCTTGCAAAAAAAACAGTACAGAGAATTGATTCAGATTGTAAGGGTGGCACGGTGGTGCAGTGGTTAGCACTGTTGCCTCACACCTTTGGGACCAGCTTTTGAGTCTCCTCCTGGGTCACATGTGTGTAGAGTTTGCATGTTCTTTCTGTGTCGTCGTGGGGTTTCCTCCGGGTCCTCCGGTTTCCCCCCACAGTCTAAAAGCAAGCTAGTGTCAAATAAAGTTACCAAATTTTTCATAGGTATGCGTGTGTGAGTGAATGGCGTGCAAGTGTGCCTTGAGATGGCTTGACGCCCCATCCTGGGATGTTCCTTGCCTTGCACCCGTAGTCTCCAGGATAGGCTCCAGATCCCCCATGATCCTGAATAGGACAAGTTGTTACAGAAGATGGATAGATGGATTCAGACTTTAATCAACTTGCATTCCAATAGTTCAGCTTACGAACATAAAGTATGTACATGCAAGTCCAGGCGTTGTGAGAGCTGACATGAGTCAGGGTTTTGCCTCGTTCTCATAGTTAAAACATTGACATAGTTCTGTCACATAGTGCATTAGCATTAGCCAGTGCTGGATCAGGAGGGTCTGGCTTTGAATCTGCAGGGGATCCACAGCTGAACATCACAGAACTGATCTGTGCAATGATACAATTGGTGTGTGGGGTTCAGTACAAGTAAATAGTTCCTACATTAAACTACTCACTATGAAGTCTGTGGATCATCTTCAGTAACTTGGTCATGATTTCCGGTAAGAGACATTGCTGTCGGATTTTTTGAAAGAATGTTTTTGCCGCCTTAATCACCACAGTAACAATACCATTCACTTCAATTATTTTCAAGCAAGACCGACATTTCTACAGACAATATCTTCAAAACTAGGCCACTTCCAGCTGAACAACCTAGATGGACAGATAGCACCAAAGCCCCACGAGAACATATCTTTTTCTGTCTTGGGGTGAACTGCCCCTTTAAAACTACAGTGTTTCCATAGCCGAACATCACCCACCCTTCTACAGACAGGGCTAGCGCCTTGACTTTTACTCTTTGGCAAAACAACAGCAGGTGGTCAAGTTAGCCTCATCGCTCGTGTCTTCATTACAATTGATCAGCAGCCCAAGGCCAGTAGACGCCTCAGGTGATGAAATCCTGCTGGACCTCATTGGTTTGCCGTCCAGTTAAGGTTCAGGCAGGTCCAGCCAGGTGAAGCGAGGTGAAGAAGTATGACGGTGGATGCAGGTTTACGGAAACAAAGTCTTCGCTGTCGGCCGTCTGGCCATCTTCAAGCGACCTAGTTCCTACATCCATGCCTGATTTGGAATGTAGACAAACAGACCCCCTTACTACTGTGTTGTAGGTACTCCTGTTATGTGGTTAATGGCGGGGAGTGACTGTAACCCTTGCTGGTGTACTAGTTGCATTGCATTACAGATGAATTAATAAAACAGGAGGGCATGCCCCTCCCAATGTAAGACATATGTTATTATATTGTAATTTGGTAGTGATAATTTACCCAGCATTCCACAAGGCTGGGTTCGTAATAAGGATGAATACCCAAAACGTCCATTGATTATCAATGAATGATCTCATTCATTGACAATTAATCAAACAGGATACCATATAAATTTCCATAAAAATTTCGTAAAAATGAAAAGGGGTGGCGAGGTGAGCAGTGGTTAACCTTGCACCTCGCTGGGATGGGGGCTTGAGTCTCTGGCCTGGTTCCTTCTGTGTGGAGTTTACATGTTCTTCCTCGGTCAGTGTGGGGTTTCCTCTGGTTACTCCAGTTTCCCCCCAGAGCCCAAAAACATGCTGAGGCTGACGGAGGTACCAAATTGCCCAAAGCTGTGTGTGTGTGTGTGTGAGCAGGTATACCTTACCTTATTGGGACACAATGTCCCCACAGTGTAATGAATACCCATTTTTTTCCCCTTATGGCAACCAGTTTCCCGGTTCCTATATGGGAAACTCTATTTTATAAAAGTCTGTGACTGCAATGAAAAAACTGAAAATGCAAAAACTCTTGTATTTTGTTGGCTACTTATGGTTATGGTTAGGGCTGAGTAGGGGTTAAGATTGTCATTGTTAGCATTAGCATTGTTCCCATAGAAATTAATGAGTTTTCACCAAAATTGATTACACGACTGTGTGTGTGTGTGTGCGTGTACATGTGAGTGTGCGTGTGTGTATGTGTGTGTGAGTGCATGTGTACGCGTGTATGAGTGTTCCCTGAGATGGGTTGGTGCCCCATCATGGGTTATTCCCTGTCTTGTACCCGTAGCTTCCAGATTAGGTTCTGAACCCCCTGCAACCCTGAATAGGACAAGTGGTTACAGAAGATGGATGGATGGATGGTTGGATGACATTGTTTTTTTTTTTAAAAGATGGAGGTTATGAAATAACATATACCAATACCAAACATTTTTTGGGGGGGATTATTATGTGCAGTGTTTAAAGGCCTCAGGTTTACCTATAAACTCTTGCTGCCTTTGGTAATTTTGTGATTATATAATTAAGAAACAAGTGATTTTGGGATGGGGGCAGCATGGTGGTGCAGTGGTTAGTACTGTCGCCTCACACCTCTGGGACCCGGGTTTGAGTCTCCGCCTGGGTCACATGTGTGTGGAGTTTGCGTGTTCTCCCCATGTCGTCGTGGGGTTTCCTCCGGTTTCCCTGCACAGTCCAAAAACATGCTGAGGCTATTTGGAGTTGCTAAATTGCCCGTAGATGTGCATGTGTGAGTGAATGGTGTGTGAGTGTGCCCTGCAATGGGGGTTGGGTGTTGGCCCCCCATCCTGGGTTGTTCCCTGCCTCGTGCCCATTACTTGCAATGGATGAATGGATGATTTTGGGACTTGCTGTATTGCCTCTTTTTCCATCCTACCATCAGATAAGTGAAATCTTTGCACAGTGGAATTCTCTGGTTCCACAAACTCAGGCTCTGCTCATGCTGCTAGATTTCAGAACCAGTTCTTTTCAGGCTGAGCGTTAAATTAAGGGAGTTTCATCTGACAGTGAACAGAACAGTCAGAATGTACACCAGCATTGTGGGATACATATGTATGTGAATTTTATACCGCATTGTCTATTGTTTAAAGAACAGAATGTGACACTTGGATGCTGGTGATCCGTCAGGTTCTCCTTCCCAAAAAAAAGCACTGCTCAGATTTACATATAGACTCAGATGTTAATTTCTGGGATAGGTGCCCCTTATTCCCAGAGGGGGAGGAGCCATTAATGCATTCCAGTTCCGGAACCGTGGAGGCAAACGGTCTGGAAGGATCCGCAGAGATGGCTGACACAACAAAGTCTAGCACTGCTGAAAAGCCCGCGTGGCTGCGCGTCTCCAAAAGAGGATGGAGGAGGAGCGGGAAAAGTGGAGAAGCCGTCTGGGAAGGTGGCTGTGTTTGCAGATGCTGAATTTCGTTTGAACAACGTGAACGAATCACTTGCGTCGGGAGCAGTTTCACCAAGCTGCCATGCCGCATTCTGTTACCACTGCCATATAGTCAGATGCAAAGAGGTATTTGCTCCATGGGTTTTGAGTGAACATGACTGTCTTTTTCATCAAGGCCATCCATGTTAAACGGTGCCTGTTTGTTTATTAGAAACGCTAACGGTTCATTGTCACTGCAATTCCACATTCGACACCTTTCAGGAATACCTGTTAATATTATATCGCATCAATATACTGTAATCTGTGCTATCATAGGATAAGGTATCATTTAGTGAATCAAATTCTCTTTACTATGTGCATATCGAAAAAAAATCCGTTAGCTAAGCTATTAAAATTCCTCAATTTAATGATATTATGCTACAAAAGACCTCCGCCACTTACAGTTCAAACCCTAAAGTCATTCTTTATTGATATCTAATCTGAAAATCAGGAAATTACCTCAGGATATAAAATATAATAGAAATTAATTAAATATGTAAAAATGGCTTGAAATATACTCTAATTAATTAGATATTAAATTCCCTCATTAAAACAGTATACTGCTATGTTTGCATATCATTTCAGTGATCATTGTACCATATCCAGGGTGCTGAAAACCGAGGCAGGATGCAGTTAGTGAGGTATTTTAACCACAGATCTCGACAGATGTAAACGATTATTGATACAGTCAGCTTTCATATGCATTGTTTGGTGACCAAACGTAATATACAGAGATAATAAATATGACTGATGTATATTATGAGAATTAGCAAAGAGAATCATTTAAAAAATCATTTTAAAAATGACAAATAAAAAACAGGAATAATATGCAAACAAATAAATAACAACAGTAATAAACAAGCAAATAAATATTCTATTCAATTTTATTTGTATAGCATATTTTCACAACATTATGGCTCAAAGCGCGTTACATTATCCCTGCACAAAGCCCCCAGAAAAAGGAAGAAACCTTGGGGGGAACCAGACCCAAAGGGGGAGCCCATCCTCCAGGGGGCGGCAGAGGAAGATCTAACCCTAACCAGACACAAAGGGGGAGCCCGTCCTCCAGGGGGCAGCAGGGGAAGATCTAACCCTAACCAGACACAAAGGGGGAGCCCGTCCTCCAGGGGGCAGCAGAGAAGCCCTAACCCTAACCAGACACAAAGGGGGAGCCCGTCCTCCAGGGGGCGGCAGAGGAAGCCCTAACCAGACCCAAAGGGGGAGCCCATCCTCCAGGGGGCGGCAGAGGAAGCCCTAACCCTAACCAGACCCAAAGGGGGAGCCCATCCTCCAGGGGGCAGCAGAGGAAGCCCTAACCCTAACCAGACCCAAAGGGGGAGCCCATCCTCCAGGGGGCGGCAGAGGAAGCCCTAACCCTAACCAGACCCAAAGGGGGAGCCCATCCTCCAGGGGGCGACAGAGGAAGCCCTAACCCTAACCAGACCCAAAGGGGGAGCCCATCCTCCAGGGGGCGGCAGAGGAAGCCCTAACCCTAACCAGACCCAAAGGGGGAGCCCGTCCTCCAGGGGGCAGCAGAGAAGCCCTAACCCTAACCAGACCCAAAGGGGGAGCCCATCCTCCAGGGGGCAGCAGAGGAAGCCCTAACCCTGACCAGACCCAAAGGGGGAGCCCATCCTCCAGGGGGCAGCAGAGGAAGCCCTAACCCTAACCAGACCCAAAGGGGGAGCCCATCCTCCAGGGGGCGACAGAGGAAGCCCTAACCCTAACCAGACCCAAAGGGGGAGCCCATCCTCCAGGGGGCAGGAGAGGGAGCCCTAACCCTAACCAGACCCAAAGGGGGAGCCCATCCTCCAGGGGGCAGCAGAGGAAGCCCTAACCCTAACCAGACCCAAAGTGGGAGCCCATCCTCCAGCACACTAGAATAGCTCAGCTCAGATTTTGTTTAATTTTTAAATACATTGCTACTACAAATATCCCCATTGCGCCTACTTGGTATCGTACGTCTGGCTATTAGGAGACACCGATACTTTAAAAACTAGATATAGTCAGTCATACAGAACTAGTAGTACTGTACTAATCATTATACAATTAAGAAAAGAAGAATAGTTTTACACCAGAGGGAATAAATCAAAATTTACAGAGTAATTAAGCAGCAGATATGTCACGGCCAATCGCGTAATATATTGAGTGAAGTTGTTAATTTTGCAATCTTATGTAGTTATGGGTCTGCCCGTTTCGGGGCAGAGCGGTAATCCATAAACGCTGTCAGTTACAAAAGTTCCTCTGCACCCCCGATCTGCTGTGATTTACAGCCGCTGCCCTCATTGCCAATCTCAACATTACGGGCAAATCAATATGCCCGCTGACTAATGAGCCCGCTGACGAATAGTGTGACAGAAATCAACCGAAAGCATCTGCACTCGGCCCTCGACGATCCGCTTGCGGTGTGAACGCGGGAGGAGGGAGCGGAGGTGGCGCTGCCTCGTTCCAGCGCCGGAGTCGCGCTTCGGGTTCAGTCCGGAAAGTCGTCCTCCAGCTCCAGCTGTCTGCACTGCTTATGCGAGAAGCTGTTTCCCTTTGCAGAACATTGGAGTTTTCGGTGACTGCTTGCACAATATTTCGCTGGGCGAAAGCGAAGCTGATCCCATCCTGCTGATCTCCTTCAGGTTCTCCAGCTTCCTCCAGCAGTCCAGAAATACACACCTGCACTGGTATTTCCGAGTGCCTGTAGTTTACGTCTGCGTGACCTGTGATCGGGAGGCCCCAGGGTGACGTCAGTACTGACACTCAGGGGGCTATTTAACTAACCGTTACAATTGTCCCGAGATGGGGAGGGGCCCTAATGTTTGCCGGGTGCCTTGGGCTATGGCCTAGGATAGCCACCCTATACATTAATCTACCTCTGCATGTCATACACTTGCATCAAGAGCGTAGCTTAGGGTTCAACATTGGGGGGGGGAAGGGTTCAGGTCCAGCTATTTAAGGGGGCCCACCCACCCGAGATTCTATATACACATATTCACACACACGTACACACACACACGTTTGCAATTATATCTTTGTGGGGACTCCCCATTAATTTCAATTGGGTAAAACCCTAACCCCAACATGACGACTGTAACCCCCACTCAGCCCCCACCTTAACCATAAGTATTGTAAGCAAACAAAATATGAAACTTTAGGCATTTTTGGTGTTTTTATTGCAGTCACAGATCTTTGTGGGAAGCCGAAATATGCTCCACATATTGTTAAAATAACAGGTTTTTATTACATTGTGGGGACATTTGGGCCCCACGATGTAATATAAACATAATCTATACACACAAACACACATACAGGTCCATGACTGACATTAACTGCAGGGTGCTCCTCTGCTTGAGATCAGCATGTCCATGTTCTGCATAAGTGTCTATGGACGATGGATAGATGAGGAGCCAAAAAGCGGTAAAACGTACATGGAATTGTTACAATAAGCTACATGCAATCCTGGCAGATACCACACATCATGCTGACCAGACCAGAATATGCTGATTAAGATGCTTCATGTTGGGTAGAAGTAAGACCCACAGGAAGAACCTCTGGGCTCGGATGGGAGGGGCAGCAGCTCCGGGAAATTCACCAGTCAACAAGAGAGAGATTCGCAAACGCGCGGAGGTCGAGTAAGACCATCTTTTACCCAAAACTGATAGCAGCCACTCAGAGGAGAGTCGCACTACTAAGTCCCCTCCCTGGTTTCGGATGAAAGGACAGGATTTACTGTGAATTCCCACTGAGGGCCCTCTAACACGCTTGGCTACCCCCCCCCTCCCCTCTCTCTGGGACACTGGGGTGGCCGAGAGCTTTTCTCATTAGACCTTCTCCTGGAAGCCTTCAAGGATATCCAGAGCAAGAGCAGCAGACTCTGTCCCATGGCTTAACAAGGCCCGAGACGGCGATTCCCAGCAGAGTCCCGGCTGCCGTCCAGTAGCTCTGGATGGACTCCACCGGGCTGAAAGAGAGCAGAATCCTTTAACCACTGTAGCATGAAGAAAACACTTTGACACGTCTGTGAAAAAATAGTGCCGAGCGGATGACTTATGTATGACACTGTTGTCGCGTTCTCGAAAATAAAGCGCCGATTACACAGCCCTAACCATGCAGCAGGGGCATTAGCCACAATTGGTATTTAAGTCACACAGTTTATCCAGGGATCATGACTGCCCTTAAAGGTACAGAGACCTTTTCATACAGCCCTCTGCGTCCATCGATTAGTCACACATCCAGGTGATCGGTGGATGACTTTGCTACTGCTGTGCTGCCGCCTCAAGTTTATTCCCAACACGTAATGGCCACGAGATTTCGGAAAAAAATCCACATCATTTGCACATCCACACACTCTAATAGCAGTGACCTCACTAGGGGCAATTTCATGCATTAATAGAAGAAATTTTGATTCTTTGACAGCGACGATTATTGTACTATTTCATGATATTTCTGAATGGCCTTTGACAAAGGTGAGATCAACGGCATAGGAGAGAGTTCGAACATGGGGGGGGGACAACTTCATAATTTAATTCTAAGGTCTATTTATTGGGGGGATGAATGAAGCCAAATTAAACATTGGGTGGGGTACGCCCTTATCCTGGTTCCTGCGCCCCTGGGTAGGATGATATTTTATTAAAGAAATATTGGTATTCCAAAGTCCTCCTACTAACCAAGATGGAAATGACATTTCCCAACACCATCCAGCACCTTATGTTTTCTATCCACTGTGGGGCATGGATTGCAAAAAAAAAAGAGGAGAAGATGCAGTTTGCAGCCCCTGAGTGATGCTCGGTTACAAGTCAAAGTCACGACCGTAAATCACCCTTCCCCTGTTGTCATCGCCACATCGACAGTGACGCAGACCATTCATACTGTTTTGACATATCTGCGTTTTTTTCCTGTCATGAGTACAGTGATCAGCAGGAGACGAATGCAGAGACATGCGGGTTACTAACGATGTTCATGATTGTGTCACAGTGCACCCGGCTGTACCATCCACACTGGAGACTGCCACACGTGAACGTCATACGCTTCAAGAATTGTCAAAGTTTCGTGGCTATGACCTACAGCCTGTGTGTAGACCCACGTATTACAGTTGGTATGGCTTGTAGTCTATCAGAATGGGTACCACAGTTGCACAGCCAAATTTCCTTTGCAAGGTCCACGTAGTTTTTTAATTCCAGTAACTGGCAAATCTTCCCATATACTCAATTCTATTTATATATAGTATTTTTGCAAAGCACAGTACATTATCCCTGCTCAAAGCCCCCAGTGAGCAAGCCAGAGGCGACAGAGGCAAGGGAAAACTCCCAAGTAGGAATAAATTTTAGGAGGAACTAGACCCAAAGGGGGAACCCATCCTCCAGGGGGCAGCAGAGAAAGCCCTAACCCTAACCAGACCCAAAGGGGGAGCCCATCCTCCAGGGGGCAGCAGAGAAAGTCCAAAATATACATTCTGTCTATTCTGTTTATTATGCACCGTGCTACTAAGCAATGCACAAAGGACACAAATTATGTGTTTACTTAGGTAGATGACAGAGAATGTCTTTTGTGCATTGCATACCATTACCATACTATTGGAAAAACACAAGTGCTTTGTACCTGCATCGTGTGATCAGAAGCTGATGGCACAGTGATCTAGAAGGGAGACGGATTCATCCCTAACTCATGCTATTGCCGTGTTTAGTCTGGTATGGGATCGTAACGGTGAAACATCGTATGAAAGAGAAGGGAAAAAAGCTGCGAGTATTACAATCATCCAGAAACATCAATCTAGACATTTTGGCACTTCCAAGGGCAGGAATTCAGTCATAGAGAGTGATCTGTCACAGGTGCATGGTGGGACGCGGCGGGGAGGGGGGGGGGCTTATAAATTCTGCACTGGAGACTGTTCAAAAGAAAAACGTAAGATCAACTGAGCTAGGCTGAGCAGACAAAGATCACACATCTTCAGCAAAGGGTTAATGAACTCTTCCCTGTAATTTATCGGGGTCCGTACGTAGAAAAACCCTTTTCAAGACCCTAGCGTTGATCAGCTGACCTGCACGAGATTTTCGATTCGAGACAAGTCTGCAATTGCAAGTTGCAGTTTTATGACCTTGTACATAGTCTGAAGCGTTTGCAAACTGCTTCAGCGCTTTTGAAGTAGTTAATTTTATGTTTATAATGGAATGATACATACTTGCAGGCCAGTGACAGTGTGTGAGCATGCGGGTCTGACGGCGCAAATGCTACAGCGAACGCGTGAGAGTTGGCATCCCTGCTATAGGGTGTGTATTACAGAGACACACAAACAAATAAACCAAGGGGAGAGAGATATGCCTTGCTTTTGGTAGGATGCTAACAGCCGCCGAAATTTCCTCACCCCCAACGGATGCACCTTTGTGAAGATTTATTGCAGGTCAGTGACAAGGATCTTCTTTTGTTAAGCATGCATTTTGCGAGTGGAAAGCTCTTGATTAGCAAGCTACCAAAAGTTAGCCAGCTTGCACTTAAGATTTTAGCTTGTTTTAGTGTTTCTGTATCGAAGCGATACCATGCTGGCCTGACACGAAGTCTTTGCCGGCTCACTGGTCCAGAGAAACCCTGCATGCCTCGCTTTTTAATTTAAAAAACTGTGTCCAGTGGGCAATTAGTCAAAGCAATTAGCGGCAATGCTAAGGAAGCAATCAGACTTTGTAGGAAGGGTAAGAGTCTGTACCACCAAATCGAAGCTGTATGAGTTAGCGCTTGTCAATTACTGCAATTTTGGCACGTTCTACCACATGGGATTAGCCCACAGGTAGGACCGCACAGCTCAACTAATTCTGGAACCTTGCTTCTGAACAGGCAACCTCTTTCACTAATTTCGTTTACTCTCAACAAACATGGAACGTTAAGTTAATGTTAGCCTATGGTTCTCCTACGGTTCCACGCAAACCTTCTCATAAAGTTTAGAGAATGGTCGCTCCAAGTGATTATGCATCAAAACCTTCCCCGAATGATCTGGAATCTAAAAAACATCAAACGCTACCTGGACATTCCTATAACATTTAGAGAATCTAACTGGAATAAGGTTACCTAAAGGGTTCCCACATTGCAAATGTCCTATAAACCAAATGTTCCATAAACCAGAACATGCAACACGCACAAAAACTAACAATATATTTGAGAAAAAAAACATGCTAGTTAATCATGGGACAACCAAACAAACCTTCAGGGAACAATCCCATAAACAAACACGCTCCGGAACATTCAGGGAAGCAAATATCGTTAGCAGGACTGGTGCTTCTGAGCTCTGAATCTGGGTTGCTGCTACAGTGTGGGTACTTAGCCTGTGTTTTCATGGTGGTCTAGAAAAACGAAACAGAAAATAAAATGCTCAGCAAAAGGTTGTTTGTTGTGGTAGAGGGTGTGTCGGCCTCAAGCTGCCTTTGCAGGGAGCCGCAGGTGTGGCCTTTCTGCATCGATATCTGTATTGATTAGTACTGTCTGTAATATATTGTTTTTTTTCTAAATGTGCTGTGTTCTGTTTTGCTGAGCTCCAGTAGCCCAGCTACAATTTGAACGTCTCCTAAGGTTCTTAGTTTGTTTATTTGAAATTTCCCCCCCTGCTATTGAAAGCAGCTTTTTATTTTGGTATTGTGTTACATCCAATCCCGCATCGCTCCCATCCAAGATTTTGAAGGGAAACTGTCGTAAATAGCTCACTAACAAAGCTTGCGTTCGTTTACACATATACCTGACTGAGGATGTTGTTTTTTTTTTGTAACGCGAGTCTGCACGGTGGAGTGGGAGATCTTATTTAGTTAAGATCTAATTAGCTACAGCTGAATTACTTCTCTTTGCAGCACCTACGGAGCTACTGAAGAATACCTTTGCCAGAGGCTGTCTGGTACCAGCGCTTAAAACTCCTGTTGTTAGGGATGTTTGACTTTATAGTCTGTAGTCATGCCCAGTTAAAGAAAAACAAGCACAGGCCTTTCATTGGCTCTTGGCAAAATTTAATTGGGAATGAGCATCGAGCCTCCAGGAATCTCCTGAACTCCGAAAGAGTAACATCAGATTCAGGAATAGCTGTCCTTTCAAATGTTTCACTGTGAGTGGAGTGAGCGCAGCAGTCTTCTCACTTCGAAATGTACGGTGTGTGAGGAGACACACTGTGACAAGTCATCGCCATTTGTGCATGGATCTGAATGTCATGGGGATTCGTACTCCCCATGTATACCCCACCGATGGGGTAAATGAAGGCAGCAAATCTTAGCGTTACCATCTGCTTCACCCACAGAGCTTAGCCCCTGTTGGGAGCTGCAAACCAGGATGACTTTGAACATCATAATTGCTGTTTGCATCGGCTGTTATGTGTATGAAAAAAAAGTGCAAATATATATTTGTATTCAGCTCTACCTCTTAATACTACAAGGAAAATTAATTTGTCAGATATTGCCCAGCTGAGGTTAGTGGCTATTTTTTCATTTCATGTCATCAAGAGTTTTATTTTGTTAATGTGTTTTTTCACTGTGTTTTTTTTTCTTTACTTTTCCTCAAGGATATATACCTTTTAGCAGAGCAGTCAGTGTCCATAAATGTATTACCACAAATTCCTTATCACTGCCAGTTCTTGCGTTTTGGAAAATTGTTGCTGTAGCCTGTTTCTTGCAACATACTCGTGATGGAAATGCATTTTCTAAAGCAGGCTGTCCGATTAAAAATCCTCATGAAATGCATGTTCATTCTGCCTTTACATGGCTCTTATAGAACGTCTCCCACCTGCTCTCTACTATACGGTTACACCCCCCCCCCCCCCCCCCCCCCCCCCCACACCACCGTGTATCCTTTAGCAAATATTTTGTAGTTTTAACATGATGGGACCAGTATCAAATGATAATGTAAATGTGTTAATTGTACTGTAACACTTTTTAAAAGAATTTCTGCTGTGTTTAGGTCAGGTGACCAGGGCATGTCATGTGACACTATCACTCTCCTTTTTAGCCGGCTGGTGTGACTGCGTTGTATTGTGCTCTAAAGATGATGTGAGGAACTGGTCACCAAACTGCCTTTAATTCTGATACAGCAGCACAATATTCAGCATAATATATACATAACAGTTGTGTTTCTTGTACATGCCGCCATGGCGTTGCCCAAATGGGACAAATGCAACGGAAACCAATACACTTCGTACCAGAAACAGCAACACAGTACTCAGCATAATATATACAGGACAGTTGTCTCTTGTACACTGCAGGAGAGAGTACAGTGGTCAAATAACCGACAAATCCAGCCATGTATCAAACATGGTAAAATCAGTTTAACAAAATAAAAGAACACAAATCACCACTGTTACATATTTTAAGTCTTGTGAAACTTGGGAAAAACACTGAATATGTGCTGAAGAATGAATCAAGATGGCAAATATAAATTTGTACACAGAAAACAACTGCTGACATGGCGTTTCCCGAATGGGACGAATGCACTGGAAACCCCACCCAGTATACCCTGAACCAGTCATCTCCCTGCAGTGTCTGTTCCACTAAAGAAAATTTCAAAATAATAAAAAATATAATCAAATATCAAATTGCAGAATAAGCATTTGCCTCGGGCCTCGAAATGACCTGCGCTGCAAAGGTTGTGGGACGATCGTCGATTTTCTTGGTGGGGGGGGTCACCCAAAGCATTGCCCAGGGCCTCTGAACAGGAAGAGCAGGCGCTCCGTACCCTGAGATGGACCAGCATCCCAAACAGGGCTGTACCACCCTGCAGATTTGTACTGCAAGCAGGAAGATGGATGGATGGATTGATGGATCTCGAGGCCTTCTGTTTCATTAGTATACATAAAAAGTTTTTGGATGTCATAGTAAATTAATGCATTGTCAGGAATCAGTAATGGGGTTTTAAGAGTCTGCTATGTTACGGTATGTCAAGTGTCTGCATAATTAAGCTGTTATTGCTCATTGTGTATATTTGAAAGACTAATTGTTTTATATGCTTGTGCATGCAGTCAAGAAGGGTATTTACTAATTAGATGATTTGTGGTTAAATTAAATGAAACGAGTGGTGTTTAAGGTGTATTGATTCTTAATAAGTGTGTTCTCTATTGATTTTAAGCAATTGCTTCCTTAATTTACTTAATGCTATTTGTTCAGTGCTGGTTTTTAATAATTTAATGAACATGAAGCATAAATGCATTCGGCATTGATTGATCGTATCCAACTGTAGAAATATGTCTTCGTCATAAAAAGGTAGATTTCTGTCTTCTATAAATAAATGGGCTGGTTATTTGTTTAAACAGTTTAAAGTTTTAGTGAATTTTTAAGTGATAGACAAGCAAGTTTCATGACATGTTCTAAAATCACTATCAACAATATTGGCCAAAGTACTTAGGCTCATATATTTTATTTTGTCAACCAAAAGCCGTGCCCCAGTGTTTTCATTGCATGATAATATTCATTTTACGGTGTAACATAATTATGTCCGAAGCCATAATGACCACGAGCTTTCGAATGAGCCTGGTGGTGGATGTCACCTGACCCGTCCAAGGGATGAGGTCCACCTCCCAAGGGAAGAGTTTTCCCTCCAAATGATAGGGCCTGGCAATATTTCAGAGTAATTGCTTGGAGATTAACAGTCCAGTAGGATAATGACCCCAAGCAGTGTCCACATGGGATCTGACGTTGCAGTACTTCAAATGATTACTTGGTTACCTTGTGCCTTCATAGTAATACTATGGAGTGCTTTTATGTCTGTGTGCATTTATGTTAATTCATATATCATACAATATCAAGGTTGAGAGCCTTTGAGCGCAATAAAATAATAATAGACTTTATAAATGAGGAATATAATCATTTACTTGTATAATGGGTGACTAACGTGGGCTAAACTTTACGTATAAGCATAATAGCACTGATCTTCTAATCATTCAACCAAGGAATTAATCTGTATTTATGATGATGGGGAAGCTGTAACAGAGCAGTCCATCAGGGCAGAAAACATGTCAGAAATAGTATGTATTTAGTGGCAAAATAAGTATCACTGTTAGCTCACACCTCAGAGCTTTGCATGTACTCGCCATATTAAATGTGTCCTCTCTGTGTACTGGGTACTGTCCTCCTCTCTGGGTACTGAGTACTGGGTACTTTCCTCCTCTCTGGGTACTGAGTACAGGGTACTTTCCTCCTCACTGGATACTTTTCTCCTCTCTGGGTACTGGCTACTGGGTAATTTCCTCCTCTCTAGGTACTGGGTACTTTCCTGCTCTGTGGGTACTGAGTACTTTCCTCCTCTCTTGGTACTGGGTACTTTTCTCCTCTCTGGGTTCTGGCTACTGGGTAATTTCCTCCTCCCTGGGTACTGGTGCTTTCCTGCTCTCTCGGCAGTGGGTACTTTCCTCCTCACTGGGTACTGGGTACTTTTCTTCTCTCTGGGTACTGGCTACTGGGTAATTCACTCTTCTTCTTCTCTGGGTACTGGGTACTTTGTTCCCTCAGACCACAGTCTTTGTCATGTGATGGTCTGGCATCCTTCTTCTTAGGTACATTCAAGGTTGCGACGAGCAGGTGGTGCGTATGTATCAATCTGTTTTGTATATACAGTGTTCCCAAAGAGATACCGAACACAAACGTTGGGTGTTTTATATTTTTGCGAAGGTGTTACTAATTAAAAAGCACTCAGTGAGACTGCTTGTCAATGACCAGCGCTTGTTGGACTACAATTTGGGTTTCAATTTGTAGCTACTTCAAATTAATGTGATACTTTGCTAATCGCTTCGGAAAAACACTGACATTGACCATCCATATTGTAGAGTTATCTGCTTTACTTTTGATCGCACGGCGATCAGTCCAACTGCAGGTACGTCTAAGATAAATGCTCATTTACTGAAAGCCAAAAGCCGCACTTGTTTAACTTTTTATTTAAAACATAACAATGCGATATTCTTATTTGTTTTAATTACACTTTAAAAAAAAATCTACATTCTATTTTATGAAAGAGAAAAGCAGAACTGTGCAAAATTAACGTGCACAGTTTTAAACTTTGCAGTCACCCAGAGCCCTAAATAACGCGGACGCGCTTGGAGCGCATGATAAATACATAGTGTATGTATGTCTCGATGCGGATGACAGTGGGCAGGCTCCCAAAGAATTGTCAGCTTGAGAAACGACTGGAAAAGGTTCAAGTTCAGCACGCACATCGGTTAAATGTGCCAATCCTGTTACTCATCGCTGGCAGATTACTTTTCCCTTGGTGGTGGAGGATTTATTAATTTACTTTTTTAATGACAGATGTGCTCCGGACTTAAAGCATCCGTATTTGAAATATTCAGAATTCACGGTTTGTTTTTGAAGTTACGCGTACACATAACGATGATAACAATGCGTATTTTTATTTGTATCCGAAAAAAAATTAGATCAGATACAGAAATTAAGGTCAGGGATACGCCGTTCGTGTCAGAACCAGCCAGCAGTCTCCCGTATTCACGGCCCTCGCTGAGTTACAGGCTGCATAACGCTTTGGTGACGTTATGGATGCTGTGTGAATGGCAGGACGCTCGCTTTCGCTTTTACAGCTGACTCCTTTTGACATTTATTTAAACATAAGCCCTGCATTAAAGTATGCTGTGACTGACTGCAAATCCGCAGTTCTGTTTTGATATTGTAAACCGCTGATGATAAATAAAACTAGCCGGCTAAAAGAGAGGGTGACCCCATTTTATATGTTGCGTAGGTATGAAACATAAAGCTCGTTGGCCAGCTGCTGGTGATGCTGTCCCAGCGCCTTTGTCTCCTGCTATAACCTGCTCTGGCTGTTGTTCATGCGCTTATGTCCGTGTTCATGCGTGTTAGACCCTCCACAATACTGCCCAGGTTAACTGGATTGAAGACGGATGGAAGAATCTATTGCGAAGCATTGGAAAATTGCTGTTTATATGTTCATCCATTAATACAGAAAAGCTTTGCTAATGCTTTAATGAATATTCCCTTTGGATATGATGTAATACACCACTGTATAATCAGACGCTTGGGGCATTTTTGAACTTGGTTACTTAAGGAGAAAATGCATTTGCAATTTATGGCTTCGGAGTTCCTAAACCAGGTTGAACTCTGCGGTAGAAAATTAGCGGTTGGCTGGCATTTGTTGTTGCTGAAAGGAGAGAAGCCCGCGTGGGTGTGAATTACGGTACGCAGGCCTGAGTCCGAGATGAAAGGAAGGGCTATCTCGCTGGAGACCACTCTGGAAAGATGACAGGATGTTGGCACGTCGCATCCCGGCTGACGAGCCCATTCCCTGCCTAATCCCTCAAGGAGCCCCTTGCCTGCAGTCCTCCGGAGATGTCACGGTGAAGTGTGTGCATCTGTCTGCTTGTTTGTTTGTGTCTATGTGCCTCTGTGTGTGTGTGTGTGAGAGAGAGAGAGAGAGAAAGAGAGAGAGAGAGTGAGTGAGTCATGGGTTTTCCTTCATCTCAATCTCTCCAGTTGTTGAGTCGGACATAAATCCACACGTCGACCTGTACTGGCCGGCTCTGAAAGGTGACTTCTCGTCCTTGGGGTGTATGCCGGCATCCAGCGTGGCGGAGTAGCTGATCCATTCACCATAGCTCTCTGTTCGAAGGTGGACGTCCCCACCGATGGGGAGGAGCGTCCAGCAGTCGCTCAGAGCGTGAACTGGTGGGGGGACGAGTGATGGACGAAGGGGTCCGCCGGATGAGATGAGGTGGGTAGTTCAGGTCCTGAAAGTAAAAATCCAGACCAAGATTTTGTTTCAGCTAACCGGTTAAGTTCTCTGTGACTGTGACTCTTCATGCTCAACTGGTTGGTTGAAACGAAATCTTGGTCTGGATTTTTACTTTCAGGACCTGAACTTTCCACCTCCGGAAACGGGCCGGCAACCACAAGGTGTTTCAGTTAATATCTTATGACTCTTCGATGAGTAGAAATGTTTTATTTAAAATGTTTCCACGGGCCAATAAAACCAGAGGCTTCATAAAGCGGGGGGGGGGGGGGGAATGTTAGGACAATTCCAAGGGCCACTGACTGATGGGGGCCCTAAAAGATTTGGAACATTATTGGTCTGGGTTGGGGGCCGAAAATGATATACTGCACCCTGCAGCTGAAATAAAGAGTCTGGGTGTTGTAAGAAATATCCTACAAAAATAAAATATAAGACGTCTAGCTACTTGTAACACTGTTGAATAGGTTGAAAGACAAATGTGTGCTGTTTGGAAAACAGAAACAACAATCGTCAAAACTGCTTCCGTGGTCATGGAACTTTATGGTATTTACAGACAGTCGCCGCGCTAAGAACGTTCGACTTACGGAGAACTCACACTTACGAAGGAACTGCCACAAATCCAACTTAAACACAATGGTTCATAATAATGAACAAATGCACTACTTTGTGATTGTATATTATTATTTATTATTATTTTATCATTTCCAAATAAAATAACGAAATTGTTTTCAGAGAGAGGGGGAGGATATAATTTAAGAGAGAAATTGAATTTAAAAATCCATTGTGTTAGAACAACATTAAAAAGTATGTGTGTTTCAATAGCGGGTTAAATTACGGGACAGTTTTACAGGAGGATTAAAACAAAATTTTAATTTTAATTAATTAGAATTAATAATTCAATTTAAAATGAAAGTACAAATTCTAAATAAATATAAGGATGAAGAAGAGCAGTTTCACTCGGGATGGTAATGCCAAAACTTTGTTTTGGAAAGAAATGTGTCATTTGGTGTGTTCAGTCTTTATATGATAGTAATAGTCTTGTTTTGTTGTCTGAATATGTGAATATGTTTGAAATTAACAATAAACAAACAAACAAATTATTTTGTACCGCATTGTTGTATTTCTGACTTACCCACAAATACGACTTGGGGAACGGACCCCATTCTGCCGGTATTTCCTGTGCTATCAGGTGGGGCCCAAGACATTGTGTACTTGCTTGTAGGCCATGAGAGGGTAAGTACCAGCCCTGTAATGGTTTTTATCTCCATGCTTCTTTGCATGTTTCTGTGTAACATCTTCTGGTACTTTATGGTCCCTCTTGCATAGATAACAGCAGAACCACACAGGTGATTTGAGGGGGGGGGGGGGGGGGGGGTTGGCGGCGGTATAAAATCTCGAGAGAAACTGATTGCGTTTTGCAGTATGCAGTAAGGCGAAAACACAATTATAACTGCACACGTTAGAATTACAGCAAATCTGTTTTGTATCCCAACTGCAGAGCACTTTCATCTGGCAATAGTGAGTGGAGATGAAGAATCAGCAGTTATGAAAATAATGAGGTATAAGATTGGCTGAAAAAAAAAAAAAAAAAAAAAAAAAATATATATATATATATATAGGAGTGTAGGAGGATATGTGTGTGTGTGTGTCATGGAAAGAATGAGGTTTAAGATTGACATATGTGTGTGTGTGTGTGTGTGTGTGTGTGTGTGTGTGTGTATATATATATATATATATATATATATATATATATATATATATATATCAATCAGTCAAACTTTATATGCATACACTCAGTAAATGCTTGCCAAGAGCTGGATTTGCTACTGGGACATCATATTGTCTTTAATAACATCTGTTCATCCATGCATGCATGCATCCTGTTCTTTTTTCATAAATACCAAAGTGCCACGTTCCGGGTGAGATGCACAGCACACAAAGGCTTGCCCCCACCCCTCCGCCGTATGGGATGCCAGTCGTAGTAAATGCCTTCAACGAAAATTCATCCAATTTGCCCCTTCACTATCGCCTGAAGATAGACACTTTAACCTGAAGGATTATCGTCTGATATATTTCCCAATAGAAGGCACTTGTGCTGAAATTACTTTTGAGAAACGCATGCCCTGTATCCACAGATGATAATAGACTTTATATGACTCTTCCCCATACTAACAGTTGGCATGGCGCATGCTGTATGTAAAGTACCAGGCTTTCAGGGACGTGGAGTGGCATCAGTGACGACCAGGTGGCGCCGTTGGCAGGCTGCACTGGAGAACCAACCCACCCCTCGCCCCGAAAACTCCACCTCCTAATTTCACTTTGATAGTGCATGCCAGGGGTGGCACCAGCGGTTGCCTAAATTGGTGCCCCCTCAGAATCTGTCCGATTGACTGGCACTGAGCGCCATGGTCACACAACAGATTGTAGAACAAACCTGCATTGTCACAAGCTCTAACTCAGCACTTAGGTCACTAGCTCAAGCAATCAGTCAGTCTCTTCGTGGCGTGGTACTCCTGGACGTGGCGTGGTACTCCTGGACGTGGCGTGGTACTCCTGGACGTGGCGTGGTACTCCTGGACGTGGCGTGGTACTCCGGGACGTGGCGTGGTACTCCTGGACGTGGCATGGTACTCCTGGACGTGGCATGGTACTCCTGGAGTCCAGTAATACCGCTGTTGTACTTACACTCCTTCGCCTCTGGGGTTGTGGGTCACGGACTCCTTTGGCCCTCACATCTTTCGATGTCAAACTTGTTTTTTTTTTCTTTTAAATGTTCACAATTGATCGTGTGGCCCCGTTTTGCGGTTCTGAACCACGGTCTTCATAACACCCAGCTGAGACAGATGCACTCTGCAAAAGTTTCAATAAAAAACAGCCTCTATCCTGACAAAACTGTACAGCAAATTCTTTTTTTCCTCTCTCTTCCATCAGGTGTGAAATAGCTTAAATCAAGTATCACAGGAACCCAAAAAGCTAAAGGGAACTTTCCAATAGTTCCACATACTTGCAAAGTGTCCGTCTGAATTCACATCTTCTTAACTGAATTATTACATGAATTTGGCTCCTTTTTTTCATTTCACTTCAGCCTCTTGCCAAGTGTCAGAGGTTAAACATTTTTTTTCTTTCATCTCCATATAAAAACTTTCTTCTCCGTTAAAATGTCTAGTCTACATACTGTAAATACAATTATAATGTGGCCTTAACCTCATCATCACATTCAGTGTTTGACCGCTGCTGTACTCTGGATTTTATATTAGTGATACATTTATGTCTTTCATGCAGGCGTGTACGTAAAGTAAAGGGAAAATGCATTAAGGTGCTTAAAGATGCATTAAAGTCTAGGCGTCTTGTAGCACACAAAGGATCATCCATTCTCCTTTCTTTACTGTAACCTCTTATTGTATTGCTGACGCAGTCCGTCTGCCTTGAGTTGACTTCCTGGTTGAACACTGCCGCGATCTCAAGTGTTTCGGGAACGACAAGATCGGCATCAAATGTAGCCTCTCCGAATGCAAGACAGGAGACGGCTCTGGTGCATATGGAAACGGGCACCCCACAGGGTCCTAATCTGTTGCTGTATTGTTCCTCGGGTCCGACCGTCTTTGAAGTCGAAGCAGATTCTTATACTCAGTCAGGTTGATTTCCCTTGAACCTGTTTCTGGGCTTTTATCCATAAACTACCGTGATACCAGCATGACAGCTACAAGCGTTGCACTTACTGAGGGGCTAAGCGGGAATCGTAACCTTTGCCAATGTGGATTTCACGGGGTTACCTGGGATTGTCGAGCGTAGAGGGGAGGCGGCGTGACACTCGGTGTCATTGAAGAGACGCAAATTGACAACCTGTGCTGGGTGACTGGGTTAAAGGTTGGTGTCACTGGGGCTCAGGCTCACATCGAACTGGAGTTTGACGCACTTATAATGTAGCAAAACAAGAGATGATGAGTCGCAGGAAAACGCAGAGAGAGAGGATGACCGATGACTGGATGTTGAGCATTCGTCGTTTGGAGATGAGCCAGTTGAAATGCATGACAGCGTTATTGTTTGCCGTTTATTTTGCAGACAAGCTATAGCTGGTTGCTGTGATGTGAAGAGTCGAAAATTGTAGGGTTAAACACTTTCACATTTGGTCTTAGTATCTTCCTCCCTGGCTTTAGGCTATTCTCATTTGTGTTCTCTGGCTTGAAAACGCGAGCTAATTACTCTAAACGAGTCATATGTGATGTGCATAGCATGTTGAAGACACGTTCTTCACATATTAAGTACTTCAGTCAAGTTTATACTAGTAACGACCTGCTAATGAGTCACTCATTTTATTGCCAGCTTTAAATGTTCTTGAAATATTCTATTTTGGGGCATTTTGGTCTGTATTTTAAAGACAGATGTAAACCAGGAAAATCTGTTATCTTGTGAGTTACCAGCATCCACGGGCCTTTGAGAGAGCCTTGATCTGAATTTTGATCACGTGCCATTTTGTTTAATGGGAAACCCCGGGAGAATCTTCATAACATAAACGACGGGAGTCCAGCAGGGTTTTTCCGTCTTTGTGGAAAGTGGAAATTTTGAGTAAAAGCCTTTTCACTGAGCCCTCTGTGGCCAGGATGCCTAGGATCACCCTCAGAGAGATGACTGCCAATTTATCTCCATTTATCAGACGATTATGCTCATGTTTGGCTATCCATCTTCATCCCACAATGAAGAAAAGAATAGATTTTGATTTCATTTCTTATACATTAAATTCATTAAAGATTTTAACCAAAGATAAATAGGCTGAGCACAACAAGTGTTACGAAAACACACCTTTAAACGATGCAACATTCAATTTTTTTTTTTAAACCTCATTGCACCTACGCTCACCCTAACTTGGCCTTGTTGAAGAAGTTTAAACTCTGTGGATTATGTTATAAACTCTCAATTTTCCCGAAGTTCTGCTGCTGATATAAAGTGGATCCCACAGGATCAGAAATATATTTCTGTCTGTATTTGCCAGAAAGGGCGATGATAGATCATCACGCTGATAGTTAAAATTTTCACGGTGAATTACGACGCGAGCATTTAGGTCAGAGTGTGGATTCGACTGATGAAAAACGTGGCGAGGCACTTTATTTCAGACGTGAATGAGGTCCACGCAGCCTAGCATGTCATTTGGAGCCTCTTCAGATCCTTTCTTCACTTCTCAGTGGGTGGGGGGGGGGGGGGGGGGAGGTAAAAATAATAAGCATAAAATTCTGTAAAACTTTGCGCCAATCAGTAACAACACTTTGAAGCAGTGAGTACCGGTCAGGGCTGGACAGGCCGTCAGGCATGGCGGGCATGTTCCCGGTGGGGGATGAGTATGTGGGCCAGAGCTGTCACTGGGGCGTGGGGTGGGGGCTGGAGAGGAGGGGCCCGAAGAGGAGCCCCCACTTACATTTAACAGAATGTATCGAGGTGGCCCAAGGTGACATTTTGCCAGGGGGCCCAGAATCCCTTGCTACACCCTCGATATGGGCCGGCGAAATTGGCCTTAGGCTTCACCACTGGCGCCCCCTATCTGAAACACAGCGAAACTGCTACCTAATGGGTTGACTTGCACTGGAAGCAGTGCTCGTAAATAGAAGGCAGTCTGAATAAAAGTTTGAATAGATCAGAATGTGAGGTGAGGACTTTATGGGAGTGGGCCTGCATGTGACATCTGCTGATCCGAAACACTTTGTAATTGTTCGTCTTCAGGAGTGTTATGCTTCCCAGGCGTTTTCCGTTCACGCGCTGGAGTGTCGCTGGGCTCGCTTTGCCACCGCATGGCTAATACGTCCTCGAGGCACGGAACTTGGGCTCCCTCCTTCTCACCTCTCGACGAAGAACTTGTTCATGCCTCCAGGTGGAGATCATCCCAATTAGAGAGACTGCTTAGCAAAGCAATGAACGTCGCAGAGCATATCTTACTCAAATTATTCTCGCGCGTTTAAATGTGGTCCCAGCATTACTGTACATGCTGTCTTTTATATATTTCACCGTTGTTTCAGGACGTATCTCGTACAAAAATAACACAAAAACACTAAACATGAAGTGTGTGATAATGGATCACTGGTCTGTTTTGGAGCTGCTGTCCACTTTTTAGTAAATTTAAAAATAATTCCTGTCTGGCAAATCCTAGTGCATCTGCTCTGAAGTTTTGTTCCGAGCTTCAGCAGAGACTCACAGACTACATATGTTTATTTCTGGCTGAAAATCAGCGACAAGCCTACTCCACAAATAAGCTACCACAGGAACACTAGACTCTTCACCGCTTCACGGTTAGCGGTTATGTTTCTCTGCCACGCAAGGCCGGTTTGTTAATTATGCAGCTATTAAGTTAGGAATTTACCTAGGAGTTTATGAAATAGCTTCGATATTATATGACATGGCCTTTGTTATGAAATATCTCTTTGGCAATGCGGGGTTGACTTTTCTCACGCATCTGGTTACGCTTTCATACACTCAAGTAAGAAATATTAGGGCAAATCTATATTATTGCGTTATAAACCTCAAATTAGGTACATAAAAAAACAGTTGAGGTAGATTTCAAGTCGTATAGAGATTATTTACATGGTGGTAACACTGATACATACATCTGAATGAGTGTCCAGCACAGTCTCACATTGAAAATCTCACTCCAGCCAGCTGACCAAAGATGGCAACCCTGAAATGTCAGATATTACTCTTAAGGTGACGTTACATAGGGCAACATTTTGGGCAATATTTTCAGACAGTGTTGCTGACCAATGCTGCTTGGGCACTTTCTGATCGATACAATGCATTTGTATTTGAAATTGTGATTGGCAGCGGGCAACTTTTCACGATTATTCAGATCCAGATGCGTTGACCTGGTTGCAGGGTTTAACCACTTGCTGATTTTGAGTCAGAGTATGCTAATCATTTTGGGCTAATCTCACTTGTGTTCTGTGGCAAGAAGCTGTTAAAACACTGGCTAATTATTCGTAAGCTTTAGCGAGTTAGCGTGCGCATAGTATGTCGAACAATAAGGTCTTCGTATGTGATGTCGGAGAAAGGCGCTAATGCTAATCTCTTAGCGATGGCGATGTTGGCCTGCTGTTGTTGAAGTGTTCAGCATGAGGGCATTCCTGTCAGTCTGATAAATACAGATGTAAACCAGACTAATTAAAGTAATCTCATGAAAGCAGTTGGTGTATTATCTGTCTTCGTGAAGCGGAGGTTTCGATTACGCTGAGCGCGAGCAGGCAGAGAAGTTAAATGAAGACTAGAAAACCATATGGTACAGTATTTTCACTTGAGAAATTAATTTGACAGGTAATTAATATCACTGTTACTAGCTGTGCAGCTTGCCCCTCAGTTATTTGATATTCTAATGGCACTACAGCCATTAACCATCTCATAAGACTGTGGTTTTAAGTATGTATATGAACTACCCTTATAAAACAGCAGAGATGGTCGTAAGTGGTTATAATGCAGACATACTGTTCCGATGGACATGTGTAATTGGATTGGGTGTGCAGAGCAAGGTGAGGTGATGAGCTTTCTTTCACATCACCTGCGCCCTATTATGTATGATAGAAGATTCAATGTTGTTCTTCTCCTGGCCCAGAAAACACACCCTGATCCCACATCCACTGTAACCCTGTCCTACACTTAATGTCCACTCTGATTTTTATGCATCTCCCCTTATGCCAATGTTGTATTTTGTTCACTAAACTAACCTCTACTCCCCTATCAAAGTAAGCATCTTATTTGTATCTCACACAATCCTGTTGGCCATCCTGACCAGAGTAGGTCCACCACATGAATACACTGATGACATCGGCAAATTTAGGGATTTTTTTTAAGGTCAAGGACATACAGTGAGAGGGGCAATAATTCATGCATATAGGTCAAGCTCATAATTAGCCAATGATATGTTTTGAATCAGTGAGTGACAGGAGAGGGGACACTCTGGGAGCCAATCAGCTTTCAGCTGGAGCCCGTGCCCCTTGTAGCCCCACCCCTATGTACACCCCTCACAGACAACCACACACACAAACGTCAGAATGCTGAAACACCTCACCGTGAGTCTCTTGTTGCACCTACCGGCCACAATATATTTACAAGCTGCACGTTTTAATTGGTTGCAGCAGGTGAGCGACCGGGGGGGGGCTGCACTTACAAGGGCAATATACTGGGAACAGCGTGTCGGTTAAATGGGGTGTGTCAAAAACAAGCGGCCCCTTCCAGAAAATATGTAGTGCCACCTGTTAAGGAGAATGATGCACCTTGAGAGGTTAAAGTATATGGGCAGCCTGTGGACAGGAGAGCCATTTGTCATCAAGGAGTTATAACAAGTTGTATATTACGATTATAACAGACAACAGGCCGAGAAACACAAACGGGTGTAATACTGTAGTAAATCAAAATAATTATTTCTACCACTTGATGCCAAATATAGATTGTAACAGTACAATAGTTTTTTCTTTCGGTTTCTACTGTGTACATTTTTATTTGTGTTTAAGCTTCAAAATTAAGATTTTAATGCCTTAAGAAGTCACTCGGCAACCTGTTTCCACTACTCCTTGTCATCGCGATTATATTTTTAATCTTGTGCGTTATGAAACCTTTATGTGATTGTGGATTGCAATGAAGTGGGGGGGGGGGAGGGGGGTGCCGTTGTCACACCTTCAGGGTGGGGGTTCAAAACTGAGCCATGCTCTGTATGTCTTGTGCATGCATGTTCTCCATGTGTCGGCTTCCTGGTTTGGCCACTGAGTCAAAAAACATATGATTAATCAAACTGGCATCGGAAAATTTGTGAGTCCTGTGATAGGCTGCCATCCCATCTGCGGTATCCCCTCCCCCGTGCCGTCGTTCCTGAGACACGTCCCTGACACACTCTTACCCTTTCCTAGATAAGCACTTATGGAAGATGGATGTATCACAAGAGTGCTGGGAGAGGGCTGGACTTTTAAACTCAGGCAATTCAACTAGAGGTGACAAAACCAGTAACTGATAAAGGAACAAATGCGTGTAGCCAACAACTTACACGTGTCCGATAAGACGACTTCATCTGCATTTCTGAAATCATTCGATTACAAAACCTATAATGAGGAATCAAATCTGATATTGCACAATGGAGGGAGTATTGTTTTTGAACGACCTTGTATTGCTGATATGACTATTTCCATGAACAGCTGCCCAGGGCGGGGTCACGCACACCCAGCAGGCGAGGGGAATGCCAGAGTGTCCGGCAGAACGCTGCGAGTGCGGCCATTCGGAATGACCTAATCCCACATTTCTGGGCCATGGGACGACATCGTCATGATCCGGCAAACCGCACACATGCGGCCAGGGACGGGATCTAAGCCGAGGATCCTGACCACGCCAAATACATGCCGTAGGTACATTCGCTCATCGAGGTCCTGACAACTCATCCAGTGCTGGGTCAGGGAGTACCGGGTACCTATTCTGCAGGTATGACTAACCCTAAATACACATGTGCTGGGATGCTTTAATGGAATCCATTTATTTTATTGACGTTCACCCAGGGAGTGCTCATAATTAGCGTTAGAATCGAGCGTCGTGTAAATCGGGGGTGAGTCTGGGTGCTCTCGTGTGCTTGTTCAATGAGCGATCATGTCGTTTTAATGGCTACATATTCCCCAATGTAACACCTCAACCACAGCTTAATTCCCACCACTGCACCTGACGCCGCCCCCCCCCCGCACCGGCGAAGTGAACATTATTATCAGCACGGATGTAGCATGTCAGGGGGGGCCTATGTGGGAATCTGTGTGAAAGTACAACCAGAGCTGACAGACCCTCTTATGTCAGAGGCGGGGGGGGGGGGGGGGGGGGGTTGCTAGAGATTTTAGGCCCCATGAAAGCCTATCACACTGGGGCCCCCCAACCTAGATCAATCCAATTATGTTCCAAATATTTAAGGGCCCCTGTCACTCAGGGGCCCTTGGAATAATATTAACTTTCACTCACAAAATCACTCTAAATCACTCACAAAAGTAACCCATTAAAAGCAGATGTTGAAAGTTCAGGTCCAGCAAGTACAAATCCAAACCAGGGTTTTGTTAAAACCAACCAGTTGAGCTTGAAGAGTCACTTACACTCAGCTGGTTGGTTGGAACAAAACCTTGGTGTGGATTTGTACTTTCTGGACCTGAACTTTCCACTTCTGCCTTTAATGGATTACTTCTGCGAGTGATTTCCCCAACATTGCCGTACATTTAGTAACTCCCCCAGCACTGGGCACGTGATCTGCAGTGACAGGTCGAGTCCACTTCACAGAACACCCCTCCCACCATCCCTAAATACACACAGATAAGTACTTTCCAGTTTTATTTATTTATTTCCACATTTTAAAATGACGTTTGTGTTCGTGCCATCTGATCTCCCGTCTGTAAGCTATCATTATTTTACCACAGGCAAAGTAGCTGGAATGTTACTTTCTCCGCTACCATTACCTGTGACTAGATTACAGTCACAGCCCCTCGCCGCGTCTCCTACAATCTTTTCAGAGACCCCCATACGCCGCATTTGCAGCCAAAAATATTTAATGGGAACGAACGACGAAATCGCAGGTATTTTAAAAACCGCCTGATCATATTTATTTGCGGAGACCATGTATGGAAATGACGAAGTAAGTCAAAAGTACTGGCCGGCAATGGAGCCCTGAGTGCCAGATTTACTACATGCTGTGCCCGCAGTCGCTGGTACTCCGTGTCCAATCCAAAATCAATAACTCACAACGTAACTCGTTATTCTAATCCTCCCGCTGTCTCTTCTTCATATTCACTCAGAAATTTTAGGAGGGTACGTGCTTTAGGCTGGTTTGTATGTAACACCTGCCTCGTGCCCATTGCTTCCGGGATAGGCTCCGGACCCCCCGCGACCCAGTAGGATAAGCGGTTTGGAAAATGGATGGATGGATGGATGGATGTAGCTCTTAGTGACAAAATAGTATTTCCTTTTGTTTCCGCATCATTCTTGGAAATGTGGTAAAAATCGACAAGCATCTCAATTTCAGCGCAAAGAATAAAAAAAAGTGTCATAAATACCCAAAACAGATTACTTAATGAATTGACTTGGAAGCAACAAGCCCCAATAAATAATATTAATAAAGACTGCAATATGTTTTAAATAGGAGGCCTACATTTACCGCCATTTACAAGCATTTTCTATTTGACATTAATTGTTCGTTTTCTTATCGGTCAACAGAGTATTGAATAATTATCCCGCTAATGAGTTTTTACTGCTTGTTCTTTTCTCCTATTTTTTCTTTCTTTTTTTCTCTTTTTTACATTTTTTTGCTCCTTGTTTTTATTCCCAGTTGGTTTTATACTCACTACAATTTGCATTGATTAAACATGAACGTAAACGCACCCTAAGTGGTACCTTATGAAGAAAGCGACTTTCCTTAAGTGAGCACACCGACGTACGCTCTGACATGCGGGCCTGATTGAAAGCGTCGATGGGGTTAGGGTTAGTTAAATATCAGTGTATAAGCTGATCGACTCCCACCCCCATCGATCTGAATGAAGCGCCTTTTTCACGGCACCCCCCGTGCGCTCCGCAAGCCGGGGTCCCGCTCCAACAGCCGGCCCTCTAGCGGCCGCTGCCGGAAGTGCAGGTGTGCGGGAGCGTCCCCCCGTCTCCTCCGCGATCTCCTCTCACTCGCTTCCCCGGCGTCAGCAGCAGTGTGAGGGGCGACCTGACAGCGGCTCTGTCAGTAGGGAAAGCTGACTTTGCCCCGGTTACCGCTCCGATTCACTCTCCGCATCCACGGCGGCGGGATTGAAAGCGCAGGTACAAACTACAGCCGCCCGTTACAGCGGACGCGTCTTTTTTTCGTCTTTTTCTCCTGCCTGACCGAAATGATTGCACTTTTGCGGAAATCATATATTTAAGGGGAATGATTTCACTCATGCATTTTATTTTTTTTTCTCTCTTCCAGTTAAGGGCTTCTGTCTGGAATAAGAAAGCATCGCTGTTTCTGACTAGGGAGAAGAAAGATAAGATTCCTCTGGATTTCCTAACATATGTGATCTGGACACCTTAGTAAGTGACATTTTAGAATCCGTTTTAACAGCCATTAATTATATATTCGTTAGTGTCTCTGGTGCGTCTTTTCTTCTCGGTTAATTTACATTTCTAACTGGGTAAAAGAGTTGCACTTGCTTTTCCAGTAAAAGTGGTTTCTGGTGCTGTGCATCGGTTCTGTCGACACTGGCTCATTTATTCTCATAATACTCATTTATATCGGAACAATTAATTGGAATTACCGCGTTACTGCTTTAATGCATTTCTCCGTTAAAATGTGTGTTGCGATATTTGGCTGGGATGTGCGCCGTAGGCTGTTGTACCGTATAGCTTACCGTCTCCCTTTCTCTCTTTTTATTTAATAAAGAGGGCGTACGGCATTAGAGAGGCCAAAAAGCATAAGTAGCCCCACTCCGTGCTGCAGAGCACTTTACACTCATTGTTCACTCAATATCTTTTCTATCAATCACCTGCACGCCTTTTCCGTGTTAACTTGTGACCGATACACAGCGGAAAAGACAAATGCGGCGTCTGTATATTGATATATTCTCAAGTTTAGGAAAACTTCAGTGTATCTCCGCATAATAATGTTATTATAGAGCGCTACATTTATCTACAAAGTTCCAAGGTGTCTTTGAAACTGACCTCCTCGCAGTGTAATGCTGGAAACAGAGCATCAAATCACTATATCGGGATCCAAGCTGGAAATGTATTGATTTTCCCCCCCTACTCAGTTCTGAAGTGAATGGGAAGTTGGATGCAACTATTAGGCTCCATCCAGAGCACAGCAGAAGTCTGACTGAGGGATGCTGCTCTCAATACATCACATGTTGCTCCTGTTACATGCACTGTGTTTATTTTTAGGTACTTTGGTCTGATTTATCCTTCTGTATTTTCCAGTTTTTTTATTTCGACAAACTGCAGGGGGAAAAAAAATGCACAAATACTTAAGTAAACACAGAGAGCAGGGAAGCTGAGTAAGAATTTTATATTTGTGAATGTCTGAGGCTAACGTAGATGGGGATGTTGGAAACACTCAGATGAATGGCCGGCTATTTTAACTCGGCGTAAATCGTTTTTGGAGTTCTCCTGCATATTTGCTTGTGATGTTCGGTGAAGCGCTGCTTTAAGTGACCGCCGAGTGATGTGGCATTCTCCAGACTGACAGGAGTGTGTTAAGAAGGCCCAGCCGCCCTGGGAGTCATTCTGCCACAGTGGCAATCCCCCCCCCCCCTCCCAGACAATGGAAAACCCATCTACTATCTGTCTCTGTCTGTCTGTCTGTCTGTCTGTTGTTCTGAAAGGATTACATCATTGCAGAAGTTCACAGTAAATATCCATCCCGGAATTACTATGAATTCCGCGCGTTAAATATTCTCTGATTCGTACACAGCAGTGCCTTCATGTAGTATTCCCCAAATAGTGATGTTTTTTCTCAAAATGAATAAGTGAGAAAAACTTCTTAGCATATTTACATTTTTCCATATTGGTGGTGGGAAATATGCATTTAACTCTCTTGCCCTGGGCTGCCTTGGCGTTTGTTTACTGGTTTCCTGGGAAATGCTTGTAACATGTAATGCATTAGAGAGTGTAACTACATGTCTTTATCAGACAGTTATGATTTGGTTGGTGAATCATGGCAGGCAGTTGTTGTGGGCTGGTTATGAAATCTCGCACATTTGGGTCCAGGCTGGCCTGGGCAGGTGACACCACACTAACACACCACTGTGTGTGGTGTGAGATGCTGGGTGATTTCCTTACGGGCCTGGGGGTGGTGGTGGGGGGGGGGGGGGGGAGAGAGGGTGGGCTTGCACTGAAATCCCCGAATTAATCACTATGGTGAATTAGTCACCAGTAAGTCCCCTCGTCGGGTCTGAGATCCAGGTTACTGGCTGCTTCCCACAAGCTGATGTTATTCAGCATCTTTCGTACACGGCGGTTGGCTGTCTGTGTCTTGTGCCTTCAAGCAGTGCCTGTGTGAATATATATATATATATATATATATATTAATTTGCCCCTCTTCTATGACAGAATGAGTTTTGTCTTTTCATGTTTTCCCTACTGGTTTCTTAATACAAAACTGACAGCTGGTAAAGCAACTTTATAATAAGATGAAATGATGCTTTATTTGCACTGTCTACGTCGGGATGCTCTTTCCACGTGACCCATCCGGCTCTCCTTTGACTCACGCACACATGTGCACGGTTGAGAGAGAAGCCTGAGCTCCAACTGAGGGGTCAGGCCATTTGTCCTGCTCCCCACCCTGAAGCATTTTGGGGGTGGGGGTGGGGAGTGCTTAAGTAGATCCATTTGATAGGCTATCGTTTTAATGACACGGTCAGACTTCTGTGATCAGTTTCCACGACGTCTGTCATGTGCCAATGGGGCAGATAAATAGCAACAATGTGTCACTTCTGAATATTTTTGGATTCTGTCTCGCATTTGCTGTTTATGCAAGGAGCGATCACTGTGTCAGAAAGAGGGCGGCCAAGGACGCGGAGATCATCTGAAAGACGTGCTTTCTCTCCTTCCCAGACGTACTGAATGAGGTTCCCTGTTTCAAACTAAATGACCCCCCCCCACCCCCCCCACCGCTTGAATTTCTCCTTTTGCTAGCTCCTGTGAGTAAATTGTCAGCGTTTTTTTTCCAGGGACCAGCCACGGACCGCAGCATAAGCCCTGTTACGGCACAACGGACGCTTTTTAATGAGGATGAACTAACAGATGATTGCATTACGCTTTCAGGAGACCGTGATTCATCCCTGAATTAAACGTTTTAAACGTTTATATTTATGTGTGCAAGTAGAACCTCAATCTTTGCCAGTGTTTTGCTTTTTTTTTTTTTTTTGTCTTGAATACAGATTTTGGGCTGATGTGAGCAGCTCGTTTTAAGTGCATTACCCTGAAAGGCCAGTAGGTGGCACAACAGTTAAAGATGTTTACGAGTTTCCAGGTTCAAGATGCAAGATGGGCTCATCTGTACTGCCCTTAAATGAGGCAGTTAACTAATTTCATCTGTTAATATACTCCGCCATATCAATAGATGGAAATATAATGTTATGGGCTGTGTTAGGCTTTGAATTAGTGTCAGCTCGGCAGGATAAATAATAATAAAACAGATGCATAAGTGGCCATTGATCAAGTCGCTTTGTCTTTCCAGTGGGGCCTGGACTTGTGAATTCTACCTGATGTACCATTAGACTGAGATATTCTGACAGTTTCTATGTAACCTTGGCCTTCGCCCGTTCGATTGACAAAGAATGACGGAGTGTTTCAGTCTCCGGACCTGCCGGGTCGTTCATTATCATTAGGCTGCAAGTCAAGAGACTCCCAGCTCATCTTTGTGCTTGTCCGCGCGCGCGCGCGTGTGTGTGTGTGTGTGTGCGCGTGTGTACATGCGTGTGGGAGCATTAACATTTACGGCCAGCCATGGAGTGACTCCCCTCGCCGGCTCCAGCGGTAACGCCGTCTCGGTGCAGTTCTTCAGCGTGATGGATGAATATTCGCGGTATTTCAACAACTCGGTCGTTAATATGATGCATAGTTTTGATCCGAAGTGGAAAACAGCCGTGTCGAGATAAAACAATTTGCCCGCCCACTATCAGTTTTGTCGTCTTCGGTAGAATTCCGTCCTGCTGGACGTAAATCAAGTGTCGGCCTCGTTACCGAAACAGAGCTGCTGGTTTTGTTCCAGTCCAGCGTAAAGCCTGAAATTTATATTCTACGTACCAAAAGTTAAATACGGCGTTGAGCTTAATTTTGAGAATCGCAACGTAAATGTGAGACGTGATACTGAAGCTTGTGATAAAATGGGTAAAAATTATTGCTGCCCTAAGATGGACTGGCTTCTGGTAGGGGGCGTCCCCCGCCTTGTGCCCTGTGCTGCCTGGGATTGGTTCCAGGCCCCTTCCCCACGTGACTCGATGGAGTGAATCATGGCTTAATATGTTGCTTTACAGTGAATATGTAAAGCCCCCCCCTCCCAGTTCCACCCGTTCCCTACCCTGAAATTGTATCACAAAAATTTCACCGTGTTCCTCGGAACACGTGACGATAAAACTGGAAACATTAATTGGACGTATTTCTGAAGAGACGGTTCTCTTTATGTTGTTGAGGGCATTGTCTAACATGATGGATAAGAAAATGCATGCAGTACGTTTCTTATCTGCGAAAAAGATTTTTGTCTGACAGGTGTAAAATAGAAATGAATGTTAAAATAACAATAATAATAAAAATAATAATAATCACCATCATCATCATGAAAACCAAACCAAATTCACAGACTAGTCTAAAATCCAGTCTGAAAATAAACGTCCCGAGAGATTATGACTAATGCAAGGGCATTACACACTGGCAGATTTCTTGTAGGTTTGTAAGATTTGTTTAAAAAATGGAGACTCTCTTGTACATGTGTGTGTGTGTGTGTTTGAGTAGGCACTGTCTTCGAGGCTGGGTGGTGAGCCGGCTTGGCTGAATTGGGAAACCTTGGTGTAATTGTTCGCAAACTGTCTGGCAGGCGTCTCCGCGACCGAGACTGTGAGAACAGCGAGCGCGTCGTGAGCAACTGTCTCTGAGGTGCTGCGCACTGGCTGGGCGGTCCTCGGAGGAAAAGATGGCATCTGAAAAGAAGAGCGGTGGGCAGCAACGCTGGGACCAAATGAGCAGAGAGTGGGTGTTGGGGTAGAAAAGGCGGGAGGCGGAGGAATGAGCCACGTGCAGGATGTTAGCGCGAGTCGTGAGAGAGCGGGATGTCGGGGCGCGTGCGTGGCGTCGAGCTTTGGGATGGGTGGTGCTACAGAGGGTGATTTGAGGCCCCATGAGTCATTCCTCAGCGTGTTCTTGATGAATGGACGTGAGAGTGGCCCAGAGCATTCTGCTTAGTCGTCGTAGCTATCATAATCCCATCATAGCTCGAGGCTAATCCTCCTGGTATGTTCTGCTTCTCTTCATTAGATAGTAAAATTAACACGGCACAGGACACCTTGAATGACCATCTGTATGCAGAGTTTTCCCTCTGCTGGCCGGGGGGTGTCTTTCAGGACAGGGTAAGGTTTTCGCCGCGTATCCTGATCCGCCGTGATTGCCTACCCAGCCTGCGTCGCTTCTCACCCTCATTCGTCGTCGGCCTGCCTGGAAAGCAAGCGTTGATGGCTATTTTGGTTGCCTCCTCCAATCTGGCAAGGACTGCCGGAGTCCTTTATGGAAAAATAATGCCTTCTTGCGGGGGTCCACCTCCCCCGCGGAGTCGGTGCCACGTCGAATCTGAATCTTGAATCCTCTTCTGTAAGTTGTTCCCTGCTGGAAACCTTGTGTCTCAACTTAAAAAAGTGTAAAGCTACAGCTCTGCACTAAGTGTCTTCTATCGAGATCTAAACGGCATTAAAGTCTAGCGCTGAATGACCTTCCAGGTGTGACAGCCTTTGTTTACGGCGTAGCGGCTAATCGGAACAAACGGGGCTTACCGTCGGGACGGACTTCCCGTGGGTTGCCGACTTTCCGGAGCCGGACCACCCCTACGAGGCGTCATCCGGGCCGCGAATGTGAGACGTAGTGGCAGACGGCCCGGTGCCGGCAATGGTTTGCCTCCCATGCTGACATGGACAAGAGAAGTCAATTAGAGATGAGGGCACCTTTTGGGATCCTCTGTGTGGAAATGTCAAGACGGCATCCTGAGAGAGTCGCTCCGTGCGGACCGGCTCGCCGGCAGCAGCTCAGAGAGCCATCTGTCCAACCCCCCCCCCACTCAGAACCCCCACGGACCCGCAGCTCTGCATTTTAACATCCCCGTCGGACAGACAAGGCCTCAGCTGACCTCGCACGCTGCTCTAATTACAAATTAACGTGGGCTTTCTTCATTATGGCTTTTCATCCTTTTAATTTAAACATGTAGCACAGGTGTTATAAGACTGAAGAGAACTGCACTTTGGGAGTTTTACTTATGCAAAAAGGAGGGAAAATGATTGGTCCAGAGAGTTAACCAATCAGGTTTTAGAGGAGGCCTTCTCTAGTTGCTTGGACCCGCCTCCTTTAAAACGCTCACTCTCACAGTCTGGGTCTTCGCTCGTCCCCTACATTGTCATATGGAATGTCATGCAGGACCAGAGGAACACGCACTCTGAAAGTCTGCTCGCCTGAGGAGCAGTACGACGTTCTACCACAGCACTTTGCCGTCTCAAAAGTATACTTTGTGCCTGCTATTAATGACGCGGTGTGGTGACAAATTACAAACACTTACGCTTGTCACGGCCCGTCACGAGCGATCAGCTCTCCGAAATGACTGTGCCGCAACTTCTCCGGATCACTTGAGTAATTTCAGCGCAATGAGAGCTAAATGAGTGGTTTGTTTTCCTAAAATTAACACGGCAGGCAAGGCTGCATTCCCAAAAATGACTCATTAGCTAATTATAATAGACTATTACACATCTTTAATTAAAATATCATTAAGCCCAGGACTGAGAGTTTCATTGCCTCAGTGATTTCCCTTGACTGGTAACATACGGCTCTAGAAAGAAACACATGCTGATACTTACCACAGTACTGTAGTATTGTACTTAAAAAAGTTCATTTTTCTGCTGGGAAAATATTCAATTATGCAGCACAATTGATTGCACAGTCATTCATTCATTCCTCCATCCTCTATACTATTCTTTCTCAAACCAGTCCTGGAGGACCCCCAGATGGTCCACGTTTTTTCCCTGGGACTTGGGAGGGAGCAAAAATGTGGACCGTCTGGGGGCCAAAAAGGACCGGGTCCAAAAACACCACTCTATACTCATGGTGGTCAGGAGCCTGTGCCAGAAACAAGAGGTGCAATGCAGGGGATAATCCAGGACAGGACAGCAACCCCTTGCAAGGAACGACGACTCGTGGAGAACATGCAAACTCCCAGCTCTCAAACCCTGCTCTCTGTTGGCATGTGGCAGCCACATTAACCTTGGCACCACAATGCCATCCCAAATATTTCAGGCGAAATATCCACTTTAATGTGATTTTATGCGTACTTTATAGAAAGGTCGCCCTAACCATCAATCAATCAAGTCGAAATCGGTTCGCAGCCCCCCTCCCCACCCTCTGATTTCGATGTGGTCCGTGGCTCTCAGCCAGTGACTTCTCTTTGATTAGGATGTGACGGATGATGAAGTTCTGATTTCTGATTGCCTCGACTAGAGGCGTTCAAATTTAATACCTCAGTGCTAGAGGAATGTGAAGACCTTAAACTCTCAGTAAGAAAACAAAAAAGAGCATCATGGGGGCGGAAAGGGTATTATGGTCCCATCACCCTAAGGGGTGTGAGGGCTTTGGCAGGGGCCTGCTTCCCCCAAAACACTCTTCTTCTATACAAACGGTCTCAATAGCTGCATAGGATGAAGTTCAGCTTCTTGTATCCGCAGTTTCATGAAATATTTTTGTGAGTCCGAGGGCGCAGCCAGAGATAAGTCGACCCGTCTCCCTTTGTGCTCTTGGCCAACTTTGCACAGCTGCCTTTAACAGAAGACATCAAAGTCACTGAGCCTATGAGGCACAGTCGTGCCAGATGTCTACATGAGTAGCATTTAAGGTGGAAGTGCTTCTGCTATTCGGAGGTAATGCCAATGATTTATTCATTTAGCCAAGCTGTTTCATTTGATGGGGGGGGCTCCTTCAGGCACGCCTGCCATCCCAGCATGTAAACAGCTACAGTAGGCTGTGTAGGACGACAAGCAGACCACCAGCTATTCCGCTTTTGGGACCGATTGCTCACCGCAGGCTGTCCGCTTGGGCTCCTTTGGACGTGTGCTTGTTAAATAATTGCCGCATGTTTTAGATATGGTTTATTTAATCCCCCCCCCACCTGAATGCACCCTGCTTACAGATGTATCTTTAAAGCATAAAGTAGGAAGCCACTCAACAGAATTCAGCCGGCTCCCAGTTTTCCAGACAGATCACGCTTGAGTCTTTGCCTGGGAATTTGCCTTAGCAGGTGCCTCAAAACCATTTCGCTAAGGTGATCTTATGATATTCATGGTTCTTATAAAGAAAGAATTAAAATAAAAAAAATGAAAAGACAACAGTCGTGGTACTGTGGAAGCCTCTGACGGAGTGCGGGAATTTTGCGTGGGTCTCTATATGCTGAGCCCCCTGTCCTCCGTAGTATATAAGTCCATGATAGATAACATCAGGATGTAACATGTTAGAATAGAAAAATCAATGTGGGGTGAAAATTGAATTTACCGGGGAGCCTTTAGGCAAAGTGCACTTTAAAAATATATATTTTATTTCCCCCCAGGTCTGTGATCAGAGGGAGTGTAAATGGAATCCAAGTTGCCGTTCATTGAAGACAGTGGTGCCGATGGAGCTTCCATCTGTAACATCTCTCTCTGTTTGATTACTTAATTATATTACAATAAACATCCTAATGGAATCATATCGCGGATAAGGAGTAGCCTTCAACCGGCCGCAAATCGATCTCTCTGTCAGCATTGGTTAGTCAATTCGTTTTCGCTCAACTGAGCGTTTTCTCGGGCAGACAGAATATGAGCCGAGTCCCCTAATATGAAAAGAATAATGGGACCTTTGGGTGGAGGTGGGAGAGAGGCATCCTGAGATGGAACAGGGAGGATGTGATGATATCGAGAAGATAGCGATCAGAGGCAGGGAAGGGAGCGTGCGATGAGGTCTGGCAGACTCTCGGAGTCGTTACCGCCAAACAATCTTTGGCGGCCTTTTCCCATCCACGTCTAGACCTGTCACTCACGCCGGACAAACGTCCCGCTTTTAAAAACAGGAAATGAATCACAGCAAGACACTACCTGCAGTATTGCACTTGTTAATTTTAACGCGGCTGGTAAGAACCCAGGTCTGGGTTTTAATTGTCGTGATTGTGCATTCACATGCAGTTACGTTGTGTACGAACCTCGTACCTTGTTAGTCCTTCGAGGGTAAGCTTTGCTCGCTGAAAGTTAAAGAAGGTTTATTCGCATGGAATCATGAACATTAAAAATTCCGTTTATTCTGACAGACTCTTCAAAAAGACATTTTCTGGGTGGGGGTAAAAATTTGTCAATTTGTCAACTTTTAACCTGTAACGAAGGAGAGAAAGTAAACTGCTTTAAAGTGCAGCCATCATTTTAAAAACTCAAAAGAAAAACAGAAAAGAAAATATGTTTAGTCAAGTTACTTTACGTAGTCTTCAAAACATTTGCTCGTCACATGATCAATAAGTGATTCAAAACACACTCACATCTCTACTGTGAACCTGAATTTTGTATCAGGCTTATCTGATATGAATGTGAGGTATATTTGTATCTATAGAATTATATCTGAAGTGTTATGTATTTCATAAATTAAAACGTTACATTGCCTGTTTTTTTCCATTTTCTGATTTGAACTTGACAGAATGACAGAGATCTGCTAATCTTGCTGACATACTAATGTTTTAATTATGCTTTTGTAATTGCTTAATGTGATATAATATAAGGATTTCAACAAGACAAGAACTAAGCGATTAGCTTGGCTGTTTATGTTTATTATAATATTGCTAATTATCTTATATCCTAGCTGTGGGTTTATGGGGTAAAAATTATAATGTTATGAAAATTTCTACTTGGGAAACACCAATTGATTGGCAAAAAGTAATCAGTAATCATTAACTTGAACTTGGAACTTCAATAATGTACCTTATCATACATCTTATTATACACCAACCAACCAGACTGTAGAGGAGGTGGGTCCAACCAATCAGATGTCTTGGTCCTGCCTCCGCTAGTTGCTTGGACCCACCTCCTCTACAATCTGATTGGTTATCTCTCTAAACAAATCATCATTCCTCCTGCCCTCAGAACATTTTCGTGTAATGTTCTCCCACGAAGTAAAATGTCTTTGATTACTTTTTAACAATCAATGGGTGTTTCCCACTAATGCACAATAGAATTACGTATGGATGCTGTAAGTGTGCTCTCTGGGGGCTTCTCCGTACTGGACTGGTGTAAAGTTCACAGGTATAGCACGCCACCAAGGATGGACCGGCAGCTGTTAAATGTAATTGGGAATGTAGTGGTGAGGATAGACTGATGGTTGTTTATAAATCAAGCCCTTACAAGCTGTTAATGTTTGTTCCCCTGAGAGTACACAGAATAGTCTCACTATTATTTTCAAACCCTTCTGGAATGAAAACAGGATTTATTTCTGTTTCCTTGTTTAATAGTGTCTTTCCAAGTCATTTTAGATCTCAAGGTTTTGGTCTAAGGTGGCCCTTGTCAGCCCCCTATCTGCGGATGCGTATTACACACGTCTTAAATTTAATTTGCGAATCACAAAATTTGTTACCATTTTTGGTAAATTGAAAGCAAAGGTCAGATTGAGGAAATAAAGGGCATTTATGTAAAACTGACTGCATCTTGCTCCACTTTCTGTGAGCTTGTTCGGCGGCTGTGAGGTGCGAGGTCACTTCCCGTGCCGCCAGAATTGTACCACAAAGCTGTTGTCTCCTGATCCTGATATTCGGAATCCGTCATACTGTAACTGCACTGTGACATGGATCACCCTAGTTGGAAATCCTAACTTAATTAGCCCATTGGTTTATTGTGTCGGTGTTTACAATGCAAGCAATGGGTAAATGATTGAGGAAATAAGCATTTAATTACAAGGACACTGCAGCAATTAAGAAAATGCTGTACTAATTCTGCGAACGTTGTCTGACAAACTAATAAGCTATAGACCGAATAAAAACAGCAATGATATTCGTATAATAGGTTCCCAAGATGGAACTGAATTGCGGTTCCCCCAATGAATAGGCACTTCGTTCTCTATAGTCTCTATTCATACTACATATTTTATTCCATTATCTGATTATAAAATGAATCCCATGCCAGCTGAAACAAACGCTTGTACTTGCCCAGCTGATCTGCCAGTTAGCAGACAAAATTTATCACTCGGTATCGTTACAGAGTCCCGACGGCCGGCGGAGTACAAAATACAGTGATCTGTCGTCTTTTCTGTTTGCGTATCGACATGATCAGAGAGACAGGGAGAGGCTGCGTGCTTCTGTTTAAGCCTGAATGAAGCTGCCTCTTAGTTGCGCGAAAGGCATCGCTATATCGTAATTTACCGAGCCTTCCGAGTGATCCAGTTTCAAGCAGAAAGCAACGTCGTCTTAAAATTCAGCCGTCGTTCTCTAGAGGGCCCATCAAACACACAGTGGGGTTTACCCTTGGGGTTCACCCCAGTAACCTCCTTCACGCCAAGAAAAATATCGGAATGTGCCCCCCACTACTTGATAAACTTGTTCTGACATCATATGTAGCTGAGCTTTCCGCTGCTATGCCGGATGGCGCAGTGGCAGGAGATTTAGCGTTATCCGTTCATCTGCACGCGTCCCAGAGGGGAAACTCCTCTCGGGGAACTTATTTTAGAATGGGGAGACCTTATTTGTGTTGGGTACAACTGGCAAATGAATATTTAAGTCAAATATAACAAGTTTCCTTTATAATTTGGAAAGAGTATGTAACAGTGTATGTCTGACATCCTATTAACTGGGTGTGTGGTGATGGCATAGTTAGATTCTGGGCTGTCCTTTAACTTTAAATGCACTAGTTAACTGTTTCATCCCATGAAACAGGTTAGTATTTAACGTCCCTTGTGCAAAGAATAGCTCAACTTTTCTCTGCTGTTATAACTACTAGAGGAAGTTACTTTGATGAATCAAAGATCTGAGATTTTCTTGCCAATAAAGATACTCAGATGGTGAACATACTGTAAATTCATTTGTTAGCAAAGCATATTGTTGCACTTTTAGTAAATGTTAAGTGAGTAGCATGCAAATGTCGTAAATCTCAGTGTGTGCAAGAACTTTTCACTGAACTTTTACTCTTTTGTATAGAGAACATACATGATATATATCCAATTCATAATTGTATTTTTATTTTTACCCTTGAGCCAGCTTAAGTATGGCTTAGTGTGACTGTTACAATGAGGCTTAGAGAGCATTTTGGAGCTGCGAGTTTGTGCATCTCCTCCGGTGGTGACCCAGCTGGCCTGCTTCGACGTTCAGCGGCAGAAGACAGGTGACGTTTACTGTGTAATCAAAGGCCGATTATTTCGACAAACAACTTAGCACGGAGACTGACGGCGGAGGATGCTGAGCTCCCCGGCTTGCTGGAGTATCTGTATGTGAGCTGCCGATGTCATGCTGTTATCAGCTCCACACAGGGGCAGCTTTAAGCAAAACACCCCCTAGTCTCTGAAGACTCAAACCCTGGTAAACATGCAGCCCCGCCAGGCAAGCGATGCTGGACACGGACGGGCCCTGCCGGCCTCATTCACGGCTCTGCTGCATCTCCTCCACAAAGTAGTAAAGTTTCACAGAGTTCACTGAGCGCCACCGTTTATTGCTTATCACCGTTTACGTGGTTAAGCTAATATACCTGCGAATTTCCATCGGTACTCAGTACCATTAAAAAGGGTTATAATTGCACTACCCATCCATGTCTTCTAACGTCTTATTCAGGGTGTTGAGGAGTCCTGGGGCCTGTAGGCTGGGGTCCACAGGCTGGGGGGACAGGACAACAGGGTTGGGGCCAATCTGGAATACATTCGTCGTTTCCAATCCAAATCAGGAAATGGAACTGGAGTTGGAATTTAAATCCGAATTCAATTCCAATTCTCTTCACCATAGTTTTTTTTCCAATCCCAATTGATGAATGCATTCCAGATTGGCCCAACCCTGGAGGACACATAAATAAATACACAGGAACAACCTCTGAGCTTGTCTTTTCCAGAAGATATCAAGCCATTCGTCCTGTGATTCCCAGGATAGAGTCCAAGTTTACCCTCCTAAGGCGTCAACTTCGTCTTGGACAGTTCCTTCAACGCAGGGGTGTCAAACTCCAGTCCTGGGGGGCGGGGGGTGGAGCCCTGTGTAGCTTAGTTCTTTCCCTGTTCCACCATGAATGATTCAGCTCAAGAGCTGTGTGTTAATTAGCACAAGGAGTTGTACCCGAAAATGTGCAGGGCTCCATTCCCCCCCCCCCCAGGACTGGAGTTTGACACCTGTACTTTAAAGCAATAAAGTGATGCAGCATGGAATCATTTGCATCTAAATATTTACTTGCAGTGTAAGATTTTAAACACATATTGCACCTTATATTAATAGTTAAATATAACTATAATCCATTAGTGGGTTTTTTCAAAGTACCCAGCTTAAGTGCATGGTAATATCAGTATTAAATCTGTTTTTTTAAATACTGTGCATAAAAAGTCATGTGATACAATCTGGCTCTTCTCTCTCCGTTTGACTCACACTGAGTTCTGGACATTAAATATGCCTCCGAAGGGAGACTGTTATGCGTCACGGTATATATGTAAGATGGCTATTGTAGCGTATTACAGTGAAGTTAAGCCGTCCAATCTCCCGGCATCATGATTACTGTGAGTAACTTGGCCTAACAAAGGCAAAGGCAGTGCAAAACAGCAGCACCCTGGGCTTGATGTGTCGGATGTTGAATCTGAAGCTGCGCTAATATTCCTTGGAACGTGCTGTGCGCTTCCTGCAGGCTGGACAGGACAGAATTCGCAGATCCGGCTCCAGGAGCGCCCTTGACGGTATGGAGACACGACGGAGTATTCCGGCACCCTAAAGGGACGCCCCGTTCCCCCAGATGTTCCTGCTTCACACTCTGCACACCCTAACTTGCATCCTGGTTTTTGCCGCCATCCACCTGCTCCCCCCGACCCCCCACCCCCCCCCCGCCCCCGCCAGCTGCTCCTGACTCGACCAAACCCTTGGCCTTCCATTGTCCAAAACACCAGCGTTCTTCCGATTTAGCAGTTCGGCTTTCTGCCGGAAAAATGAGGTCATGCTGACGTTTTATGTAGCGGCCTTGTAACGGCCTCAACGGGGCCGGATCGTTGCAAGGGATTCTGGGAATCGGTGAGCTCAGTTGGTTCGTGTGCAGTCTCGGGCATTTATTTTTATCTATTCGTTTGTGAAGCAGTTCTATATATGAATGAATGAATGTGAACATTTCAGTGTGTTATTTTAATAACGGGTAAATAAGCATGTTGTTTCTGTGGTACATACACAAATTATTGGTGTGCTCCGGGCTTTAACACTGAAAAGACATTATATAGCAGAAAAAAAATAACAAAAAGATCATATCTGTTTAGGCAACATGGCGCCCTAAAGCTCAGTTTTAATGGTGATAAAATATAAGGTTAGGGACTGTGTTATGATGTTACCTGGCAGAGGATTAGATGATTTCATTATTCAAAACAATACACTTGACTCTTTAGAGAGCCCCCTGTCACACCCTATCTGTCTACAAACGGTGAAATTTAATAAGTGAGTAAATGATTCTGATTGGACAATCTAGCCCCTTAATTATGCGTCAGCTGACTGGATTCCCAGAAAAAGAAGGAAGTAACGGTATGATCTAACCTTACCAGGGGGGGGTTTTGGGATTTTCATTTCCCCGTATTGCATTGTTGTGTTTGTTAAGTTAAAACAGAGCCTGAAATAATTTTATCGATTTTAGACTATGTCTGTCGTGTTTTATGGGGTGGGGGGGGTGGAGGGGGGAGCTTGAAAATAAACATTTTCTATGAGATAAGTCAGCATTTTTTTTTGGTAGTCACGGTAAACATTTTCTGAGCCAGAATGATAAATTGCACCATAGTTCATGAGAACAACTGAATTCATAAGAAAAAAAAATAGAGGCAATCTCGCCGGTGAAGAATCCACTTCATCAGGCACCTCCGAATACGCCTTCCTGCCGTTTCCAGCAGGCCCCCACCGCTCAGAGAATGAATTTAATGAACCGCCCTCCCTATTGTTTCACGACACTCTGCATTTGGGGGAGGGGCCCCTTTCCATTGTGAGAATAAACACAGTTCGGAAAGATTTATAGTAGCGTTATCCAGCGGATTCTGGTGCCGCCGATTGATCCACCTGCAGCTGAAAGCCCCAATTCGAGAGAAGATAGAGATCGGGTGGCGGGGTGGGCTGGGTGGGTTGGGGGTGGAGATGTGAAACCCAGCTGTACGGTTTGGGTTTGACGTACAGAATCCAGGACCGTGACCACGTAAATCAAACCCACCCCATTCGGACATGTAGGTGCTGGCTGTGGGAATTTGGCTGAAGCTAGACTGAGGGGGGGTTGTACGGATTAAATGCCAATTCCTTTTCAGTTGCCCCCCCCCCCACCAGCGCCCCTAGCCCCCCCTCTTGAGAGCTCGCCTGCCTCTGAATGAGGGTATTTATGTGATGGCATTCATGCGCAGAATTAAACACAGTATCGCGCTATCCAGCGGTCAGTCCTGCACGATAAAGTGCAAGACGAATTTGGAGCGGAGAGTATGAGTGTTGCATGCCGATCTCGTGTAGGCAGCATTTTCAGACAGATTCCACCTACCGTACGCAACATGCACTTTGCTGTGAGCTGTTAACGTCGAGGTCTTTGTAACGACACATCGGTTTGCCTTCCTTGGAAACACCTGGTTGAGTGATGGATGAGGATCCCAAAGAAGTTCAAGCCTCATTGTTGACCATCAACTCTACTCTTATTCTTTCCAGCTTCTTTTGGTTTCTGAGCGAGATTCTCCTTTTGTTTGTATCGACAGGCCTCATCTGCATTGCATATTTCTCTGGATGAATCATTTCTTTCTTGCAATGTGACCCACTGAAATATTGTCGCCGGTGTTACAGTTGTAAACATGCAATGGCGTGCAATATGTGATGAATTATTTACATATTTCCTTCATGTTCTTCAGCATCCTCTTGTTTAGAGAGCAGCCTCTGGAGTAACCAGACTGAGGTGCGACTCTGAGGACAGATATTACTCATGGAAGGGGTCCCCAAAACCTGTATTTCTCTTTAGTACTGGAGAACATATAAACGTTCTCAGAATCTAAGGATGAAAGGCCAAGAAATCATTATAAATTTGGATGACATAACATGAGGACAGGGCTGTTTGTTTTGAGGCAGCCTCTCTTCTCTATGCACGGAGGGGTTCGTCCCAGATGTATTTGGGGTCAGAGGTAGGCATGGAACACCGCCTCACTGTCACCCCTGCTCCGCTGATCGACAGGCCTGGTTTGGGCCAGGCCGTGTGCAGATCGCAAAGAGCCGGAACCTTCTGCCTTAGCGTCCCTGAGTGGCTGAGGGGGCACGTGTCCACCTGTCTGAGTGAACGGTCCTCTTTTCCTGAAGGGACAGCTTAGTGTCCGCACTCGGGAGTAGATGGTGGGTCTGTGCCGGTCCTGCCGGTCTTCCAGCCCCTGATCCGTCACTCCCCAAGGGGAGCTTACTACATGAGCAGCCTGTCAGGGTTACCTACCTGCGTCATGCGGGACCGTAACTTGTATGGGTTTCTCCAGCTCACTGTGATGGACGTGAGCTAACAGTCGTGCCGGATGTCCGATAGAGCTATACGATGTTGCCTTGAGTGAAGTGCATCCGTGCCGTGCTTTCTGACAGTTGTATGATGCGTTTTTATCGAGGTGTGTGTTTATCTCCCTGCTTCTGACTTCTGTCGGCCTGCCAGTGTGTTTGAAAGGCGCGGGTTCGATGGAGCCTCGTCACGTGGATGGATGGCTCCATTATGATATCAGCCACTCTTTCGTTCGGTGGGGAGGGGGCTGGGTTGTTGATCAGGACGACGCTACTTAATATGTTGCAGCAAACAGGGGACTAAATCGGATTTCCTCTGTTAATTATCCAGCATTGAATGTAGGCAGAAGATTGCTAACGTTTTAAAAAAAGGAAAGTTCAAGGAATATCCCCCTGGGATGAATGTAGTCTACGCCGAATCTGCAAGAGTGACATTCATGCTTGATTCACCTCCGGCTGAGACCCAGCCCTTGGCCATGGTGATAGGCTGGCTGCGTGATTAACCTCGTAAATGCGTTTTTAGCAAAGCTAAGATACGACACCTTTTGAAAACGAGACGTTGAGAGAAGTACCTGCATATTGTCGTCCTGGATGTAGTCACACCTGCATGTGGCATTTCTAGAACATTATAATATAATTTTATCTTTGATTCTGCCGTTGTAGACAAACTAAAATAGGTTATAATATGAAAGTAGAGCAGGACTTTGGTAGTGCACTTACGTTTGAAAATGGTAACATATCATTGAGATGCATGATGTAGATGTGCGTTACCTTCCGCTTTCATGGGGGCACCTGAAAGGTCAACTCTGGGCCCCTCGGAGAAAGTGCGATAAATAATAAACAAAACAACGGTGGGAGAAAAAGGCCGAGACCTCGCCGGTCTAATGAGACAGCTGTGACTATCCGTAATCGATGCGCTCCGGAGATCGCAGCCCCCGTGGGTACTCTCAGGGGGCGTTAATTACACGTCAGTCATTTATGAAAACCTGCGAGGGGTGCTGGCGGTTTCCCAGCACCGTTGGGGGACGGGATCTCCTAAAACGAAACAATTACACAAAAGTTTGAAAGGCTCCTTTCGTTTTCGCTGACGGGCGCCTCCTTGCTGCACAGGTCCACCTCTGTCCCGCTCGTCATATACCCGCTGGCTGTCCGTCTGCTCCCTCCCTCCTGCTCCCGCTTTCCGGAAGCTTCTTCTCGCCGCTCGTGCCACCTCTGACTGTGATTTCGCTCCTTGGCGACTATCCAAGTTTAAGCCACGCCTCCGAAATACCTCGTATACGCGTGTCCCTGTAAACCTTGCGTTAAATTAACACAAACATGCACATCCTTTATGTTTTCTCCATATTTAATGGCTCGGAGCAAACGCACGGGTGCTTTATTTGTCTTCGTTTAAAGTGGCATTTGCATATATACTAATGCAGAAATATGTTTTGGCTTCTCACACTGAATATATACAGCTCGGCTGACTGAATATGCATGGTTCAGCCCTGCTAACTGAAATGCAATTGATGACTGGAATTAATTAGACAAGAACAAGTGTTCCGAGGGGACTGGACCCCCACACAGCTGTGTCTTGCATAGACCCAACGGGTCGTTCCAGCCATAATTAATATTTCATTGGTGCGTTTAACAAGGGCAGGTTATTTCAACTGTGTGTTTTGCACCTTAAGTGGTTTAGTCATTTTGCTGTTGTTCCGCTTCTTCTTCGATGGGGGGGGGGGGGGGGGGGGAGCAGCACACTTTCACCTGAATCCCATTCCTGCAGAGCACTGTGCTTTCTGGAAAGTTCTAAACTTCGTCACGTGATGCGTCGTATTTTTATTTTTTATTTTTTGGTTTATGAATGAGTCCAAAATGGAGGAGCTGGTATTCAGTGTGCTAGTTTAGATACAGTGTCAGCAGTGTTACAGATACAGGAATTATTTTCTAACATTAGGAATTATTTGCTTTCAGTAATATGGGGATATATTCATGTCTGAGTATTTGTGCGTATTAAAATTTCTCCTTCTTGACCTGAAATGAAAGATTAAGTAGATTAACGTCTGTTACGTCTAGAATCGGTGTCACCAGTGAAGGCTGGGCCAGTTGCTGGCATTTGGAGAAGAAGCGTTAAATAAAACATGTAATGGCTGCCTGGTCGGGAGCGACGCCGCTGTGATCATAGTCTTTACCCCATAAACAGTGTGCGCTGCATTTTAACGTGCCCTCATCCTTTGTTGGCTGGCGTCGCTCTCAGCGTTTGCTCAGATCCTTTATCTCTGCCTTTTTCGAACAGGCTGTGCTGGTCATAACCCACGTGGATCCCTAGACAAGCCGGACATGCTCCTCAACCCAGGTGGGAGGTGTGGCATTTGGCACTGACCGTCTGCTATGTCAGTGCCCCTCCAGCAGAGGGCACCATAGGGGGCCACCTATGTTTTCTCATGGGTTGACTGGCACTGAAAACAGACGTGAAAACGTTTTTAAAAAATCACTAACGATATTTATATTGATTTCAGAATGCTAGGCTGTTAAATGTAAATGTTCAAATTAAAAGGTCAGACTGGGCATTTTTGGTATTTAGAGACTCCGAACTACTTCTAAAAATAAGTAAGTAAATAAATAAAAACGATTAAAAAAAAAGATGCAATAAATCAGCTGTGCATCTAGGCATGTTATTTATTCATCTCGTTCAATACGCCGCGGCCTGGATTCGTTCAGGGACCATCATTTGCTAATCCCAGCCTCCCCGAATGCACTGAGTAACTGAATCAGAGACGTATAACTTAATTAGGTCTGGCGTCTGGTTTCTAATTACCGTACGGGACCTTCACAGCTCGCCGTGTACGAGTCCAAACGACAGCACCCCACCCGAGTGGGCATAGCGGAGCGCGTGTCTGCCAGTGCCCCTCGCCGTGGGGGTGTGAGGTCATCGCACGCCTTTGGCCATCCCGCCGCACCTGCTCGCACTTTTCAGGCGCCCCCTGCTGGGACATTCGGGTATCATGCATTGCCGCAGGTAGGGGAGACACGCATTCCCGGGACTGGATAGCAGAGGGATTGCTGCGTGTTGCTCGGGATCGTGCTGGTTGACATGCACTCGGCCAATCAGCAGTATTGAGAGCAGTTCTGAGAGGACGCACTCACTGCCGCGTGCCTCTCCATTCTCCATACCAGGCCATACCGTGTTTTTTAATGAACGCTCTTCAACAGCACGTATGAATTACTGAAGTTTGCAAAGAGCAGCGTGGGAGGTGAGAAGGAGAGTGCTGCTTCAATTCTGGTTCCAGTTCCTTTGATTTTTAACTACTGAATTATCAAAGAAATAACCGTGTTGTGTTTGCACAGTGATGTACAGAGTTCTGGAATCTGCGGTGCAAGAAACCAAAATATCTTTATTGGCAGAGGTGGCTAGTTTATCGAGCAGATCCAGACCAAGATTTCGTTTCGACCGGCCAGTTGTTTCGACCGGCCAGTTGAGTATAAAGAGTCACAGACAAGGCTCTTCAAAGCTGGACCTCGATTCCAAATCCAGGCCTTGTTTTCAGTTCCCACAGGTAGTTAGTTTGATAATCGCTGATTCTGATTGGGCACAGAGGCTTCACACCTGGCTCACAGATACAGGAAGGCTGGAAGTTGAGCACAAATTTGATTGGACTGTGATTTTAATAGCCCTGGTCACAGAGAGCTCTACTGCTTGGTTGGAACAAAATCTTGGTTTGCATTTTTACTTTCTGGACCAAAACTATCCAGCTCAGTTTATTGGCAACAGAACGTATGGCCTTTGGATACATCTTTGAGATCCACTAGTATCCCATGATGCTTTTCACATTACATTATAGGGACCAGAGGAACGCAATACTCCGGCTTGACATAAAACCTGTGAAGTGCTGGGAATCCATCGGGGGTTAATGAGTGGCCACAATGCAGATATGAAACCTGTGTAGCTGCTGCCCCTTGAGATGACTGCCAATAAGTTTTTGGTTGCCAGACAGTTGGAGGTCGGAAAGGACAGGATATGGCAACCCTCCCTTAAAGCATGTCACTGTTTTTCAGGCCGCACACAACTTTGACCGATTCCTTGGGGACCCACAGATCCTGTTTTTGCTCCCTGTCTGACAGTCCACATTTTTGGGTAGGGAGTTAGAAGGGAGCACAAACATACAGACTGTCTGTGGGTCCCTGCGGACAGGATTGGCAAACGCTGCCCCACGCATTTAAGTGCCAAGGTGTGTCCAGATGTGCACTGAGCGTCTGCAGGAGCTGTAGGCAGTGGCCCTTCTCAGCACGGAGGTGCTCGCACCCTTGCTTTCTTCATTTGGCCGTTATCTGAGGCAAATAGCGCTTGCATTTCTTACTCTGCAGGGCAATACCAATCCATTCTAGATTCAGGCTTGATTTTTTTTGCCATCTCACCGTATAAGGACACGTGCACGAAACATTTCTGTACCGCATGGCTACGTCGAAATGCCATTTCTCCAAGTCCAGCACGCGACGGCGACGAGGTTGCAGCACAGGTCCACCTCTGTCCCGCTTAACTAAAATCTATAAAATGAGAAAATGCGCACGCTCAACGTTCACGCCTCTGAAAATCAGTCGTACATCCAACATAGTAATCCAATAAAATCCATCCCATCCATCCATTTTCCAAACCGCTTATCCTATTGGGTCGCGGAGCCTATCCCAGAAGCAATGGGCAAGAGGCAGGGAACAACCCAGGATGGGGGGCCAGCCCATTGCAGGGCACACTCACGCACCATTCACTCTCACATGCACACCTACGAGCAATTTTGTAACTCCAATTAGCCTCAGCATGTTTTTGGACTGTGGGGGGAAACCGGAGTACCCGGAGGAAACCCCACGATGACATGGGGAGAACCTGCAAACTCCGCACACATGTGACCCAGGCGGAGACTCGAACCCGGGTCCCAGAGGTGTGAGGCAGCAGTGCTAACCACTGCACCACCATGCCGCACAGCCGTACAGATTATTTATATATACATACATATATGGACGCATGCATATTGCGCAAGGAGCAGCAATGGAAAAAAAATATGCACAGAATATCGATTGACATACATAGATTTCTGAGAGAGAAGATGTGCGATTCCCACTATCGTTCCACCTATTCGTGGGAACTGGCGGTTAAAGACCTCGGGACGTGGTGTGAGGGGCAGACAGGCTTTGTACGAGTAAACAATTTAACCGCTAGCGTCATGCTAAATGCTAACGGTCACTAGAATTGCAGTCACGAGGTCTAAGCCTGGAGGCGTGAAGTTGCCAGCAACTCAGTTAACAGCTTGACACCTCATCCTAACACGGAGCGCCTGCAGTGAGGCAAACATAAGCACCACCACCGACCCCCCCTCCCCTTTTATGTGACGTCGGTAAGCTAACCAGGCAGAACCTGTCAATCAAATGCACAGCCTCGTCCTCCGGGAGTAAGAGGGATTTGACCCGACGCCCACCTACGTGCCGAACAGCTTCGAGCTCTGAGATGTCCCGGCACCTTATGTAACGGGCAGCCTTATGCTTTCAGGTGTAGTTATGTTCATAAATGTGATACGACCTGGTTGTCTTACAGCCTTTGAAACACAAATCTGTTCTCAATTTTCCAGTTTGAGGGGAAAAAAATGCGTAAAAATAAAGCATGTAATAAATAAAGTAGGTCAACAGGAGTTTCGACTGTTGAAGAAAACTATCACCCCAGAGTTTTCTTTCTCAAGTTGCTTTGTGTAGGAATTCTCTGGTATTAAAATAATTTATATGCCCCCTACTGCTAATGTAAATGATTTGTTATGTGACTTGTTTACATGGTTGTATATTTTCATAATCGTCACTAAACCTCCTCCATTAATCATCAGAGAACCTCCATGGCGTTCTTCAATGGAGAACTTCTTCCCATGGACATAATTGAGAATATTAAGAAGTAACTGTATAGTAACAGCATTGCAATTGGCTTATTTATGGACTAGATAAAACTATCTGATCATTTGTAACATTTGCTGAATTTAGGTACACTTCCAGTAGGAGGGCTTTTCTGATTCAAGCACCCTTGTTCATTACTTGCAGGCAATTTGTTTTTAAATAATTTACAAAGTACCTTTTAAATGAACTGATGAAGAAAAAGAATGCATTAACATATTAGGATACTGTAGAATGATGTATAACAGTATTAGTAGGAACAATAGTGAAGAATCTTTGTATTACAATTTAAACTATAATGCACAATCCACCTTTGAAAATGAGTGCAAAGCTGATGATGATGTATGTGTTACAATTAAGATGAACTGTAATATTAAATGTTAGTATTACTACATATTAGTACTGCCATAGCTGGGCTTTGCGTTTTCTCACAGCTCGGGTTACATTTTGCAATCTTAAAAAGCACAAGATTAGATCATGTGATGTTTCGTAATTTCTGATGGTGTGTGAGTGCATGTTACCATGGAACAACATCCTATCCAGGGTCTTCCCTGCCTCGTGGTCTCTGCCTCCTGCTCACTCCAGGCTCTAAACCTGTACTGGATTATCAGCAAGCATGCCAGCATCCATTTATCCATCCATCCATCCATCCTGTTTATCTTCTGCAGTGTCACAGTGAAGTATACAACGTCTGTTTACAGAATATGTACTTATTTATTTAAATCTCCAGTCGCACGGCTATAAACCTGAACAATGTCCAGTCTGACAGTCGTAGCAATGCATTTTCTCGATCTTTTGAGCCAAAAAGGCCTTGTGCAGCGCATAGGTTGGGTTCAGGACCAGAGACAGCTCCCATCATGCACTGCTGCAGTTGCGCAGATCAGAGGGTCCAGAACCACTGAGAGCTCCACCCATGACGCGCGGCTCGCTAACGGACCCGCCGACCGCACCTGTTTGCCGCGTTCCGGTACCCACACCGTCCCCCCCGTGCGGATGTTGCCAGACGGCTTACACCAAAAAAGCTAGCGGGCGTTTGTATTCAGTACCGCAACACCTTCCTTCGTTAACCGCTGCAGCTCGTCAAACGCCCAAAGGCGAGCTTCGGCTTTGTGCCAACTCTGGAAGCCACACTTTGGAATATCGCAGGATTAGTTTTCCGGATGGAAACTTTGTAAATTCTGCTGAATATGCGACTGTACAGACCGCCCCCCCCCCCCCCCCCCCCCCCTGCCACCCACACACACACACACTTCCCTTACTCCTCTCTGTAAGGAGAAGTGATTTCACTTGGGTCAGGGTCCCCATGAAAACGACACGATTGCTGCCGTCGCTGTGCAGAGTCAGAATTATCTCTCAATTTGGTTATATAAGGACGCATTCCTGACTTCCAGTTTTCAGCAGGCTGTGGGAATGTGGCATTTTAAAGCTAGTGTGACAGGTAGCTGTGTGACAAGACTGAGGTGAAAATGTGATCTGCAAAAAAAAATACCTTTTTGTTGTTATTATTTTGTTTTCCTGAATTTCAGCTTTATTTTATTGTATTTGACAGTAATAATTGAAGCAAATGTATTCCCCCACAGGCTCTGTAAACCTATAAAGATACCAAATACTAATTTTCGGATTTAAAGTTTAGGAATATGAATTAGTTTTCAAGCTAAATTTTGTTCGGTATATTTTGAGTAAAAGTCGCTACAGTAGTGTCTTTAAGACAACGTGGTCCAAAATAGTCAAATCTAAAAGCCCAGAGGTTAAGTAGCGGCTCTTCCTTGGGTGAGGATGGATCCAGTTGCCGTGGCGAGAAAAGCATCGCGTGAAACATGTGATCCCTTAAGAACTGTGACTTCGCCTGGTTCGGTCGCGCGGTGCGCGGCTCTCGCTCTCGCGGTGCGCGGCTCTCGCAGTGCGCGGCTCTCGGCTCTCGCGGTGCGCGGCTCTCGCGGTGCGCGGCTCTCGCGCGTCGCCCGCGGCGGCCGTTTATCCCCGCCCCTATCGCTTCATGTGCAGTCTGCTCATGTCCGAAGCGACTTCTTCAGCTCCTCAATAGGACTCATAAGCTTCCTTTATACTGCAAGTATCTGAGAGAAGCAGCGAATAATCATACTGTCTTAAGGTTGAATTTATTTCAAAGGGGATCAATAAAGGGGCTGATTGAATGAAAGAAAGAGCGGGAGGGAAAGAGAAACAGATAGAAAGGCCTTTTATTCTTGAGGGTTATGGGTAGAAATGTTAAATTGTTAAAGATGTCGGCTATCGGGGCAGGATCCTAAGAGTCCTCATTTACATCGACGGCGTTTTCCTGTCAAAATGTGAGCCATCCCTACCTCCTTTTCCTCGAGAAAAACACATACAGTTTGGTTCTCATTAAAATTGTAGATTAGCACCTTCTTCCTCACTATCTCTGTGTAAAAATGAGACTCAATTTGCGGCCCAGAGTGGGTGAGACTTCATTAAAGTAGCTGCTTAATCATGTACCTGTTAAAATATAATTAATCAAGTCAGAGGCTGACTTCATTACTTGAGCGCGTTTTTAGACCCTACGAGGCATAAGTAAGACCTTTGATTTTGAGCACGCTTCCGGAAGATCAAATTATTTTGTTTAATAATAAATTTGCTTATTGACGGTGATTTTTTTTTCTTGGTCTAACCTTACTTCTTATATGCTCTTGTTGTGATATTGTTGATGTCATTTTTAGTTTGATTGTACTTTTCTTCATTTTAGGGTTTTCTTTTCTTTCACAGCCAAGAAGGAAATTGGCCCCCAGTCCCACAAAGGGACCGGACATTTTATTGAGGATGTGTTGTGGGAGCATCATTATTTCGGTCTTTAGTTCCCGTCCAAACTAGCTGCGTAATCAGTTTATAATGAGCTAGCGGCTGTCGCTAACGCTCTGTATGCACAGATTGTCCTAATGCGTTTCTAAAAATGAGGCCGCTTCACTCCTTTCTACTTTCTATGGCAGCTTAATGTGAAGTGAGCTCACAGAGTGACCTCAGCATCACAGCGGGTGACGAGTCATCGGAGCCCGGAGGGCGAGCAAAAGTCATTAGCCAGCCGCCACCCCGATAGCATTAGCTCACTGTGTTACGTCAGTGCGTTCGCATGTACAATCACACGCTTCTTAGAGCCGTCGCTTCCAAGGCAGAGCGGGCCAGAACAGGCGTGCACGTGTGTCACGGCACAATCATCAGTTATTTCTGAGAAACCGGCTGAGTGTGACGTGCAGGCCGAGCCGCACGCTAACGAGTGACGGATGCTCTTCGTGCTGCTGCTCACTTTCTAGTGTTTTCTGTAGCTTCTCCGAGTTGTTGGCTGATCTGCCGATATTCACACCTTGCTTTCCAAGGCAGGCTGTTGCTGGGGCTGTTCATCTCCTCGAAGCAATACCCTCCCTACAAGCCCACACATCTCAGTTCAAACTTCGAATAGGGTATAGAAGCCTCTTCCGTCTCTTTGCCTTAAAGCCACGCTTTTGTCATGCAGGTTAGCCCCTTAATATCAGGCTGTCTTGAGTTATAGTCGCTAATACCCACCTCGTGATATATATGGACTCCATACCCTGATATATAGAGAAAATTAAATCTCTGCAGTTGACGTTTTATATCATACTCTATAATCTCATAATATGTTCCAGCGTCAAGATCAATGCATCACAAGTTGAAGAATAAATATGTTGGTTACCATCAAGGGGCATCTTGCTTAAACCTTTGTCTCAAAGTTCCTTGGTTAATGTTACGTACTCCGGTGCTGCCCGGTATATGACGGACCTCATACTAGCTTATTGATGGTCTCGCAGAACATGTCACTACAGCCTGAACTGTGGGGACGGTGGTCTGTAAGCACAAGTGAATTGCGGCTAAGTTTGTTTTAATGTCCCTCTTATTCCACAACAGCTACAATTCAAATGTAGGCGTGTGATTTCTCACCAACTCTATATAGAACGGCGTTCGGGGTAAGAGATCTGAAGCTAAGGAGACAGCATCTAAGTAATATTTTATTTTCAGGTCAAAGACAGTGTAACAATTATTTACACACCCTATCAATAGTTAACGGTGACTTATTGCTTTAAATCGTGGTCGGACTACAGGTATAAACCATGTAAAATCTACTTTCTCCCAGGGTGCTGGAGCGTGGCGAAGATCAGTATTTGAACTCTTAAGGTTCCTCGTTTGAGACATCCTTCATCCAGACTTTGATCAGTCCGCCGTCAAGCACCGAGGCGGCTTTTTAAGCCACACCTAAGAAGTTCTGTGATTTGTGTCTCCTTCGAAAAATCCCCCGGGGGGGGTCTTTCTCACGAAACTCCAGCTTTTAAAAGAAGCACTTTTTGCCAAATAGGAACTACCAGTCCTCTAGTTCTGTATACGAATATGCTTCCTAATGCCCTAGCAAACACATGACAAGCATCAGGAAATATGGGTTGGGACAGCGGAGGCGATTACTGGGCAGTCACACTAACGGGGGAAATAAATCGAATAGAATGCCTCAGAAGTATTACTTGGAAATGACAAGCTGTTTGGGGTTGCTCTGCTAAGAGCGAAGCCTCTTGAGATGAAAGATTACCATTTTCACTGCCAAGGACGCCTTATCGGGACACTGTTTTATATCGAGATCTGTTAATTATAAAACTCGGGCAGGATATAATGACGGAACTTGAATAAATTTACAGAAGGGGAAGGTAGCTTTAATATTGTAATTAAGATTAACCTTCAGAACTTTCCTGCAGTTTTATTTAAGTAGTTCAGTGTTTGCGGATGGTTGCACTTATTTGCTATAGGATCTGGTTCACAAGCGAATTAATGGCATTGGCATGAACAGACATATAAACACAACCTGTGCCTGCAATTCAAGGCTTTATTTGGTTCCTATTTATGGAAACTCAGCCATTCTGTCCAATCACAATGCTTTTATTTTCCATGAGGAATGAAATCTTTTTTTGGGAATCTCAGAAAAGCTTTTATTTCCAAATTTAACCCCTATTAGTAGCACAAATCATGTTTTTTAGCTGTGTGAGGGGTACGGGGCATGCAGAACTGGACGTCCAGTATATCGATCAAGGAGCGCAGTGTCACAGTCACGTACGTGTTCCATTCAGATGGAGACTCCTAGAATATGTCCTGACTGACGCGGAGCGGAGCGGGGAAGCAGGAAAGGGCAACAGGACTGGGAAAAATAAAAGGGTTATAATCAGAAAACGGAGCACAACAGACATAAAGACGTCAATGACGATAACTGGGGATACATATTGGAGCGCAGACTGAAATGCACAGGACGAATCACAATAACGAGAAGCAGCTGATGAACGCGGGGAATCCACACGGGGTAGACGAGGGGGCGTGGCCGACGAGAGGGTAGGACGTGCGGGACGTGACAGAATATCAGACTTACGTTGCTTTCCAGAAGTAGGTTACCTAAAAAAAAACAGCAGATGTAGCGAGTATATGGCTGTGAATATTTATTAAGCTGATATCTATGTCAGCTTTTCCCCCAATATACATGCTGGTCTTTCCAAAATCATTTGATTGGTTTCTTAGCACAATAGGTGCAGTCACCCTTTACGGTGTTAAGCTTAGAAAGAAATGAATGCAAGGCAGATCCACCATGCAGCAATATTTTGGGTTGGAAATAACGAATAAGCCTATTAACTCTTGTACTTAGCAGGTCAAGTCACGCGAAAAAAAAGCAGGTCCTAGCAATGTGTGTGTTTCCTGCTCTGCGGAACTCAAGTTGAAATAAAACTCTGTCTCTTCTGCTTCATTGCACAATTTCAGAGGAGCAGCAGGAACCTCATTAACACTGACCAACTTATGGAAAAACGGGACCTCATGTAATCAGTACAGGAAGAGGTTTTTCTACAAGCAGCGCTCTACCACACACTTTGCTTTTTATTGGGACGCAGTTGTTCTCTATCACTGGAACGTACCTTCTTCTCTATGTCTATTAAACATATAGCAGCATATAAAAAATAATAATATTGTTTTGCAAAAGTGAGCAATGTGCAGAATATGCACGTTATGTCGCCAAATTGCTGAATTTGCATTGTTATTTTTGATTAACTGACTTCTAGGTTTAATGGAACTGTTCATTTGGGAGGAAAACAGAGAAAGACAACGAGAAAGACAATGTGGAGCAGAGCAGACAGACTCTTACACCCCACAAGAAAACGGCTTCCTTGTTTCCCATTATTTTACAGGTCTTGTCAATCGACGATAACTGCATCCAGTAGTTCTGCCACTGGAGGTATTATTCACGCGCAAACCCACAGTATTAAATTTTTCAGCAAAGCTTATTTTTAGCACTTACAGCTGCTTAAAGCAATTACTGCTTTTCAAACTTGCAGAAGCTTCAGGAAGGATGTTTACCTAATTACCGTAACGTGTATTTTAACTAAACAATGTCTGGAAAAAGTCGATCCTGAAGGTCAGGGTTCCTTAATGCTGCTGAAAATAATGCAGTTTTATAATACATTACTAATAAAGCGAAACAATGTGTCTTGTAGGCTTAGTTATAGCCTAAGCATATATATATATATATATATATATATATATATATATATATATATATATCAGTTTTATTTTTTCACTGAATCACATTTTTCGTATTTAAACTTTGTTCGCTAATGGATTTTTTAAATATATTGACAGATTGTCAATCTGAATGTATTTTGAAGGAGAAGGTTAAATGGGCGGGGTTTTAAGAACGCTGTCGCCTGTTTCCGTGACTCATGGCAGCGGCAGTGTGCCGTCTGTGAACGTCCGGTTGCGACAAGGCGCTCAGGGAGCGGCAGAGGGCCTGAGGTCCCCATACCGCCTTAAAAAGCCGAGACTCGCAGAAGGCGGCAGGAAATGAAACGATAATCTCACATTTGGGTAGAGCGGCGTCCTCGGCATCGACGTGGCACAGATGGCGTGCCGCGAGAGAGTGGGATGTCTTTAAAGACGCGCTTAATTTCTTTGGAGGGCTTTCGGCTCGTCTTCTGTTCATGTTGGTCCATTCACTTCCTCTCCTCTCTTTCCCACATTTTTTTCTGGCTGTGAATTAGCTGCCCCTAACCCTCCCCAGTTCAGAGAGAGTAGACCACATTGCTCTTTGATGCATTAGTGAATTTTTGGCATGGAATGCGCTGGTGGAGAAAAAAAAAAAAACATAATGGAGGACATTCCGGACCGGTGTCCTGATCAGGGTGGTCATAGGGTGGTATGCAGCCAGGAGGTGAGCAAAGCCGTAATTGCTCTGGTTTAAATCACTCGAGTTCATGAAATAAGGTCATCTCCCATAGTCCTGTTTCCCCAAAGCTGCGTAACCATGGTTCAATTGCTTATTATCTCGGGGGAGTTTGCTGAGCACATGCGCTGACATCCGAACCCCCCCAGCGTCTGAGACTACAGTGCGTGTGGCAGCGCGGGGGCCAGCAGGGGGCAGCGTCAGCAACAGTAGGTGTCACTGCGTGGGGAAATCCGGTCTTCTCCCGATATCCGGCCCTCTTCACAGCATGTGACCTGCAACGGCCAGGCAACAAGCCTAGAGAACACCCCCCCCCCCCCCCCGTATACTTTGCTCAGTATCCAAATCACCTCCAGATCACCTCAGTTCTGACTACACCAGTAGTTTGTGATGCCAGATGTATTCATGCATGATGCAGCTGCAATCCATTCCAGCTATATATCTGCTTCAAAGAATATTTTGGTTTTTGTTAAAGGAATTAATCTTTTTAAATGAATTAATTTTGTAAGTGTCAACAGATGTCTCTAATGATGCACCTCCCACAGGCTCTCCTTTTAATAACTATTTAATTGTAGTAAAATACAATAACATATCAGGACTGGTGTAGGAACTGGGCGGGTATTTTGAAATTCTGGATAGCCAGCTATCTAGGACAAGAACGTGCTGTTTAATGCGATACAGGTCCACGATATTTATTCTCTGTGGTCCTCAGAGGGTTAAATTATCAAACTGTTACATACACATTACATTGATTAATGACTGTATATGACTGAAAGACTTAATAAACGTATTTTCGATTGTATGTAGGCAGTCGTGACCCTGCCTGTACGTTAATACTGAAGGTAACGTTTGGTATTTTACACATCCTAAGAGCTGCCGGGTTGTAACTTTCGGATTGACGTTTCTGCTTGAGATGATGTAACAGAAAATACCGGCACATCAGCAGCCGCTCAGCCAGGATGTCGCTCAAACGCAGAGCTGTCTTTCGGACACTGGTAACCGTGCTGACGGTTGCTGGATGTCGGTACTGACAGGCGCTTTTTTTACTTTGCACTGACAATGGAAATCCGCAGCGAGAGAAAAAAAAAACAAATACTAGTTTGTACTAGTTTGTACTAGTTTGTACTAGTTTGTACTAGTTTGAAATTTAACCCATGGATGAAAAAAATGAGCCTGCATGTCCAGTATCCAAGAGTAACGATCTGAGGAGTCGCAGAGCAAAACAATAGTAATTACCTCATTAGGGCCCTTTTCAGGGGCCCTAGGCCAAGGTTTATTTGGGGCCCCGCTACCAAGAAAACTGACAATCATCTCAGTTCCTCCATAACACAAGTCATTGAGGCGCCTGAGGAGGCTGCGGATTCTGCCTATAGGTCGAGCGTCCTCTATTCCGTCGTCCTGCGGTCGCGCTTACTGACCTTCCGGTCCGCCCGTCCCGAAGCAATTAGCAAACACGCTGGATTATAAACGACCTACTAGCCAGACGGATTAAGCAAGGAATCACTTAGGGTACTGGGGACAATTAAAAAAGCACGTTGTGCCCTTGTGAAGACCGGTAAGCTCATAACACTGGTTTCTGTGGGGGGCAAAAGGGCAGCACATTCACGGCATAGAACAGCCTAGAAGTAGCTTGCTGTAATTAATAACTGTTCAGTGAAATGTGACTATAAATATATACTATTTATTTAATATATTTTCTGTGCCTGCTTGTCCTGTTCAGGGTTGCAGGGGGTCTGAAGCCTGTCTTTGAGGGTATGGGTGCAAGGCAGGGAACAATCCTGGATGGGGCGCCAACCCACCACAGGGCACACTCACGCACCAGTCACTCACACTTTCATGCCTACGGACAATCCGACAATTCCAATTAACCTCGGCATGTTTTTGGACTGTGCCGATGAGGGAAAACTAGAGTGCCCAGAGAACAGGCCACGATGACACCTCAGGAACATGCAAAGCCCACCGACACGGTGTCCGGGTGGAGACTCAAACCTTGGTCTCAGATGCTGTGAGGCGACCTTGCAAACCACTACGCTACTCCCCCCTTAACCAGCCCAAATCAAAATAATAAAAAAGAAATATGGATTGTTTTATTTTGTAAGTGGAACCACAGAAGTATGTGGTACCCCCCCCCCCCCCACCATAAATATAATTGGCTGCCGAGGCCCCCCCCCTCAAATATAACTGGCTCCTCAGGGCCACCTGAATCGAAAATTTCTGCAGGTGCCACTGACAGAAATCCCATTCTGCCACATTTGGATCCACAGTTTAAATCTGAGATAAGTTACTAGTTGTCAAAGTACAGCGGGGAGCATTTGTCAGCCCATAATTGTTGGCAGAACAACTTCTGAAAAACTAGCTTTGGGAAGTTATGGTTCTTGGTTCATAATGTGTACATATTTGGAAAAAAGTAGCCTTGATTAAACAATTTTGGATTCTAAAACAGGCTTGATGAGAGCTTCTCTAATCTGTTTTGCTCAACGCTTTCATAATACTGCTGGGGGGGTGGGAGAGGAGGGGGTTATGAAACATGATGTCTGATTAAAGTCTCCTAACCACCCGTGAAGTGGAGAGTACGTGATGACAGCCTCTCCTCACGTGATGTAATTGAAACAGCCAACGGCGTAAACCTTGCGGGGGACCTGCCAGTGTGTGCGGCCGCGGACAGGCACTGCAGATGTGATCTACAGCCGTCCGCAGTTAAAGACAGGCAGCAGATTGTTGGATGAGCTTTCTGACACTTGGTGATTAAAATCTCCGCCACACGCTGGGACCCAAGGCCATCTGTGAATAATATGGGGATCGTTCACTTATGCATCTTCCCCAGGCTGATGGGGGGGGGGATATTTGGGTCACAGCTGAAAAATGTTCGCATATTTCATGCTTCTCCATATTGACTTTGCGTCACCGTTGGTGATTGCTTATATGTAATGTCAACGAAAAAACGCACCCTGTTTACGTTTTTTATGGTGTATTTGTGCCCTTTGCCCTTGATATAAACGCTTAACTGAGCCCCGTAGCATTACTACCCAAGCTGAAACTTACTCGGAAAAGCCTACAGTACAAATATTAAGCTCCTAATGCGACTGCATTCTCCTTGCTGCACACATGCGCGACTTAGCGAATCTGGATCAGCGCGGATTCGCTTTGTTTGCCCGGCACAATGTGGAGAGGAGCCTCGGTGCGTGGCGAGTGGATATTTAATGCTGAATTATGAAAGTGGGATATCGGTGAGGCTGCTGCAGATCCACTCCCGCCGCCGACATTCTGGCAGCTGTTCAGCGTCGGAACTTGGCAGGTACAGCACGCCGGGGAGATCGCCTCTCTTTCTTCTCTACCCGCTCTGCTAACACTGGCCTCATTTATCTAGCTATCCCTCTCACTCTCCCCCATTCTTCCTCTCTCTCTCTCTCTCTCTCTCTCTCTCTCTCTTCCCTCCCAGTATCTTCATCTGCACTTCCAAATCCCCCCCCTCCTCCAAATAACCGATGTTATTTTTATGCCGTCAGGCTCGCCTACACGTGCAAGTCTTATCGACAGATTGGACGTTAGGCTGCGTGCCTCTCGGTTACAGCGACCGGCGAGGCTGGTGGAGCCGGCGAAAGAGATCGCTAGCTCTGCTCTTCTGTCACACCACGTAGAGTCACTAAATACCTGAACACCTAGTGCTTCCACCTTAGAAACTTAAGCCTTATATTTATATCCAATAATCTGGGGAAAGTCAAGGGCTTCGAGATACTCTACAGAAGTAGGGTTACTAAAAATTGACTTCTGCTTTGATTAACTGCATCTTTACTGCATTTTTAAGACTTGTGTCTGTAATTAATAAGTATATTACACCCAGCTTATCTACTGTAATAAGAAGTAAGTGACACAATTGGGCTGCAGAAAACTGAGGTAACAGTACAGCTGGTCCTACTTATCAGTATGAGTCATGTCAACATATCAGGCCTCACACAATCTGGCCTGTTTTCATGGACAAGCTGGAGTCTCTCTGCATCCTCCGAGCTAACAGTCTCAATTAGAAATGTGTAAATATATTATCTCAGCAGGCAGAGAGAGGCAGAACTGCTTGCTAAAGTTACTCATAAAGACGTTTATTAAATAGTTTAGGGCCTTGCCATGTTGCATTGCCTCGGGGTTTGCATTGTAGTCCCTGTCTTTATGATTCATTGTTTAGCTACGAAAGCTGCTGAATTAAATTAGTCACAAATGATCTCCACATTTCTTTGTCTTGCATCATCGCTTACAGTTCATTGTGAGCGATTATGCACTTGAAGAGATAATGTTCCTGAAAAACAAAACGGCGTCTTTCTTCAGACACTTTACACCTGATTGGTTAATGAATAAAATAAAGATACATTGTTTCAACTTTCTATTCCTCCGCGTCTCACTGTCATTGATTGGTTAATGAATACATTGTATCTTTGGTAGATATGTTGGAATGCCTCCTTGGGATTGGCTAATGAATAGCAAATGAATGCGGTCGCACGTTGATTGACATGTTAAGGTCACAATTGCCTGCTGGGAATCCATTCTGGCACACCTTCTCGTCTGTGCCATTCAGTCCAGCCAGACCACCAGGAGCTATGCTGGCAAAATGATTGGCTGAAATTCCCTGTTTCACTCCCGGTCACGTGACACATCTTGCCCCTAGCTTGTCTCAAGCAGCCCCTGTCGAAGTCTGATTAAGGCACAGAGTCCTGAAATTCGGCATCCGACTCTCACCGCGTGCCCCATCTCTCACGGCGCCAATCCACGACCCGAATGTGGAGAGAGGTTAAAAAACTCAAAAGGCATACAATAAAGCCCCGGCCGGATCCCAGCCCGAATGCCGTGGTAATGTTTAAGCCTGACCCAAGCTGTCCCAAATTATACAGATAATTCAGGAGAACTGTGTCCGTCTGCTACCTGGCAATATCATTATCGTTTTGCAAATAATGGTGTTACATGTACAGTGTAATCAAATATATACATATATGAATGCATGCATGTTTGTTCTAACGTGTAGGTAAATGCACTAAAATAATGTATATATTTAAATACATATATATACTTTTTTGATATGTATAATTATGCATATTGGTATGGAACGATAATGTCATGTTTGCCTTTTGCTTGAAAAGGTCACTGCATTTCACGATGACCTTTGCTGATCTCAGATGTGATAACAAAGCAGTATTTCAGCATCGTGCTCGATGAGGTACGGACACTATAGCAGAGGTGTTAGTGTGTGGGGGATGCGCTCCATTTCGGTTTAGCCCGCGCGGCTCTGAGCCTAATCGCCGGGGAAGCCCACGGCATCCGTGGCGACGGCACGTCCGCCGCCGTTGGCCGGCCCTCACTCTGAGACGCCGTGTCGGGCTGCCGCGGGGCATGGCCAGAGCCCATGCCCGTCGCCTGTGCCCAGCTGCAGGGGCGGGGGCCACCCCAGGCCATGTCCTGATGTGTGCCGCGCGCACTCTGACAACCTTGGGCTGCCGTCCAATGAAGGGAAGGTGACACCCCCGATGATGTCGGCGGGTCCCTGCCACATGGCCCCACTCCGCGTTCCCTCTACTGCCCCCAGAGGCCAGGTCCTACCGTGCGGCTTTGACACCATTCCCTCTGCTGCCCCCAGAGGCCAGGTCCTACCGTGCGGCTTTGACACCATTCCCTCTGCTGCCCCCAGAGGCCAGGTCCTACCGTGCGGCTTTGACACCATTCCCTCTGCTGCCCCCAGAGGCCAGGTCCTACGTCGCGGGCGAGCTGCATTTGTTGTGCCATTAAGATTGCAAATGCGCTCATTATTAATGAATTACAAGGCATCCCGGGAACATTACTGTGAGTGTGTCATGCATTATTTAATCTGGTCATTATCTTTGACATTAATTTTGGAGACGGAGTGAGGGCAAGTACCTTTTTAACTGTAAATTCAATTGAACTGTCAATCTGTTGTTTCATTTGTTACATCATTTTACATTTATATTCACTCTCCTCCAACGCATCTCACTCGTCGTCAGTGCTCTCCAGAATGACGCGGCACATTCGTAAAATTTCCCAGTTTAATCTTTCAGTTTCCCCATGTGTACTTATCCAGTGTGTGTCTGTTCGAATTTTGAATTTCAGTTTTGTTTTTGAGCCAGTTTTTCACCCAGTCGATGTGTGGATCGACTGCTAGATTGGCCATTTATTTTGCTAATTTCCTCCTGCAGCTAATTAAATGCTAACGCTTCACAATACCTACCCCTTCAGAATGCATTCACTGATCATCCATATGCTGTGTGTAGGGCTGTGTCTCATTCATAACACTTTCAATGAACAAAGCATGAGAACCTAAAGACAGACACGTATAACAAACATTATACTCATGTAATCATATAACATTTGTTATTAATGTATATTAAAGTTGCCGTGTCTTGTTCATTGAAAGTATTATGAATGCAATGTTTTGGGACATGTTAAAGGTACACTTACATGCTGGTTATGAATGCTCTACGAATGTATTATAAAGGCATTTGAAGGTGAATTTAATTTAAAGCTTTGCCAAATAAACTAGATCTTATCTTGGGCTTCTCAAATATTCCCACCTAAGGTTTAAGACCTTTCAGGATCTTTTCCAAAACCCAGAGAATGACATAGTATTAGAAATATGTGAATCTACATTTAAAAGTAATGAAATGAGTCATTCATGTACCTTTGGCTGACTGTCTTTGATTGGAGGAAAAGGGCAGAGAAAGGGAGTCTGAAATGTATTCACACATGCAAATAAAATATGCATATCTGTTATCTGGCAGGAATTAGCTTTTAATGTCGGCCTGTGAACTGCTCGCTAAGAGCGGAGGAAGGTTACGATGGCCTTTTCCATATGTGCATGGGGCCACAATGCACACAATCTTATGTTAACGACATATCAACTGCAAACTGTGACCGTTAGCTGCGTCGTGATTCTTCAGAGGTTGCAAAAAAAGTAACACCCAATTCTGCAAGTATAATTTTTTGGGGTTATATAGGGATGGATGTTGTCTGCCTTGCACTTGTGGCTTCCAGGATAGGCTCCAGACCCCCACAATGCTGAACAGGATAAGTGGTTAGAGACATTAGATGGATGGATGGATGGATGGATGGATGGATGGATGGATGGATGGATTACGTTAATAAAGTACTGAATACAGTTCAGTATTTATCATTCAAGTACATAGATAATTAATTATGGAAAGAGAGGAATAAAAGAATTATTTATTAACCAAAAGCCTCACAAAATTGTTTGTTTTTATTCAGTTCTTGCAAACAATGGTGAAAGTCATGTTCAATTTCAGAAAACGTGAGCCGATGAAGCCACATGATGTCAAAATGATGCCGATCCCATTGATTATTTTCCTCTCATATTTCATGATTTATTCGTCCCCGTGTGCTTTTTTTTTTCCATGCCACTCGTTCCTTCTGTCACAACCAGTTTAATTCCCTCGAACCGTCGGATCGGCAGGGATACGGGGTTCTGAGACAAATCCCGGCAAGCCGCTGTCTTCGGGCTGCAGCGAAACAAAGCTCCTTTTGCAGAGAAGTCAGCTTCCCGTAGCCCCGCAGGTGCAATTTGGAATCTCTTAGGTCGCGTCTGGGGAATTGTGGGAAACGTATCGGATCAGCGGGGCCGAGTGGAATGTAGCTCATTGCACATCAAAGACTGCTTCTCTGGCATGATTAAAACAATCGGCTTTCAAACAGTAGTGCCAGCCTTCCACGGTATTGCTTTAGTACATACACATATATAAAACACTAAAAAGAGTAAGTCATCTTCAAAGTAAATACATATGGCAACACTTAGCAAATGGACTATTACGAGATGAAAGAATGTTTCACTCTGAATTGGCATCATAAATAATTTGATGAATCAGTATAGCGCTATTTCTTACCGCATGGGTACATGGCCATCTCGCTTATGGGGAAGGTGGCGTGGATTTAGATGGCTGTGGATAATGGAAGAGCCGTCTGTTTTCCTCCGACTAATGATGCTGTTATTGTGGAAGCAGGCGAGGTTAACAGCATAGGGATGTCTCCCCAACTGTGACAATTACTGTCATTAAACCTTCAGGTAAAGTGCCCGAATAATTGTTAGAAAGGAAACGATAATACATTCGTTCCTTGTGAACAATTTAATATCATATCATGATTATGATTGTTTAATGTCAATAGGCAATTATTGTTTATTACTCATTTATTACATGGGTGTTCTTCTGTATCATAGATCTGTAAAGCAGTTATATTTTAATCTACTGTAGCCTTCACCATTAGTGGATGGATGGATGGATGGGTGGATGGGTGGGTGGCTGGGTGGATGGATGGATGGATGGGTGGGTGGGTGGATGGACGGACGGATGGATGGATGGATGGGTGGCTGGGTGGGTGGATGGATGGATGGATGGATGGATGGATGGCTGGCTGGCTGGGTGGATGGGTGGATGGATGGATGGATGGATGGCTGGCTGGGTGGATGGGTGGATGGATGGATGGATGGATAGATAGATGGATGGTGTTCCATTAGAAGCTCAAGGGGTCTGGGTTGCATTCAGCAAACACCAGAGTTGAAGGGATCCATGATTTTTCTTCGTCTGTGAGAGTCTCTGAGAGTCTGTGAGAGTCTCTGAGAGTCTTTGAGAGTTGTTCTCCTTCCAGAAGGAGTCCTATCTAAGCAATGTCAGAATTCCCTGGGGCATCTTTTTACCAACAACATATTTAACAAAAAAAAAAAAATCATTCTTCTTCGTGATTAGTTGGACATTTGATCTGTTTAGCAGGCACTTTTATATAAAGCAACATGCATTTTTGAGATAGCAGGGTTAACCAGTCACTGGAGCAACTGGGCGATTAAGGGCCTGATCGAGGACCCAATGACGGCATTACTGTACCAACCCAGGGATTTAAACCACCAACCTTCTGATAACAGCCACAGTTTTATAACCCAGTGAGCCACACGCCCTATGGAAAGCATGGCGTTAAAGGATCACGGACCCAGGGAGAGAGTAAATGGATATGACCTGACCTTCTTACCATGCAAAGCTGCCGTCGTATCCATTAATAAAGTGCTTAAGCTTATCTGAGTCAGCTGGGAAACAGCACTGCACCGGATAAGCGGCTGCAAGATGTATGGGTGATGGATGGATGGATGGATGGATAATATGAATTGGTGGAAGGTCAGGTGTGGCTTATTTTTATTTCTTTACGTTTGTTTCCATTTTTCTTCCACGGTTTCTGCCACCACAGTCCTGTCCCAGGTGCAGGCGGATGCCACCTGTACATGGAAAGTAGCCCACATCTGTGTGCTCTGTGATCACTTAGCCATGACTGGGAAGTTACACATCTACATGGCTGCAGTGCCATGCATCTGAATGATTACCGCTCCTATAAATGATTTATTTTTAATCTATTTCGTGGAAACTTACGGAGCGTTAGAGGGTTTGTCCAGTTTTATGACGGTTTACATTTAAGAGTTACTCGTTTATAGATGGGTTTATTTATAAGAGCCTGGCCGGATTTTTGTGGGAAACGGGGAGCTGTGAGCTGTGAAGAAGAATCTAGAGGCCGTCGAATCCCCTTCTTATCACAGGCAGAGTCGTGGTGCACGTTCCCCTCAGTCTGCGCACCAGCCGTCTAATCCAGTCCTCAAGAGGTCTAGATACGAGTGTGGCTAGTTTAAATGCTAACAACAGAGCAACAAATGCTAATCAGCGTGAAGAACAAGGAATGCTATCATTGCTGCTGCTGCTCATGCTGTTTTGGATTCTGACTTGGGATCAGGCTAGGTGCGCAAACTCCCGTCAAGCTCCTCAGAAGGCGTGTAACAGGCACTAAACGAGCAGCCCTGTGTTTTTCCGAGAGCGGCGTGCTAATTGAACGAGCCCTCTGACCGCCCGACGGTATTGTGACGTTAATATGGCAAATCTCATTGTCCGTATCTGAAAAGGGTCTGTACGGGCAGCATACTGCGGCTTATTCTTCGTTTGAATGTGACGGCTCCTGTTTTACAACACAATGGGAACGAAATGTCGCCGGCAAGTCCTTTGGCCCTCCTTTCTTTCCTTTCCGTACCGCCGCGCGATTGGCTGCCACGATCAAATCGACATTTGCGTTTGACAATAGTAGAAACTCCGCACACTGCTATTCAGGAATCCCAGGATCGGCCTCTTTGCTAATGGCTAAATGAGGACTATAACATGCTAACTAACTGTCGTGCGCTTCATTATCCTCCTCAGAGACTTAGGAGCAAGAACTTTACAATACTACATTTCATTCTTATTTTTAAAAATCCACTAGAGGTCTGATTATGCAATTAAATGAACCAAATTCAATTAAGTCATGTAAATGAATATCTAATGTGCATTTTTAATATGAAGGATATATGAAATTTTGCTCTGTACAGACAGACGGGTAGGTGTGAAAATCTTAATTCCGATGATAGTTACTGTCGTTATTTGAGGTGCGTTGGGGCTAATTTAATCCCCTCAAATGTTCGGTGCTTCCAGGAATCTACCTGGAGTCTGTTCCCGCCGTAAGCAGACTAGGCCCTTGGTGCAAGGCCTCTCCAGGGGTGTGCAGGGCGGGGGGGGCATCCGTGCATTCCTCATTAACGAAAGCCGCAGGTCCCTGCAAATGTGATATATGCTCCCGTTGTCCAGATGAGAAGCGCAAAGTAGGTCAGGCCGAGAAAACACTTCAACTCATATTTAAGCAGACTCCGTGAGGACACGTTTGGTAGCAGGGAAGGTCGAGATGAGGGTTTTGCAGTGTAGGGGTGCTTAGGCTTGTGTGTGTATGTGTGTGTGTGTGTGTGGGGGGGGGTTCAGCGATGCCCTCCGGAAGGCAGGTGCCCACGCCATGTGAACCCACCGTCGTGCCTCTGCAGGGTGTTGATGCCCTCCAGATACAGAGATGGCAGTGCTGCTCATCTCAGCTCTACTTTGTTGCAATCATCTGTAGGCCAGACTTTGAACTATTTCAGATGATGATGGCTACATTACATGGCTGACCAAACCGTTTGTATAAAAGCTTAATACTCTAGAGTAGTGTTTCCCAAACCGGTCCTTGGGGACCCACAGATAGTCCACATTTTTGCTCCCTCCCAGCTCCCAGAGGGGTGCAAAAATGTGAATTGTCTGACTAGGAGCTCAGAGGGAGCAAAAACGTAGACCGGGTGTGGGTCCGCGAGGACTGGATTAGGAAACACTGCTCTAAAGAATACAAACAACAAGTTTGTAATATTTATATTATTATTTATATTAGTAATATTTATATGTAATATGTATATTTGAAATATTTGTTTAGCAGATATGCACAAGTGAGGGACGCTTCACGCCAGAGAGCAGGACGTGCCAATACCCCTGGTGTTTAAGGTCGTAGTCACGTGCCCAGCAGTGATGCGATGGCTCTGCAACAACGGGGACCGGCCCACAGCCCGCTGAGCCAGACACCGTCCATATATGCTTCAGATCAGCCAGACATCTGGCCGTTATATTTTAAGTGAGGATAATATGTAGCTGTTAGCCTGGAAAACAAGCCTTCATGAAGTTGAATATTGGATAAGCAAGATGCAATCTCTCGAGGGAATTTTACACCAGTGTTCATAAAGTGATATTGCACCAGAACAACGATGACGATGGGAAACAGAAGACAGAGAGTGAGCCTAAAACGCAAAAACTCTGAGGCCAATATCCTCGACACGGTCAATCCTTGTTCTGCGTAGTGCAGAGTCAGTTTTCCGCGCTGTGCGGTTATTGGCTAATACATAAACTGGCATTATTTAGGATGACTTCTCTTGGCACTGATAACCAACTTCTTTTTTATGATTTACACTCTCAGTGTTTGACTCTCGGCCCGGAATGCATTCTGGTTGGCACCCCTCACCAGATAAAATCATCACCCATAACCAGTATCATCTTCTCTGGCTCTAATATCTTTCTCTCATCAACAGTCACAAATCTTGGCGTAAAAATGGATCCCCAACTCACCTTTGAATCCCATATCAACCATCTCTGTAAGACCTCCTTCTACCATCTCCGGAACATTTCCAAACTCCGCCCCATTCTCTCCCTATCTGATGCCGAAAAGCTGGTCCATGCCTTTATCTCCTCTAGACTGGACTACTGTAATGCACTTCTCTTTGGGATACCTAGCAAGAGCCTGCAGAGGCTCCAATACATTCAAAACTCTGCAGCAAGGATCCTGATGAGAGTGCGAGAACATGAGCACATCACCCCCATTCTCCACTCACTTCATTGGCTTCCCGTCTCCGCCAGGATTGAGTATAAGGTTTTGCTTCTTACACACCAATGCGTCCATGGACATGCCTCCCCCCCTACCTCAAAGAACTTATCAACCCACAACGCGCAACACGTTCTCTCCGTTCTACGCAGGCTAACCTCCTCCACAAACCAAGAACCAATCTGAAGACTATGGGAGATGGGGCTTTCTGTGCTGCTGCTCCATGCCTATGGAATGCCCTCCCTGACTTCCTGAGGGCACCACAACCCACTGACTGTTTTAAAAAGCATCTAAAGACTTTTCTTTTTAACAAAACCTTTGGTTCCTCCACTTAGAAGTTTTAAATTTGTTTACTTTTAAACTATTTATTTTGTCTCTCTTTATATTAACTTGTAGCCCTTTGAGATCCTGGGATGTAAAGGGCATTATAAATAAAATGTATTATTATATTATTATTATTATTAATGCACTCCTGTATCATAGTATGATTATATATACATATAAATATTACTGGCCAATAGGGTGACCACCTAGTCCATGTGAGGAGGGATGCTATGACCGGGTTTGTAAACTAACATTTCAATCATTTCAATTAAAAGGACCCAGATTTCACTTAAGCCCTGCGTTCTTGCTGCGTGCTGATTGGTCAGTCTCTTATAATCCTGCATATGTCACTAATGTTAATGTGAAATGTGAACTGTTTAACCAAACACAGGGGCCTTTTAGTTTAAGCTTGTAAAACCTCATGGTATCCCTCCTGAGATGAATTAGGTGGTCATCCTACTGGTCCATCAGAGACTCCAGTTCAACAAAGTTGCATGCCTTTGGACTGTGGGGAGGGGTAGCTGGAGTACCCAGATGAAAGTCAAAGAACGTCACGCACAGAACCAGGGGAGTAATATCCATGTCGTTTCTACATGTATTATTTTGTGCAAATTGGTTGGCTTTTGGGCCCCACCCAATGGAGAACAGTGCAGTTATCTATCAAATCAGTGGCTGAAGGACAGCGATCTACCAGTTGGGTGTTTTATGCTTTAGACGCAGCTGTGTAATGCGATTCACAAACAAACCACACATTTTCACTCCTACTAGCAGGAGAAAAATAAATAGAAGAGAATTTGAAAAGGAAATTCAATAATTTCGCTGGTCTAAATGTACCTCTTGAGAATGTGTTCCATTATAATACGCAGCGATGGTCCTTTACAGAGAAAGCAAATTAAAATTATTGACTTACTGTAACTGCTCCACTCAGTAACCTCAAAACTAATCATCAGTCTTTGAAAGAATGGCTCTGCTCCTGCTTTTTGAGAACATCGCATAATCCCCACCTTGGAAATGAGCTTCAGTCTTCCAGAAGAGTGAAGAATGTAATCACCACTGTCGCTGGCTTCTGAATCCTGAAACGCGTGGAAGGTGCAGGGACTGAGTCAAGGAGTGAAGTGCGCCTGACCTTAAAGCCTTCAAGCAGGGGAAGCAATCGTGATGTTACGATGAATCTTAATTTTTAAGTTGTACAAACCTAGCTGGATAAGGCTGATGCATATCTTCAGATACTTTCAACATAGTGTACTCCTTTTTTTAGGAAGTGGTAATTACATTTTCTTTATTACTGTTACTATCAATTTGATTTTAGTTTGTAAAATAAAATGTTACTAAATGGTAATGTTAATGAAATACGTACGGGAGGCACAGGAACAGCAAGCTAACCAGGGCAAACGCCGAATGTTTGCAATATGAATGATATAAAGTGTGCAAGCAGAAGCAAGACGAGCAGTAATTCCTTCAGGAATGTTCCGTCTAGTTAAAGCAAATGGCAGAATTAAGGAGAAACGGGAAATGTCACTTCTGCCCTCTTTGTGGTGTGATTAAGAAATTTCTGCAAGCATTCTGTCTAGCTCTTTTCACTTTAATTACTTTAGCTTCGGAGAGAGAATGTAGAGAAAGGAAAGTTAGTGATTGTATTTGGGGATGGTTTTATGGGGACTGATTCCATAGTAAAGCCATCAACGTGGGTACAGGCACACATGGAGAAAGAGGTCTGGGGTTATGGGCGGGAACCTGGGACTGGACGTCCGCCCCCATCCCCCTGCCCCCACCACACCTTACCCAGTTACTACAGCAAGGCCTCTCTGTTTATCCCCTTATCTGACCTTAAACTTCAACCTCAATCTATCATTAAAATACAGGGCTGCCGTCATTTTATTAACTAATCTGATTTCCATTACATGCGATTCATGGCCTTAATATTATAAGACACTTAATTCGTTCTCATAAATGTGGCAGTAGGTGTTTAATTAATTATGCAGCTACAGAATGTAAGAGTAGAATTAATAGTTGCTGCCCAGATGTTAGTTGATTGATGCACATACATCTCAATGTAATGGGGGCAGTAAATTGTGACAATTAGCTATCACAAAACGAGTAATCCTTTCTGCAACTGCTCTACGATTGTCTGACAATTAATTGACGCAATAAGTCAATGGGTTTCACAAGGCTAGTTTTTAATCCTACTCTTTAGGATTAGCGCATTAATGTTATTAAGACTTGGCGAGTAAATGAGACAATTGGATTTTTTGTTTTTCCTTGCAGTTACACAAACAATTTGCAGGACTTGGAAAGGAGTTAATTGAAGCTGTTCTGGGGGATAATCTGACTACCACAATAGCTCAGTTACTGGTAACTGTCGATTTACTTAGAGAGTGATATAAAAAGGCTTCCGAATATTCAATATTGATATCTACTTTATATATATATATCAATGGAGGAATGCATGGATGGATGGTGTGTATCTGATCTTAGTTCTGACCACCATTTCAAAAACTTGTCTTTCTTAAAGGCTCATAGAGGGAAAGTGTTCTGGGACCTTAATTTAGCCTTAAGAACATAAATGCATCACATATTTCAAAACTGACTTAAAATAACCTACTTTGCTGTTCCATAAACTGCATTATTTATGGGGCTGCTGGTTGCACACACTGTATAATTTGTGTGACGCGCCTGCATCCCTGAATGAAAGGCAATAGTGCTTTTGCCCGAGTTTTGTAGAAGAAACTGAATCTCCTTTGCTTCCTTTTGCTTCAAGCGGTGGATAAAACATACACTTTTTATGGTGAAATGGCAAAGCATCGAGCAATTTCCTTTAATTAAGCAGCTTCCGGACTTCGTAGTGGCTGAGATTTTCAGCTGCACGTGGCCGGTTTCTCCCCGGGGGAGGGTAGGGAATAATTGCGTGCTGTGGCCCTTAAACATAAAAGCAGCACTTATTTATAGTTATATTTGTCAAAATGGGCAGGGGGTAATATTAATATAAATGAATGCATAGATAGGCTGGCTGAGAAAGCCTGAAAGACCTTATATAACCCTTATATAAATCTGTACAGTCTCCCACCCAATCTGTAGAGGAGCAATATAGCGATTACACAGCGATACTTCTTAATTCCCCATCTCCTCTTAGCTAATCGAGCTGCTTTATTGGCTCACTCCAGCCGTGGTTGGAGAATCTGATGTTACGGTCCCTCCCTTTACGCTGAAAATGTGCGCTCGGTGTCTGTCTGCCATCCCAGGCACACATTAGGAGGGTAATCAGAATCCCCGCAGAGGAGCGGATGTTCTCCCCGTGGCTTGAACTGCAGGAAGTGGCTACCTCGGGAAGGCGTGGGGAGAGCCTCCGCGGCAGGCTTAGTGAGGGCATGCTAGGAACAATACTTAACTTTCCATTAAGGGAGCCGTAATTATGCTGGTAGATACGGTCTCTCTGTGCTTAGGGACGGCCAGCGGTTCGTAGCGGTCAACCGGCTCGTGATGTGAGCTAATTAATGGAAAGGTCTTTCAGAGGAGGAGCCGTTTGTGAGCGTCGCTTGGGTGGGCGGATTTTTGGGACGAACGCTATTTATGAATTTGCACCGGAACGTTTCATGTGTTTCCATCCCCTCCGGTCGTCCATCTCCCTTCACAGAGCCAAGGCCAAGTGAGGACAGGGGGGTGTAACCGGAAGGATCCAGGGGATGTCCTGGGAGGGGGGCAATTCTACTGGGTCGGACAAGGGAACCTGAGTTTGAGCAGAATATGCATAAAGTGATAAATCAGAAAATAAGACTAATGGTAAAAAAAAAATCTTGAGAAAAATAAGTCATCGCCTAGGTAACATGGCATGTTGTATTCTATCCATCCGTCCATTTTCTGTAACCACTTGTCCTATTCAAGGCCACAGGGTGTCCGTATGGTACAGGCAGGGAACAGCCCAGGGTGGGACGCCAACCCATCACAGGGCACTATGGACACAAGGCAGGGAACAGCCCAGGGTGGGGCGCCAACCCATCACAGGGCACTATGGACACAAGGCAGGGAACAACCCAGGGTGGGGCGCCAACCCATCACAGGGCACTATGGACACAAGGCAGGGAACAGCCCAGGGTGGGGCGCCAACCCATCACAGGGCACTATGGACACAAGGCAGGGAACAGCCCAGGGTGGGGCGCCAACCCATCACAGGGCACTATGGACACAAGGCAGGGAACAACCCAGGGTGGGGCGCCAACCCATCACAGGACACTATGGGTACCCAGAGTACTTCCTCCAAACTCCACACGCATGGAGCCGTGACAGGGACTCGAACCCTGGTCCCGGAGGTGTGAGTGCTAACCACTGCACCACCATGCCGCCCACAAATGTCTCATTGTAGTTCCTCAATAGAAACCATTGTTAAAACAGACTTACAGTTTCCGTTTTCTCTATTGCATGTTGATTATATGTTGCATTTTATGCTGCATTATCCTTCCTGAATATAACCCATTGTTAAAACAGACTTGTCTCCATTCATATGACTGGATATTATACTTGATCTTGGGATAGTTCATTTCTTATGAACTGAGGGGTACATGAGCAGGTTCCTGTTGGGCGTTGGGGCTGCACACCAGCAGTGTCTTTAACCACTGTGATACCTCATGGCCCTTATTAGTGAGGCCTGTTACAATTGAATCTGGGGCAAGTTAATGTTGTCATTGTTCCCATTGTGACATGAAAGATTCATAATTTCAATACCATGGTATTAATATTCATGTTCACAAAAATTCAATTGAATTTTGTGTATGAGAGAATAAATGAAGTCTTATAGCATCATAAGAGCTTTACTAGTGAAGAGGGATTTCATAAAGCAAATGGTGTAAAGTCCGTTCTAGTAGCTTGAAATAACCGCAACCACAATAGTATATGTGTGTGTGTGTGTGTGTGCGTGTGTGTGTGTCTGTGTGCAAGCGTGTGTATGTCTGCCTATTTGTGTGTGTGTATGTACGAGTGTATCTTTTTGGTTTGTATACCTGTTGCTTTTTGGGTTATGGGGTCATTTTTCAGGTGTCCACAATATAAATCTCAATTTTATAAAAATCTGTAAATACAATCCATCCATCCATCCATTTTCCAAACTGCTTATTCTACTGGGTCACGGGGGGTCCGGGGGGCAGGGAACAACCCAGGATGGGGGGCCAGCCCATCGCAGGGCACACTCACACACCATTCACACACACACATGCACACCTATGGGCAATTTAGCAACTCCAGTTAGCCTCAGCATGTTTTTGGACTGTGGGTGGAAACCAGAGTTTGAATACAATCAAAAAGCTGAAAATTTTGGTTGGTTACTCATGGTTAAGGTTAGGGCTCTGAAGGGGTTAAGGTGGTCATATTGGGATTAGAGTTTTCCCCACAGAAATGAATGGAGACTCCCCACAAAGATATAATCACAAACCTGTGTGTGTGTCTTTGTGTCTGTGTGTGTGTGTGAGCGTGTGGACATTTCTGCTCCTCTTCATGCTCGTGTTGTGTGTATCGCTTGAATGTTACTTCCTTCTCCAAAACTTTGATATATGGCCTGTAAACTTTATTCTTTGTCACCTTGCATAATCAGCACAATCAGCTCTATCCCAAGGCTATATGGAAATACCGGTAAGTACTAAAACCATACTTTAAACTCTAACCAAGGGAACCTGGCATCGGAACAAAGAAAGCAAGGAAGGATTGCCTGTCCAGAAGGATTCTGGTATTTGAGATTCCATATAAGACTCGCCTGTTTTCCCCTAAAAAGCCACCATTTGGGTTAGCAGCTGTAGCTCAAACTGTAATGACAATCTCCCTCCAAATCCTACTATCTGCTTTGGTTCTCTTGGTGGAACACATCAAAGTTGCTATTTTTGAGTGACCGTTTGGGTCGTGGATGCCGGTGATGGCTTGTACGTTTTAAAGCTGCATTTAAATGTTTAGACGGCTTTGTTCAACCAGTTACATAAGTACAAAACTTCTAAGAATGGAAAGTATAATTAATTTTTAATTGTATTCCTTTCCTTTACATTTCACAGCCAAGCAAGTCATTGTTTTCAGAAATTTTGAGATGGAAAAAATCTCAACTCAAATACACAGCTGGCATAGTCAAAAATAGACACAAGGGTTCTGGGTCTTGAATCTGGACTCGATTTCTGATTACGACCAGTGACTGTTTTCACTCCTCTGAATGTTGGATAACCAGTGATGGTATCCCCTCTTAGTGACTGGTACCCGATGAGGGTGTCCATCTGACTGACTGATAACCAGTGATCGTGTCACCTCTGAGTGACTGTTAACCAGTGATGGTGTCTCCTCTGAGTCACTGGTAACCAGTGATGGTGTTCCTCTGAGTGACTGGTAGCCAGTGATGGTGTCCCTCTGAGTGACTGGTAGCCAGTGATGGTGTTCCTCTGAGTGACTGGTAGCCAGTGATGGTGTCCCTCTGAGTGTCTGGTAGCCAGTGATGGGGTCTCCTCAGAGTGATTAGTAGCCAGTGATGGTGTCCCTTCTGAGTAACTGGTAACCAGTGATGGTGTTCCTCTGAGTGACTGGTAGCCAGTGATGGTGTCCCTCTGAGTGTCTGGTAGCCAGTGATGGGGTCTCCTCAGAGTGATTAGTAGCCAGTGATGGTGTCCCCTCTGAGTAACTGGTAACCAGTGATGGTGTCCCTCTGAGTGACTGGTAGCCAGTGATGGTGTCCCTCTGAGTGACTGGTAGCCAGTGATGGGGTCTCCTCAGAGTGATTAGTAGCCAGTGATGGTGTCCCCTCTGAGTGACTGGTAACCAGTGATGGTGTCCCTCTGAGTGACTGGTAACCAGTGATGGTGTCCCTCTGAGTGACTGGTAGCCAGTGATGGTGTCCCTCTGAGTGACTGGTAGCCAGTGATGGTGTCTCCTCTGAGTGACTGGTAGCCAGTGATGGTGTCCCTCTGAGTGACTGGTAGCCAGTGATGGTGTCCCTCTGAGTGACTGGTAACCAGTGATGGTGTCCCTCTGAGTAACTGGTAGCCAGTGATGGTGTCCCTCTGAGTGACTGGTAACCAGTGATGGTGTCCCTCTGAGTAACTGGTAGCCAGTGATGGTGTCCCTCTGAGTGACTGGTAGCCAGTGATGGTGTCTCCTCTGAGTGACTGGTAGCCAGTGATGGTGTCCCTCTGAGTGACTGGTAGCCAGTGAGGGTGTCTCCTCTGAGTGACTGGTAGCCAGTGATGGTGTCTCCTCTGAGTGACTGGTAGCCAGTGATGGTGTCCCTCTGAGTGACTGGTAGCCAGTGATGGTGTCCCATCTCGTGCAGGTGCTCTGTACTCCACACGAAGTCAATCGGCTTTCAGAGTAAAAAGATGGAATGATAGATTTGAAGTTTGTAAGCACCTGCTTGCCATGTGCGACGAGATTCAGTTAAATCAATTTTTTTATAATGCCTTTCACTGCACAGTTTCCCAAAGGCACTCGACAAGAGAGTGTGGCAATATATTGTTACTTGATTTACATAAAATGATGCATGTAACCAGGAGAAAAGATGGGGAAAAAAATACCAGGATACAATGGAGAAAAAAGAATCAGGAAACAATGTAAATGTGTTTATATAAAGGGCACAGAAGTGTTTGAATCCAGTTACTGAGAAAAAAATTATTTTTATCCCTGTAAAAGTGCTGTCTCAATTTAGATCTGATTTCGTCGCATAAAAACTTAATGCAAAGAATGAAAGAGTGGTTGAACGGAACGAGATTGTTGAGATGTCAGGAAATGATGGTAAACATATGGCGATTGAGACATACAGGAAATGAGCAGGGAATTGGAACTGCGCTGTCAGGTATATCAGGACATGAAGCGCTCACCTCCAGACGGAGAAAGAAGTGCAGGCTGTACTTGGTACCCTCGAACCAGCTGGGCTGTCATTGCAGATTGGCAATCATGCAAATTTTGACAGGTATCGATCCTCATGCATCCAGCATATACATTTGTCTGCGTCTTATTTGTTTGCCTGTCTGTTAGTTTGGGATTCTCATGAACTTTGTCTAATTTATTAAGGACCTGGGGCAAGTCTGAGTTAATCGAGTCATTTTACAGACTCAAGAGACAGGAGACGTCCAGAGAATATGAGGCGTGATATTTGTGTTCGCTTCTGGCAGTTTGGCGGTTTCATCTCCCTACCCCTGGATGAAATATAAGATGATATATATTATTCAGCTGTTTACCTCTGAGTGTTGCCCTGCTTCAGCTTTTCAGAGCAGCTCCCAGCTGACTCTGGTACCTGCAGGGCAGTAGATGGCAAAAGCAGACTACAGCCAGTCATTCATAGAGTGTCATAGGGCTTTATGAAGACACCTGATTTTCAAATAGATGAACTGAATGATCAAACTCACAAGTGGTATAATTTTTTTCCTTCATTTCTGTAGCTACTTGGCTTTGCGATAAAATCTGTTTCTCATCCAGTTTATAAACAGTTGGGTCGCACTTGGGCAGTAAGTAAAGTATATAGACGACGCTGTTTGAGGACATCCCATAATAAGCCGAGCAGTAGTGATCCTGCGAGGCTGCTCCCTGATTTTCGTAAAGTTCACAAGTCCTTATTTTAATGGGCTTTTCAAGAACAAAAACAGGTGTGAATATAAATGAGCACTGGACGGATACTATTTCACTAGAGCCACACGGAGTCTTGTCCCTGGCAGTGTTCGTTGGGTTAGCGGCGTGTAACCAGTGAGCAGGCCACTCTTCTGTCTCCTTGATGACTACACTCTCGCCTCCCTATACTCGCCTTTTCCAGGCAGGGTTCCTGCATGCAGGGTGGGTGACTACGTGACGGGCGACACCTTACACCCCACACTCGCTGCCAGGCCTTAGCAGCTGCACTGCAGCCTGTTGGCACTGCCCCATGAATTAAACATTTTAATAAAGCACCAATCGCAGACAGTCTGTTTACAACCTGCCACCTTAAGATGAATGAACACAGCCGTGCTTTCCTCTCTGTGCTTTTTTAAGAGTATTTCCTCTTACGAAATGAATGTATAATGTACATTATTACATTATTATAACCTCTTTTTATAGATGTACACATGCTTACTTTCAGGAGAGTGCATTACAAATCCAAAGATTTGGGCCTTGGGCAGAGAACAGGCTCTTTGTTTGCTGAAATGTTTCACCGTTTGAATTCGCCAGGAAAGAGTTCTGCTCCGATTTGTATCGGAAGTCTGTGGAGACTGCAGTCAATATATGCTGCAGTCTATATTTTTGCTAACTGGTAACGGTTTGAGAACGCCAGCTATGATACACTTGATGGCAAAAAGCTCATAAAAACGCTTACCGCTGTACGAAATGAGTGCTATTTACCGATTTCCGATTTCTCGGCGCTCGTGAAGGAGGGCATTTGAAAATTGTCTGAGGGCCCCTTTAAAGTCACGCGAGTGGTGCTGAAGTATTTCATCTTCAAGTAATGAAGCAAAAACTGATATACCTGCTGTTAAAACCAATAACAGCAATATATGCTAATATACTTGCTTTATTAAACAATATATACAATGCAAAATAAAGTTAATTAATAAGACATAAAGTAGCTTAATGCAAGGATAGGTAATACAGAAAGTGAACAGTTGTTATCATTAAGGTCAGTACAGGTATGAAAAGATGTAGTTATACAGTCAAGGGAATGAATTGTGTATTACAAACGGACCCAACAAAAGCAGATACTTGACGAGGCCTGATTACATGAAGTGTCTTTCGGAATATTTTTACAAGTATGCTTTTCACCCCGCTGTGCATGAAAAAACGATCAAAGACGTACATTAACTCTCTGATACCCCCTGGGGGGTGAAACAGCAGGGGATGGAATGTTGGGGCTGGGCGATGAACGTACGGATGTCATGAAAGACGGAGCTTCGTTGGGGCAGCCGACTGCCTCCCCTCCCCCAGTGCCCTCTGCAGGTTATAGATGCTCCTGCACCTTAGTCTGTAAACTTGACCGTTGAATGAGGTTTTGGTCCATGTAATTGGATATTTCCCCTGTGCTACAACAGTATGAGCTTATGTTGTTGGTGGCCTGGTACAGAGAGCTTCCAACTGCTTGTTCTAGTCAGGATGGAAGGGGGTCTATAGCCTGTCCAGGATGCACCCCAGCCTGGTGTCTCATGCTGTCTGGGTTAGGCTCCAGATCCACTGTGACTCTGACTGGCGGTTGGAAGATAGATGGGTTACAGGATATATCAGGACAGCCAGCCTCCATATCTGTTTATGCCATAGAGAGTAATGGGGAGCCTGGAGCCAATCCTAGTCTTGATGCAAGGGACGCCCTGGATGGAATGCCGGCCCATGGACCAGGGTTTGAGTCTCCGCCGCGGTTTCATGCGCATGGAATTGGCATCTTCTCCCCATGATCTCATGGGGTTTCCCCAACATAGTCCAAAAACAAGCTAAAGTAACTTGCCACAAAATTGCATGTAGGTGTTGAAGATAAGTGTATCCTTCCACATTCCTGTAGGACCTAGACCCTCACGACCCTGTACAGGACAAGTAGTTACAGAAAATATATGAATAATCACACATTGTTCGACTGCCGGAGGACATTCCATGCAAAGCTCATGCAGAGAGCCTGACGTAGGTGCCATACCTACGACCTGGAGGGTTTAAACCATGGCTCAGCTAAAAGTAAACCCTGCTGGCCATTTAGCAGGACAGGCATGTGCACGTAAGCTGCAGTATTGTGCAGCTGGCTGCCTTAAGCAAACGAAAGACCTTTGTAATATAGCTAAACACCTAGAATTCCAGCGGCTATAATAGCGTTCACCTCTGAAGGAGATCGTGCACCATATCGAGCGACGCTGCCTCACCTGTGCACTCCTACCACGATGAAAACCAGCAGCTGCCATGAGGCAGGATGCAACCGAGCGAGCAGACGGTAGGCTTTGAACCGAACAGCCTGCATGCGCTCCGAGGGCTTTGACGCATTTCTGCAGCCCAGCCCTGCTCCGAATGCCGCTGCCAAGGATTATAAGCTGGGAACAACTTTTGTGCGAAGTCGCTCGTTGGTGTGCATCTTCCTGCCCTGTTTCATCGTCGTCGTGCTGTTTATGAGCTGTCTTATGTTAGCTTACATTTTAAAATCTTCCATTTCAGTGGATCTCTAACAGACTGTCCCCAGTCTGTCGTGTATTGAATGCATGCACAAATACGACCGGGTCAAAGTCCGGGTAGGTGTACTGGCCATTAAAGTGAATTGTGATTGATCTGTGGGTAGGTTATCACCCCCCCCCCCCCCCCCCACACACACACACAAATAAATGTCCTATTTATGTGTAGTAAGTCTCAGAGATATTAGCACGTCCAAATGAAAGACTTGTCAAGGAGAATCCTGCAAATTACACTGTCCCCTGTGTAACATCTACAACTACTAAGAAGTGTTTTAATTGCACATAGGTGTTGATTAGTGTGATTGATAGGACAGCTGGCTCTAGGTGAAGCGGATAAAAAAAAAAAATCTCCAGCAGGAATAATTCACAGGAATTATTCTCAAGTGAACGAGGAAGAAGTGGTCACTCTATCTGTATTATGTGCTGTGCATATAGAGACGATTTCCCCAGCAAGTACTCAGTTTGACATGTAGACCTGTTCGATGACATAAGCAGCCCGTTCCTCTGAACAGCCAAGGACGTGGCTGCAGCTGAATACACACAGAATCACTCGGATGAGGTCAAGAGGTTCAGCTGCAGTTGGATTAAGCAGTAGGGCGGCTAAAGTGCTTGATCTAAACTATTTTGAACGTGTGGTGTGATTGTTGGTTTCGGCGTCTCAGAAGTAGCCGCCTATGTGGGATTTTCATGCACTACGGCATCCAGAGTTTGTAGAGGATGAAAGGTGTACAAATAGCATCCATCCATCCATCCATTTTCCAAACCGCTTATCCTACTGGGTCGCGGGGGGTCCGGAGCCTATCCCGGAGGCAATGGGCACGAGGCAGGGAACAACCCAGGATGGGGGGCCAGCCCATCACAGGGCACACTCACACACCATTTACTCACACATGCACACCTACGGGCAATTTAGTAGCTCCAATTAGTCTCAGCATGTTTTTGGACTGTGGGGGGAAACCGGAGTACCCGGAGGAAACCCCACGACGACATGGGCACGAGGCAGGGAACAACCCAGGATGGGGGGCCAGCCCATCACAGGGCACACTCACACACCATTTACTCACACATGCACACCTACGGGCAATTTAGTAGCTCCAATTAGTCTCAGCATGTTTTTGGACTGTGGGGGGAAACCGGAGTACCCGGAGGAAACCCCACGACGACATGGGGAGAACATTTGACCCAGGCGGAGACTCGAACCCGGGTCCCAGAGGTGTGAGGCAACAGTGCTAACCACTGCACCACCATGCCGCCCCTACAAATAGCATCCAGTCAATGGTATTTATGTGGCAGAGACACTTGTTACTGGTAGAGGTCAGACGAGAATTGCCACACTGGTTAAAACTTACAGGAAGGCAACAAGTTTAAAGATAACTAATTACAAATAACGAGTATAATATTTGCGTGCAGAATGAATCTCTAAACAATCTATGTGTGTATGTATGTAAACGAGAGATCCTCGCTCTTCTATGCTGCTTCCGACAACAATGGCGGTTTATATAAGTTTGTGTGAAGTTTTTGTGTTGGTGATGTCATCCGTGTCAGACTGAAAATAAAACCTGTCACGGCGAAATTTCTGAACTTCTGCATGTACCATCAAAGCTGCTTCCGCTTCTCAGTGAACAGAATAAAGAACGGATTGGATGGAAGAACTGATGGATGGATGGCAACTCTGCTCAGCTGGCTGGCCTGACGTTTTCAATTCGAGACGAATATGCACGCACATTTACGTATATGTGAGAGTTAAATTAACTTGTAAATAGTCTGTAGGGTTTGCAAACTAGCGCAGTGTTTTTGATGTAACTCACTTTATGTCTGTAATGGAATAATACGGATTTGCCGTAAGATTTCCTGCGTGAGTCTGAAAGCGTGAGTTGGCAACCCTGTTATCAGTATGTTCATAATATTACAATGTTAAGCAGATTTTTTTCTTAACTATTAGCCATATATTTTGTGTAAGTATCGGATACTTTAGGATCCTATGTGGCGCATCTGTATTATTTTCAAATAATAACTTCGCAGTGTAAGACGGCAGCCGGCACACAGCGGCGGTTGCGCGTTAGCGCTGAAATGCGGGTCCGGTAAATCGAATCAGGTGGCGGTTCCGTGCGGCACCGGGGACGGCGGGGTGGATTAGGCCGTGCGGGCTGTCGGGGGGCCCGCAGAAGCCCCGCCGACGCCGCCGGGAGGATAAGAGGAGCTGGTGCGGTGGAGCCGAGAGCCCCTTTTATTTATTGATCTGCTGCGTAATTCTGGGATCTTTATTTCTCAGCTTGACGGGTGTGTGGTCGCGGAAATGCTATGGGGGGTGGGGGTAGACTCCCGTGACAACGTGCGTGCCCCCCTAAATACGTGTGCTACTTAGGTCTAAAATAAATGTTTTTTTTATCTATCTGTCTGTCCGTCCATCCATCCATCCATCCATCCATCCATCCATCCATCCATCCATCCATCCATCCATCTATCTATCTATCTATCTATCTATCTATCTATCTATCTATCTATCTATCTATCTATCTATCTATCTATTAATTTATTTATTTACATGTTTGCCCAACCAGGGCGCCCCCTGTGTTACTCTGCACTTTTCTCAGCAGGCTGTCAATCGCGTAACTCCGATTGGACAGAAACTGCTAAACAGCCGAAAAACTAAAAACCACAGACACCGAAAAGCAATAAAGCCCAGTATAAATCCGGCCGCGTGCGTGTGCGCGCGGACACCCTGCCGCAGGGAGTCCCTACCGAAACTCGCTGCCAGGAGGTAAAAGAAGTTTATTTTTCCTTACCTGAACCTGCCTCCTTTTAAACTAAAAATGAAATTCCGTTTGGTAACTCGGAGAGTATAATTTTAACAAATGTCATACAATAATGCCGATTGCCGCTTCTCGGCGCTTACTTGCTGCTAATCACCTTGCCACTTATACTGTTCTAAAAGTAATTTATTTTCCTTTTATGTCTCACTTTAACAAGAGGAAGACATTACGCTCCATGTCCAGCCGACCCCTCTCTGCTTACCTCCAAAAGGACACCAGCTGTCTTCTCCCCTGAGTTTAATTCCAGCTCTAAGAAATGCGTCTTCGTGACTTTGGGGAATCGATTAAATAAAGCAACATATTGCTAGTGTGCACCCCCCCCCCCTTTATACGTACTTAGCAGTGGACAGTTGGCATGGTGATAACTGAAATATGTACTATGATGCTTGCTCTAATTAGCTGTCAAGCGACTCCCTTATTCAGTGTACCTGTATTTTATAAATAGTACACTTCTGGGGAGAATATCTGGTGCGTGTTCGCAAGTTTACAGGGAAGTGCAGATGGATGCAGAAACGAAGACGTCACCTGCAATAAATCACGACGCTTCAGCAATGTACTGGCTCAGTAATATGTCTCTGTAAGGTCCGTGGCGCTCCCACAGCGCCGCTGCTCCCGAAAGTTAAGTCTTGTTCCCTTTGTGTTCCTGGGTAAATGGAGCGCCCGCGTCCACAGAGAGAGATCGGGGGCTAAATCTCAGCAAGGATGAAAAGCAAAAAAATAATGGGAGAGACGTTTGAATGGGTGACAAAATTCTGGGAAGTTGGAAACTTTCCATAGGAATTAACGGGGATATATGGGAATTAGTGAGAATATATGGGACGTAATTGAAATAAACTGGAAGTTTGAAAGAATGCATGTTAGCCTATAACAGGAAACTTAAATGGAGTTGAAAAACATCTTGACGACACTGTTAGTGGTATCATTGTGCAACCAAGTGCTTTTGAGTAATTACATGTACGTAAAAACAACCCAAAATGAGCATCTGCACCAAAACGCATTGCTTATAAGTCATATTCTGTGTTGTATTTTTCTGTTCATACAGTTTGCTTTCTTTGAAGTTCCATGGACTATAATATTTCCAAAATTCCCCATCTTAACTTCCCATGGAAAGTTTATGGGAATCTAGTGGAAATTTTCCCCCCTTTGCAACCGGCAATTATGAAGTTATGGAGACCCAAAATTCTTTGGTGTATTTCCCGTTGTTTGCACCCTGAGAAGATTGCAGTGACATGTACAATATCAGTGCTCACATTTCGCTGCTGCAATTCATGTGGAAACATTTCGATAAATCCAATGTAATAGCCAACTTTTAACTCAGTTTCCTTCCCTCTGACTAGACTTGTACCTCAGAGGTTGCATATCACAATGTTAACTAAGATATGTTTACCTGTATTTTTTGTGTTTACTTCATAATTCCCAATGTACTAACATTTGTTTTCTTTGTTATTTTCAGCTGATTTTGTCTAACATTTGAAAGGTAAGAGATTTTCTGTAATTCACCATGTGAAACACCAGTTTTCCCTGTTGGAAAAAAAAACAGCATAGACCAGCATCATTTCCATGCTGGTCTGTGCTGGTTAGTGCTGCCTTAGTGCTGGTGGAGCTGGTGGAGCAGCATAGCCGTGCTGGTCTACCTGCACATGAAGCTGGTCTACAAGCAGTATTTCATTAATGATGCTGGTCCACCAGCCTCCAAACACAAGGTACACTGTAAAACCAACATGCATTATGCTGGTCATGCAGGTAACCAGCTCTGCTGGTCTGTGTTGGTTTTTTTTTCCAGCAGGGTTTTTTCACTTTAAGTCTAATGAACCTGACACAGCTGAGGAAACAGACAGCGGTGAATTTGTTGTTTGATCACGCTGGGTGGGGGGGGGGCGCTTAGCAGCTCTCCCTGCCTATTCCCAGACGTGGAAGTCAGGCACACGTCGTCTATTTCTGGCAGCATTCTTCTGCTCTGTGCTTTAACCGAAAATCTGGATGTAAATGAGAGGCAAGCGGCCTAGATTGTTCAAAGGATCGCCGAGAGTGTTGACGTCTGTGCCTGGGTGCCGTAAATGAGACGCCTTAGCGGCTGGGTGACAGACAGCTGCCATCAGTGCTCTTCCTTTGGCGTTAAACGCTTGCCTAACTTATTTATTTGCCATGAATAAAAAATAATTCTGTTAAACATATTGTAAATAGTGTTGTTGACATTAAGGCTCTTGGTGTAGAAAAACAGTAAACGTTAGAATAGGATTTGAAAGTGGAGATTAGATTAGATTAGATTATGGAAAATTATATGTACTTTGTGAATTATGATGTCTCATGCAAAGCAACCACCAAGTATTTCATTTAACGCTGACCCTTTTTCCAATTGCTGTCTCTCCTATAAAGTCATGATTTTAAGAAATACCTCATGATGAGAAGTGTACTATTGAGCGGTCCAGCTAATTAAAGAAAAATTTACAAAGAGGCTGGCTTTACGTCAGGGTGGAGATGACGGTCTACAGCTCTTGGCACAGAAGGTGCAAAAAGCACGTTTTCGGCTTTTTATCCATTTCGTTTAGTTTAGCGATGTGATGTCACAGTGTTGGCGAGCCCGCGTACAAGGCGAGGAGGAGCTCCTTACGTTTTGCGCATAGTTTGCCAACGAGGATGCTGGGAACTTCGGTGTACAGAAGCGGGCTGTAATTAGCTGCTCGCAGGAAAAACTCCTGGATAGCGGAGAATAATAAGTTCCCCAGGGAATAGAGGCAGATGGACATTCACTGAGCCTTGCTCAAAAGTAAAAGCTGTCAGCCTTCTTGCCAGAGTACATCTGCAAAATGTGTCGAGTCCAGGAATGTAAAACATCAAAATAAGCTTAAATGCTACTCTTACTATTCTCCCGTCCATGCTGAAGGTTTAAAACTGCCTTTGATATTCTGTTTTGCTGCATCTTTTGAATACTATTCATTCATAGATATTCAAATATATAATAAGCAAAAAAATTACACACTACAAATAACAGTAACCATCTGTATATGTGCGAATGTTCATGACTCATTTTCAGAATGATTTTGAGCACTGCAGAAGATATTCCATAAAATATGGAAGTTCTTCCTTACAATGCCTTACAAAATAACTCTGGTAGACCTCCAATTATGTGTCTGCAGAATTCATCTGAAAGGATAAAGAGGTATAATTTCCCAGGAGGCAAATGTTTCCACCAAGTGTCTTTGACAGAGCTTTGCTGGATCATTACAGATCGCTAAACATCTCGGTTTGCTTAATCCTGAATATGAATGAAAATTTCGTCGCTCCTGCTGCCTCGCTTTGCTCTCTGGGCAACACAGCCGTGCCTTCTGCATTGCATTCTGGGATTGGAGTCATGGGCACTACCAGGGAAGCGTGGCTGATGTTTCCTTGTGGCTTGGCCAGATGGCTCTTATCTAGGTTTGTCTGAGAATAACTCAGATCTCCACACAACGAGCTGGAGATGCTTTCTGGCGCTGAGAGAGCACCGTGTTCATCACGGCATACCGGCATATGGTGAGGATCTTCTCAGGTGTCTTCCGGCTTCTGTTCCATCATTCAATCCTCACACATAGGCATGACAATAAGGACCTCAAAGACATTGCATGGGGCAGTTTGGTGTTTTTCCATGCTCCCTTCAAAATGCTGCGCTCATTTGCAACTCTGTGAAACGCAGACGTTGCCAGACTGAGGGCATGCAGCCCAGGCTATTTTAGGATATGGACAATTTCTTGTTTAGCAGTTTCATACAAAGGCTTCCTTCTATAACACCAAGAGGAATAATTGCCCGCAATTGCAATAAGTAGAATAAATGGCGTATTTAAAATTGCATATGCATTCCATGTTTTGTTTATTGGGTGAAAAAGTCAAATAATTGTTACGTGACTTCTACAGCAATTATTTCCACTAGCAGGACACGTTGTCTTGTGATCTTGATGAATCACTTTTCTTACTTTCGGTTAAATTCATTAAGCGTTTGGTCTTTTTTTCCACGGCAGACTGAAGACTGAAGCGGCTCATCCCCAGGTCACACAGGCATACTCAAACTTTGAGCAGCTTATTTTTTTCCAAAGGCATTCCTTCTGCTTTTTCTAGAAATTTGATGACAGCGATTTTTTTTTTTTTTTGTGGAAGTCACTATTCAGCTGAGGCATAGTTTAAGGGATTGTTTTAATATCTGCCACCGTAGATGCGAGTTGACGGGTAGAATTTGGTGCCGTAATTCTCCTCCCAGACATCTCAGAAATAAAAGGAATTGCTGCCTATTTATAGCGCATACATCACAATAATTACTGAAGTGCTTAACCACAAAAGACGTTTGCCCTTAGATTTCAGAGCCTTTTTTAGTGCATCATGTCAATTCTGCAAGCCGAGGTGATGCATCGGTAACGTAATTACCTTTCAACTGCATATTTCCATATTTATTGTTGTTCTTCATTTATTTTAGATGCAGGGATTGCGGTAGAAGTATTTAGAAGTATTGATGAGATATTATGTACTGCCTTAAATAGCATTGGATATAACTTAGATGGTTGGTGATTTATAGTGATTGAGAATTAATACTACAATTGCTTGTTATGAATTCACACTTAAAAACACACACACACACACACACACACACACACACACACAGGTTTGAAATTTTGTCTTTGTGGGGACTCTCCATTCATTTCTATGGGAAAAACTCTAATCCCAACAATGACAGCCTTAACCCCTACCCAGCCCTAACCTTAACCACAAGTAATCAAAGAAAATATACGACTTCTGGCATTTTTAGTTTTCTGATTGTATTCATGGATTTTTTTTATGGAATCAAATCTCCACAAGCAAAATACTGTCAGGTTTTTATCACATTATGGGGACATCTCATCCCCACGACGTGATCTATAAACGACCACACACGCACGCATTAACCCTCTTTTTGTTTTAAAACTGATCGCCGGTAGTAATTCAGTAATTCACTGCGGCACATTAGCGATTAGCACAGGCCTACAACTTGAGATGGACAACTAGATGGTGCCTTGGTTATTTCTGCCACTGGCTCTTGGACCGGTAGAGGGTTTTGCGATCTTATTAGTGGCTGCTTCATGCTGATTAATTGATGGCCCTCGCTTTTACCTGGGGGGTGACACCAGATGCTCTCAGAAGAAGCGCAGATTCCTGTCACTGTGCTCTTAGGCTGGAGCCCAGAATGAGCAGATGAGAGAAATTAAAATAGAAACGTCACAGGATGCTAACCCGGACATTTCTCCCTTGGTTTCATTTGTTTCTATCAACCGAATTCTGTTCTGAGGCATCGACGACGTTGAAGCATAATGCTATAACAATAGAAGTCATTGCCTCAATTTGGGGTGTTTTTCTTGGCAAGGACTCCTGGCAGAAACCGTCGTCAATGAACCATTGTCCGATTGTTGTGCTTTGTCCAGAATCCTCCATATCTGTGACACTGCACTATTAATAATATCATACATTTAAATAATTTGGCAAAAGTTATTCGCGAAATAAAAGTGCATTAGTGTTAAAGGTCCATGTTTCGTCCTGTTGCTGAGGGGATACATAAAAATAAATTAGCATTAAATTCAGTACTAACTTTTATTAGGGTTTACTGTAGCTTGGTTATTCTGTGGATCTAGTTTGCTCTTGTTGTCCATCTGGGGATCATTCAAAGTATCGAGCAAGTATTTCACTCTATACTGGGTCGTCTTAGTCAACATTTCAGTCAATACTTCTAAACATTTAGCTGTTCTCGGTAATCACCGGCGTGTGAGTAACTTACATTCCAACAGGATCTGCTATCATCACCCTTGAAACTTAATATAGATTTTAAGGAATACCTTTGTGTCACTGTGCTCACGTTACACAAAAGGCACCGCTGCGGAAAACCAAATCACACGCTTAAACTCTCCTGACGCACACCAAAATAGAACTGGCCAACATAGTAATTGGGTCCACAGTGACTTCCCAGATTTAAGTGGTCTGTGAGCTAAGCAAGTCAATATCAGTTGAGTTGCGGAGAATCCAGCCTTTTCTGTCCCACGTTGTCTTTGAGGATCAGGGGTGACTTCCCCGAGTCGTTGTGTCAAGCGATAAAATCACATCTCCACAACCATCCATGACTGGACTCTCCTTGAGTACAACATCGCCTCATATCATCAAAGCATATACTTATACTCAGGTTTAAAAATTATGGGCATTAAATTAAGATAATTTGTGAAGTCAGTAATCTTCTCTTATAATAACCTTAAAGTCACATCAGTGAACGTTCAGGATAACCAAGAAATGAAACAACAAATATATCGGTGATGAACGTGAAGCTGTAAGATGCTGCTTAGCATACATGGTGTTTGTTGTAAACAATGGAATTGCAAAGGAATGCGATGGGCTTTGTTCTCCATAATTTTAAAATATTTTCCCCTCTTCCTGCCCCCCTTCCTTTTCCCGTCAAGAAGCGAAAGTCTTTTGAATTCTCGATAATGATTTCCTGAACGTGATGTTTCTTTAAAACCTGAAATAAGACTCGTGACTTGAATGGTTTTCTTTTCTGACACAGATTAATTGCCCGTTTTCCCCGTCTGTTAAATGGGGTTTAAATACCATTTTCTGCATATATTTCTTCAAATAATTTGTTACTCCGCATTGCAGTGTATGGAGTTTAACGTTTCTGTGCTGTGTCACTGCAATCCTCCGCTGGACATGCCTCCTGTCTGGGGTCTCCCCGGCCTTCTGCCCTTTGCCTCCAGGCATAGATGCTATGCTCTTTGAAAAACAAAACCGGGTGAAAAGTAGCTCACTTAGCAGAGAGTGAGCTTAGCTTCTTACTGGTGCTTTTTACTGGACTCATGTGGGACACTTCCGTGAGAGCTGGTCCCAGCTGTGTTGGAGCCTGCGAGAGACTGCCTGAACCTTTCCTACCCCATACAGTGTGGCTCCACGAGGACCCCTAGCTGCAGAAACATAGAATGGGCTTCAGGGCTGCGTACAGAGCGCTGGAGGACATCTCAGTGGCAGGGTGATGTCAGTCACCCATTAAAATGTGTGGGAAGTGAGCTAGTAGTGGAGCATAGTAGAGCTCACCAAACATTTAAGGCCACAGCAGGTAAGGAAGGGTGCGAGAGTGAGCACAGGAACCCAGAGCTGAAGTCAAGGAGGTACTCAGGAGCTCAAAATGGAGCCGCTGCTCCTCCGCATGGAAAGGAGCCAGTTGAGGTGGTTCAAGCATCTATCTCAGATGCCTCCTGGACGGCCCCCTGGGGAGGTGTTTCGGGTATGTCTACCTGGGAGGAGACCCTGGGGCAGACTCAGGACACACTAGGGAGATTATATCTCTCGGCTGGCCTGGGAACACCTTGGTATTCCCCTGGAGGAGGTGGCTGGTGAAAGGGAGGTCTGGGCATCCCTGCTCAGACTGCTGTCCCTGTGACCCGACTGCAGATAAGCGACAAAGAATGGATGGATGGATGGATGGACCAGTACATCAGTCCAACAGGAATCATTAATCATAAATTAAACACCAATAAACAGCAGTGAAGGAAATTGTAAACAATTGCTAAATCTCGAAAGGCTTTTTATCCAATAACATAGGACTTAATTAATGAACTGATGGTATGTGTTTTCTTTGTTTTGTATGACATATTGGCATACTTGTCATACCAATTTTGCTTCAGTGTTCAAGTCTTATTACTGAGAAAATGATTTTTGCATTTTTCGCTTTCTATATCCCGTAAATACTGCATTCAAATGCCAGTTGGGGTCATTCACAGTAAAATATTTCATCAGGTGTAGTAATGATAATCGACTGGATACAAAGAAAAACAGCCCATGATTATGTACGAAATAATCTTTTTCACACTACATTTTTTTATTTTACCTATGAGGACAGGGACAAAATTCCCACACCAATAACTTTCTTGGTTGAATTTGATATTTGTTTTGGTGACTAAATAAAACAAGTCTTGGCAGGTGACATATTTACGTGAGAAATACTGCAGTTTATTGAGTAATAACGGAATAGCGGATAATCAGTGAAATTTGATGTGCTCCTGGGTAATTCATCACAGTTTATCTGTTTACTGGTGGCCGCTTTCGTACGGAATATTCTGTTCAGGACTGAAGCTGAGCCAAAACTGCGATCAAGGTGCTGGCTTGCAGAAATGTAGCTAATCGTTTATTCTGCGGTTGGCGCCTACGAGTTTGTAAACAAAGCGCATATTTGTCAGCACACGTTAAATGTGTGCAAGAGTTCTCCATATAAGGACAGACGTCAGTGGGCAAAGTGATAGCTATTGCAATTCGAAGGGAAAACTTAAAGTTCTGCCACCAAATATAGCTCATGGTCCCACGAAAAAAGTCAAACTCGAGTGCAAAACGGATCTCAGCAGCACTTTTTATGCAGAGCTGGTGGTATCAGCACTAAGTTTTGACTTTCTTATGGGCCATAATTGGAGGCTGTATTCAGGCATCTGTACCAGATATGTTCATACTGTGGGATTGTAATGATAATAATGACACCTTATTGATCCCTGTGGGTAAATTCTCTTTTCGCTCTTTCCCATCTTGCTCTCCGTGACACACATGCACACACGTAGGTGAAAGCAAGCTGGGCAATGAAGGGCAGCAGTGCCCACAGAGCTGGGTGTCTTGGGCCTTGCTGAAGAGCCCCCAGGCATGTGACTGTTCTGCCAAGGCCGGGCTCAAACTGGCCTCATGGGAGTTTTACTTACACAAAAATGTTCTGAGGGCAGAACGAAAAATAATTGGTTCAGGGAGATAACCAACCAATCAGCTTGTGGAGGAGGCGAGTCTAAGCAAGTAGAGGAGGCGGGGCCAAGACATCTGATTGGTGGGCTCCGCCTCCTCTACTTGCTCAGACCCACCTCTTATACAATCTGATTGGTTATCTCTGAACCAATCATTTTTTATTCTGCCCTTAGAACATTTTTGATCTTTCTGATCACAGGCTAAGCTCCCTGAGCCCCAAGCTGCCCCCTTCATATGTATTAGATGGAAACCGGCGTCTCACTACATGATGGGATAAAACTCCACACTGTACAAGCATATGTACTCCTCTCCAAATATATGCAATGGAAATGAAATATAGATATTGGTGTAACATTGGGCTTAGATCCAGCCACCTATCTTCCCAAGCTGCCTATTTCGGTCCTGGTGTGCCTGGCTCAGATCCCTGACAACGGAAAGCACCCGCTGGACGGGGTGCCGGTGCGTCACAAGGCACACACTTTGGGGCACCTTAGACGTGCCAGTCTGCCTAACTGGGTGCTTTTGGACCGTGGGAGAGATGCGGAGAACCTGGAGGAGAGCCGTAGCACACGGGAAGAATATGTGATCTCCGAACAAACGCCCGGTCAGGCTGCCCCTCCAGAGAAGCATGAATCATCAGCTATTTATGACTGTAATTTAATAATCCCCGCCCTTCACACCATGTGACTGGTGTCACACCACTCAGCGTCTGTATCTGTTAATGAAGGAGGGGCACTTCAAGCATGTTTAGAAACTTACATGTTCCTGCAAGCAGAATCAGGCATATAATTAGAATGTGACCGTATGTGTCTCTGTGGTCGTGCTGAATGTGATGAGCGCTAATTTGCAGCTTCTCAAACTGACTTTAACAGTCTTATTTCTGTTTGTCACCCATCCCCTCCCCTCAGACACACACACACACATCCAGCTCTGGCATCGAGAGCAAGTACAGGAATTGCTCTGATAGGCTATACCTTTGGAACTGAGTACCTGAGAATCCATAATTCATTTCGCTTTATCAAATTAATCCCCTTTTCCAATTAAATACAATTACGACTGCTACCCTTTGCATAAGGTCACGTGTGTATTATACCTATAACGTCATAAGGAAAAGAAAACCTTCTGGTATTTAATCAATATTTCCCTTAAAGACCATTATATGATTGTGTCTTAGTCTGGTTTGTGCAGGTCGATTCAATAAAAAGGATCAATTGGAAAGTTAAAACTAATGGTAGTATCAAACTGGAAAGAAAAAGGACAAGAGGATTGTAATTACAACAGCAGCTGGGGCAGGGAACGGTTTCGGAACCAAAGGGAGCGTTTTAATGAAATGCAGAATTAGTGTGGATTGATTTTCCTGAGCCTCTTGCTGTTCCCTGCCGTCTCCCTCGACATGAGCCGGACGGAGAGCGGAGTACGCACCGCAGAAGATCACGTTATTTCCTCGTAAAGCTTTCGCTCTCAGCTCGCGTGTTTAATAAACGCAGACCATTGTAAATTGGCTACCTTTTAGGTTTGTATGCATATAAATGCAACATTTAGCTGAAAAAAAAACGATCAGCATGTTCATGTTCGCAGTGAGGGAACGATGATGTCTTTTGTTTCTACTTTTAAAACATCCAACTTAGTCTTCGTTCTTCCTTTATAATTAATAGATCTGTTAGCTGTATACAGTATAGACTAGGGCCCACCGAGGATAGAGGAAACAGAGGAAGGATACCCCACTGAGATAAGTGTCCCTATGGCTTATCCCATTACAAGATCTCAGTGTGACCTGCTACAGACACACACAAAAAAATCGATGGCCGTCGTTCTTTCCTGGGCTGAGGCGGAAGCTCATTTGTGCAGTGCCAGATGTTAGCGGGTCGGCTAGTAGCGAGCGGCTCGCATTGTGTTTGCACGGAAGATCCGGATTGGCCCGCGTTCTGGTTACACGTCTGTGCGCTTAGCCTCCCGCTACGTAATGAAGGTGTGCTTTTGTCCAGGAGCCCACACAACCCAGCGGGAGCTGGGGAACTCGGAGCACGTCCGGTGTTTGTAACGGGATGCTGGGACGCGCGCGATCAGAGAGCACTGTGCTCCAGTGCATAAGCGGCAGGGATTATGACTGTGGGACAAAGATTACAACAGCAGAGGTGAGAGACCCATCCTGGCTGGCCAGGATGCTGCTCTGTACCTTGAGCAAGATATTTAACCTGAATCCACTTCAATGAGCTTCCCAGCTGAATTAATGAATAGGTAAAATATATAGGCTTGCAGTATATGCATATATTAAATCCTCTGATAAAAATGTACTTACTACAAAACTGCAAAAATGCACACGTCCCAGTTATTCCCCATGACAGACAGGCCTGTCGCACTTAATCCCAGAGCCCGGGACAAAATTACTTTGATCGGGCTCCCATGACGCTCAACCCCTCCCACCTGAGGCCTCTCCTAGACCCCCGCCACCCCCCCCGTCGTCCCCCTGAGACGGTGGATGTGACACCAAGTCATACATTCAGCGGAATAACGGAATGCTAGAAAAAGCGCTTGTGCGTCACTCGATGCCGGGTTAGACATAGAAGAGAGAATCACGCCCTTTCATTCAGTAATCGAGCATTAGTGACGGCTACAGGCCCTCTGCGCTCTTTTTGTGCTCAATGGGAAGGCGGTCACAGTGGACCGAGGAAGACTGGTCTGCTTCTGGACTGAGATCCTTCAAAGCGACATCTGTGGGTTTCATTTGAAGCAGCATCTTTCACATCCGGTTACATCAGTGGGCTTTAAGTGTGAACTAGCCCAGTACTATGTTACCGTTAAGGCATTCTAGGGTAAACTCGCTACTGTATTCTTTTTTTGGATTGTTACCCTGTTACATGACTCGGGTCCACATGACTTCAGTCCACATGACTCCGGTCCAGGTACATGTCATGGATGGAACGGCACGTCTTTCCATGGAGCTGTCCGGCACATAGCAGAACTCCTGCTTCTTTCTGGGTTGAAACCATCGCAGATACCCAAGCACTGAAAACCGCTGGTATTCCTCAGTTTTGGCTGCATGTGAACCATGTGAATGTGTGGCTTCTCTTAATTGCTTCTGAGTGTTTTTTTTAGCACCTGAGTAGTGTGTTCTCGTCAAACTCTGGTGTTATTTTTTAATCAAGAGGTTTTATATATAGCACTGTTGCCTCACACCTCTGGGACCCGGGTTCGAGTCTCCGCCTGGGTTACATGTGTGTGGAGTTTGCATGTTCTCCCCATGTCGTCGTGGGCTTTCCTCCGGGTACTCCGGTTTCCCCCCACAGCCCAAAGACATGCTGAGGCTAATTGGACTGCATTATGCATTTATTTTATTTTTCTTGACTTATCTGATCCAACAATGACACCAAATTAGTGTTTAGTTATTAATGTCAGACTTTCTGGCACAGAGTACGGCTGTGTTCCTAAAAAAAGAAGAGATGCAGAAGAACTAATTAAGTGGTAATGTTATATTTCACCCATCAGCACTTGCTTCCTGTAACGGGCACACAGTCGCTGCTTTGCTGTGATTTTACAAACCCTCTGCGATAACTGGAATGGCCAGAAGCTGAAGGTCCCCTCGCATCAGAGTTGTTTCGCATGGCGTCTTCAACACAACAAGCCCGAGATATCATTCATCTAGCTTTTCTCCGCGATTTTATGTGGTCTGAGATGAAATACATCACTGCTTGGTGGACTGTATGGCGGCCGCCGGGCCTTTTGTGCTAAGGAGAATTACCCACCTATTGTGCCCTCTGTTATTGGGAGGGGATTTCATCACTTTTTCTTTGGAGGGTTTGATAGCCTCTCATAGATCGTGACGGATGGACGCTTTAATGGATTTCCTTCCTTTTGTGTTAATTTAATGTTGTGAACCTGTTTAAAGTTTGTCTGTATACGACGCGACATTTTCATCTTGTTTTGCTCATATCCACATAACCCCCCCGCGTCCCTCACAATTGTATTGTGTTACATTATTCAGTCAACCATTGTGGAATATAAGTTCCTTTCTGGTAGAAACCCCCACCCCCCGCCCCACTACCAGCTGGTTTTGGATTCTAAACCCCAGTGCGCAGGCTGCTCTCTTAATTAAAATGAGCATCATATTATTATTTGCATTCTGGATTGATGTTAAATATAGCTATTAATTCATCTTATTAATATATTTAGTTTGTAAAAAAAAAAATAAGAAAAAAAATGTAGAGAGATAGTATGTAATATAAAAATATCTTGCATATTAATACATATAGCGTGTGTGCGGAGGTTTTCCACCACGTACCATCTTCCTCTCGAAGAGTGGAGAGCCAAATCACAGATTTTTGAAAAGGAATCTCAGCAATATATGGTACTTTATTTGTGTCAGTGCAGCACATTTCAGGTCTATTAAAAGATTTGGCGTGCTTGTTTTATTCTGCTTTTTTTCCTTGAACATACTTTTTGACAGCATCTGTTTATTTTTTCTTGGGTACAGCCTTTGTGTACATTTTGCGCACTTGTGTAACTCTGGGAAATGGACATTGAAATTGGGCCTGACATCCTGAAAGGTGAGTGTCCCATGGATGTCTCTTGGTCCTCGATGGGTATATATACCCCTGGCTTTGTATACGGGGCAGGGAAGTGGGACTGACCCAAGAGCCACTCAGGATTACCGTCCAGATAAGCCACAGTCCAGGCCTTGACAGTGCAGTAAGCATCCGGAAATGACCGGGGACTTAGACAGGCATGCAAATGATTTCATATAAATAAGTCTCCTGTATAGACAGCTGCTGTTTTGACACAAATTAGGAATAGGGGGTCCTTTGTGGGTTTGTTTGTTTCCAGTCCTAAAAAAACTGCATCCATAGCCTTTTTTCGAAAATGTGCTACAAAGCAACATATATTTTGCTTATTAGGCTGTTTTGCTCCTGCTAGAATGCCTCCCCGAAAGCCAAATGTGTATATTAGCATAGCATTATATTAAAATACCTGTAGTATATCACCGGTGAATGGTGCTGATTGGCAGCGTACACAGTGAGCTGGGGTGACTTCAGAAAGGATCCCGGGGCACTGGGGGATGTGGCCGGTAGCCAAGCAGAGCCAAAGGTACTGGATCCTGGGGCATGGGGGGATGTGGCCGGTAGCAGAGCAGAGCTCAAGGTACTGGATCCTGGGGCATGGGGGGATGTGGCCGGTAGCGGAGCAGAGCCCAAGGTACTGGATCCCGGGGCACTGGGGGATGTGGCCGGTAGCGGAGCAGAGCCAGAGGTAATGGATCCTGGGGCACTGGAGGATGTGGCTAGTAGCGGAGCAGAGCCAGAGGTACTGGATCCTGGGGCATAGGGGGATGTGGCCCGGTAGCACAGCAGAGCTTGGGGTACTGGATCCTGGAGCACTGGAGGATGTGGCCAGTAGCGGAGCAGAGCCAGAGGTACTGGATCCTGGAGCACCGGGGGATGTGGCCGGTAGCGGAGCAGAGCTTGGGGTACTGTTGTCCCCCAGTCGCACGCCACATTTTATGTCTTTAAAGTGACAGGACACATACCCAATCCGGCTTGCCAGGGGTGTTGCCAGGACTACATTGGATTTATTCCCACTTTTAAAGGCATCAGAGTGCGTGCATGTGTGTGGTTGTGTAAGTTTGTGTGTCTGAGGTGTTTGTATGGGTTATGTATATATTACATTGTGGGTATAAAATGTAATGCCCCCACAATGTGATAAAAAAAAACCTGTCGTTTGAACATAGTGAGACCATTTTTTCGGTCCCGACAAGGAGAAATTCAATTTTATAAAAATCTGTGACTGCAGTCAAAAAACTAAAAAAGTCTTCTATTTCATTTGGTTATTTACGATAAGGTTAGGGCTGGGTAGGGGTTAAGGTCGTCATGTTGGGATTAGAGTTTTCTCCAGAGAAATGGTATTCAGGGTGCCCCCCTTATCTGTGTTCTGTCTCCAGGCTCCGCCCCCTGCCACCCTGTATAATCATCAAAAGTGTAAAAAGTAAGTAAAAGGGTTATAATGAAATTCAGGCCTACAGTAACTGCTGTCCTGAAATGTCACATGATGAAATTATCTTGTGAGTAATGGCGACCCCCCCCCCCCCCCCCCCCCCCCCCCCCAAAATCATTCTGTCTAAACGCCATGCAAGAAATAAATGCTTATAATATTCTGGCTGTTATGATAATCAGAGGCATATTTTATGAGGGAGGAAAAAAGTTTTTCTTTTTATAAAAGAAATTAGGACAGCACTTTACAATTCAGAAAGGAGAAAATGGGACACACTGAGTCAGTGAAGAGCCTTTGTTAAAATATACAGCAGGTGAGTGTCCGTTTCAAAGGGCGAAATGCGGCACGTTCACCCGGCCCTGTGCCTCCTTGTCACACCGAGCTGTTTGCCCACTTTGTTGATTCCACCACATAATTTATTTACAGACTGCTCAGCACAGTAGCTCGGGCTTACGTTGCTTGTGTTTACCCCAGCCGCTATGAATTTTGTTAGCTATCTGGCCTCATGCTCGCCATGCGGTACCGTAGCGCGGTACCGCGGTACTCGCCGGCTCGCCCGAAGTGTGCTCTGTTTCAGAGTGACTTAAGAGCACGATTTATATATTTACTCATTGTTTTCCTGATCTTGAAAAAAAAAATCTAGAAATATATGTGCGATTGCTCTGTGTGCTTCGTGTCTCGCTGGTGAACGTTCCGAGTTTAAAGCAGCTGCCAGTTCTCGTCAGTGGGAGGGTTTGTCCTTCATGCCGTCGAAGGTTACAGACGGAAAAGGCTGAGTGACTGTACGGGAGGCTGCCGGGTCGCCCTTGATCTCACCGGGCGGGGTTTCCCTGTAACTGGGCGACGGAGTGGACGGCACTCGCCCGGCTTGCCCCGGGTTCGAGCCCCTGTTCCCGTGGAAACGAGGCAGGCCTCGGCGGAGCTCCAGCACACCCTAAGCAACGTCGCTACCCCCCTCCCACTCGCACACACACCTAGCGCACTTCTGCTGCCATGATTATTAGACCTGGAGCACTTCCACGGAGGGGAGGGGGTGGGTTTCTCTACTGTACGGCTTGACACGCTGCCAGCTTTTTGGACACCCTCACCCACGCCTGTTTGCTTTGGATAAGTGGGCAGCGCCAGGATTTGACATTCATCTGTCCTCGCTCCGTGCTAAAGCCTGCATTTTTTTTTTATTATTTCTTTATCGTCGCGTTATTTTTATACACACCTGTACGGTCCCCATCCTGATCCCACCAAGACTGCCTGCGTGCGGGAGATATTTGTGTGCCCCCCCCACCCCCCTGGTTTCTGCTGTTGGGGTCCCGAACAGCATCTCGTTCTCATTATGTCACCTCCAAGAAGAACAAGGGGAAGATTCAGCATATGAAAGACTCTAAAGCAAAGCGTTGTGCGTTAAATAATCCATCCTTAGAGAAAAAGTTTGACATACTTAATATTTTATTGTGAATGAATTTGCAGGGAATATCGGAAGCAGCTTTTTATTTTAATCGGGCACTCAGTCTGGTCACCCTCTGACGGTGCATGTTGGGCCTGTTGCCCCATGAAAATAGACTTTTCCTGATAGCGGGCTGTGCTGTTTACACATTAATGGCGCCGTTTTCATCCTCTGAATAGCGCTGCGGATTAATGCTACCAGATTCACGGTGGGTGGAAAAGCACCAGACCTTCTTTTGTTCTGCCCTTTTCGGATTCGTTTGGCAAAATCTTATTCTGTCGTTTGAAAGATGAACGTGACGTGCTGCTTTTCCATCGGCCTCATTTTCTGTTTGTACATCCCGCATTACTACAGAGTCCGTCAGACGGCACTTGACTTCATAGATAGCTCTCGTGTGTGGGAGTCTACAGAAGGATATTTGAAGATGCCTCCTCAGATGCAGCAAGCGCCTCAAGGATCTTAGCTTCACGCCTTTCTGATATCCGTCTTCTGGAGGACACCGGTCTCCATCCGTGGCCCGGTCTCTACATGCTGATCAGAACGTGCAAAACGGGGCCTGCAGCCTCACCCACCTCCTGAGCAAAGGCGGATCTGTCTGACCTTATTTCCGAAAGTGGGCCAGGAATGCGATGATCCTTTTTAATGACGGGGGATGCTCGATCATCGTGCCCCCCCCCCCACCCCCACCTCGCAGATAATGGGCCAGGATTGCAGGTGTTTCCTGGCTCGCGTTTCGACCGCGTGATTCTCCGAACTCCCGCCGACTGTGTGAATCGTTAAATGCGGTTTCTCACATCGACGGCGTGAAAGCACGAGATTTCACGGCCGAATCTGAGACTTCTCATCTTTATTTATTTTTCCTCAGACTCGTCTGAGCATTATAAAGGATTTATCTAAAGTGGGAAATGGTGTTGATATACCTGTTAGCAATTTTTTTCTGAGTGGAGTTTTTTTTTTCTGTTTTAAACACCATGTACTAATATAGCAAAGGGAAATAATGTGGAACACAGCACCTTCTAAACTAAAGATGCACGCCCTGCGCCGACTGAGGCATTGTGGGTATTCACAGCTAAACACAAGACAGAGATGAGCATCAGCAACTTGTAGTGAAACACATGCTAAGCAGAAGTGATTTTTAAAGGACCAGTCAGTCACTGTGGCGACAACACAAGCGGTTACAGGATCTTTCACCCCCACAGAGCAGATTGAGAAAGATGGGGCATGATAGTATATAATATGACATTTATGGGGAGGGTTATGTACCTTGTGGCCAAATATGGAAAGGTATATGGTCCACCCAAGCTGATCTGTAATAATTCCAGCACCTCCGCTTAATTTTGGATGGTCTTTGGTTAGGATACGCACTTGCACTGTAGTCCCTCTTGCAGCGGAAAGTAGGTCAGGAGAAGGCTGGCATTTGTAGTTTAACAGCGCCCACTAGTGGTTCCTTTTAATACAACGCCGGGAGCACAAACGGGAAAGTGAGTGACGAGGTGGACACAGCTGATTTCGCCTGTCCATGTTTTATTCATTTATCATTATCAATGTGGCCAGAACATGACACCTTTCAGTCTGGACGGCAAGATTTATTGTTTCTCTATTTATTTCTCATTTGTTTGTTTGCTCGCTCGCATGTCTGTTTATTGCCCGTTCCAGAACCTCTTGGATATCTGTAATTTTGTAACGGCAAACATACTGCTAGACTTCTAAGATTGTGATTATTTTATGACATTTGGAAAAAAAACAAAGAAAGAAAGAAACAGCCAAGCTAGTAATGGCTGTTGCATAACTTTTAATGCCTGTCATTTACAGGGCATCTCTTGTTTTGAAACGTTGTTAGATACAAAAAGGGGCAAAACAACAGATGCAAATTATTGCATTCAGCCATATCTGCACATTGCATTAAAGACACGTATGACGGTAATCTGCCGGCGGGATTGTCTTAACGCGCAATCAATGCCTTTCACTGACTGGAAGTGCTGATCGGTTTCTGCTTCCCTGACAGCTCATGGCCAGACTGCTGGGCTCCTTTTGCCCTTAATGCGACTCTTACTTCCCTCCCATGCTAAGGGTGGACTCACCTACCGCAGAGATATGACATGTGGATGATGAAGATCTCGCTGCCCAGTCTATTATGATTCCTGTTGGGGATGGAAAGCGGGGGGAGATGCGATTATAAGGAGGGAAGCAGGATTTTTTTTTTTGCTTGTGTTTATTGGTGGCTGACATTAGTGCCCTATCAGCACTGGCTTTCGTGGGGGGGGGGGGGCGGGTTACGCAGCTTAAATGTCACAGCGATAGTGACGCTGTGCTGTCAGGGACCGTCAAGAGCTTTGTGATTGAGGGGCTGTGTTCTGGGGCGGGATTATCTCGCCCGGCCTGTAGGACTTTGGGATGCGCTCGGCGGCCGAGATTACAAGCTCATGGAGACTGTGTGGATTTGTATATTGTCAAAGGAGATACCGATTATATCCGTACATCCTCCGCTTTTACCCCCATTTGCTACGGTTCTGGTGCAGTTGCGTGATACTTGGAAGGCTCAGATGGAAGTCCGTGTTTCTGACAGATCGGTGTTGTCCGAGGCGTGTCTGTCTCAGAGCTGAGTGAAACCACAGACATTGTCGGGTCATCAGCAGGTCTTCCCTGAAGTGCTCTAACCCACTACAGAAGTCTCAGGGTTCAGCTCTTACGCCTGATCAAGACGTACCTTGAACATTGCAAATCTATAAACAACAGCATCGTTTCTACCAACTTAACCAGGTTACTGGGTAGATTACTAGTTCCATAAACCAGAATTGGCTGTGTTAAACCCGCAGGAGGAAAAGGGACATTCATACGTGTTTCTCATGCGTGAACCAATGCCATCACCCTGTCTACATCGACATATATGTGAAGTGCTCTTTATGAGTGTTGCTAAGACAGAAGCAAGTGAACAGCTCCTCTGTATAAAAGCCTCGAGGTACAAAGTGTCCCTGAATTAACTGCCACTCTGTGTGATTCTCACGTTTCTGCATCCAAACGCATGCCGTCTTTACACCCTGGGAACCGAAAGTACTCCGCTTTGGCGTTAGGTAACGTTTAGCAAGTTTATTTCCACTGCACAAGACTGGCTTGTGTCCAGTCCCCTTCCACGCTGAATGTGATGACAACAGGGACACGTGCTGCAAAAGGTGCCCAGGGACGGCAGACACGTTGTTCGATTAACCTGTACACTCAAGGTTGCTGGGTTTGAGTCCCAGGAAGAAATATGTAGCTCAGTAGATTATTGGGAATTGTGCACAATAATAGCTATGGGATAATAATCAATAACCTCCCTTCCATACCCTTGATAATTATCTCACTTAAGTGGCCAGAATGCTGCTTGTCATGAGATGGTACCCCACGTTCTAACAGAGTCCTGAAAAGCAAATAACACGAATGAATTTTTCGGCGAATTTCCAGTGAGCTTTTCTAAAGGGAGGCTTGTGTACAGACCCCTGGCAGCTCAAACAGCTATTGTTCACAGCCCGCTGAGGAAGATAATGGCAGAGACGTTCGACTGCAAAGCAGATAATGAGCACGACCTTCAGACGTCAATAAGGTGTAGGATTTCGCTCATTGATCTTTTAAGTGCATATTAAAATTAAGTTAAAGTGGATCCAAAAAACTAGTTCCGAGCCAAACGCAGAACGTCTTGTGCCCAATATTACAGTATGTAAGCCTGTAACATTTCATGGGATTAAAGCATGAGGATATTCCACATGCCTGTTTCATGTCCCCTGCACACAGAGCGTGCGGGAGTCGCGATCCGGGGTCAAATCTGGGCCGCCAGTTCACTGTTCCCCACCAACCTAAAGATCAGTAACCTTTTCTGACAAGGTAATAAATACCCGAAAAGGCTACAGAGGCAGATGTGGTACACGGTGGAGCTCTGGTGGTCAAATCCGCTCTGATTACAAACCTGCCTGGTGGCTCTTTCTCTGCAGAGTGTAGCGGAAGGTGCAGGGTGACACCCCGCTCTCAACACGGGGAGCTGATTTAATCATCCGAGATTCACGTTAAGCTCTGCAGCTGCACAACTCACTCTTTCACGCTCAGTATGATGGTTATGTGCATTTTTGTCCTATACAGGATGCAAACTTAACCCACTAGGAAAAGGGAAATGCGGATCTAGTAAAAAATAATCATATTTAAATTACAATAAACAGTGGAGGCATGGAGCCTTGAAAACTGTGGTTTTGCTTGTTTGCTACATGATGTAACCTGTGAGGTTTTTCTCATTACGGTTCTCAGTTTGGGCTCCCTGACTCTTGCTTAATCTCCATTCAGTTTAACACAGACGTTCTCAGTTGTCTGACTGCTCAATACCTCAGGCATGTAAGAAAATCTGTTTATCGTCCATATTTTCCAGAAAGGACTATTTATTTATCTGTTTGCTGCACAGTAATTCTGCAGCAGGCACTGCAAACGCTGTAGGACCGATTTTTACTAATGGTAATTGCTTTGGTCAGGGGACGGCACTTCGCCTTCCAGCAAGGCTCAAGTGGCTGGCATTTTCAAAGTCGTTAAACTGCTAAACAAGCTAATTAGCTGGTGTGGCCTGCGTGTACGGTGAGCGTGCGTTATCTGCTGTCGCCAGATTAGAAACGTAATTTACAGCCCTTCATAAGGTGGCAATCTGCCCAGTTTTGATTCTTTTTCTTAAAGAAAAGGACGTGTTGTGGCAGAATGTAAAGTCTGGTGTTTTAACGAAGTATAGCCTAGTGCTGATATGAAGCAAAAAAAAAAGACAGACAGCAGTGAACTTTATTCATCTTATAAACTCACATAATGTGTAGCATTTTGATGCAATGTTATGCAGAATAATAAACTACGTTAAATTAAAAATGGCATGGAGGTTGCTTGTAAACTGTGTGTGTGTGTGGCTCAGATCTTCTTCCTTTGATGTAAAGTTTTCCTGCAGATACTTCGCTTTCCTCCTGCAGCCCAAAGGTGCTGATTAGCCGAATTGATGTGTGGATGGCTCTGTATCGCTGTGCGTGACTGTGCGGGCGATCTCGTGCTGGCCTGGCTGTCTATCCGTCGGGCGCCCTGGGCTCACTGGCCGACCCTCCAGCCTGACCGTGACCCCTGCAGTGACGAGTGCTTATGGAAGATAATGTGTGACCTGGCCAAGTGCTTATTTGCTGGATGGAAATGAAATCATGTGTAAATGGCTGTCATTACGAGAAAGTGTATCAAGTGGGTCCGCTCCACCGGAGGTCGTGCTTCTTCCCGGTGTCAATAATGCCGCGGATTGCGAGGGAAACGCGTCCCGCTGATTGCATTTGCCCTCGACGCGTGAAGCTCAGCTCTTCCCGTCTCCGATTTGCTTGCGACAGTCCATTAAATCTTGCAGACACCCAATCAATTAAAGGCATTCAATTAAAAGGGAGTGCCAGGGAAAAAATAGACAGTGCCTCTGCACAATGGTGCAAAAGCCCCAGTGATTAACCGAGCTGACGCAGGCCCTGATAAGGTGGCTGCGTTTACGGGCTTGGCTCCGTCACGTCCCCCCCCCCCAGCGTGGTGCGCGTCGATATGAGTACAGTTAGTACTTCCAAGAAACATCCGGCATAGTATCCTTCTTTGAAATCACCCATCAGTCTAGCGGTTAACACGCAGTAAATATTTCTGCATAGCGCTTAAATGTGTATATACGACGCAGAAACATCGTGTGCTGCCACCTGATGTGTTTATTAATCTCTTCTGTACATGAGCCCAGAGAACATTCCATGAACTACTGGTGTAAAACTGCGGCTTTTTGTCAAAGAGCAATGTGTAATTTTCTCTTTCTCCTCTCCTCCTTCTCCTCTTCATTCTTCTTCATCTGCTTTCTTCTCTCTTCTGATCCAGGGAGTCCGGAGGATTTTTACGCTTTCATTCTTCCAGTTCTGAACGAGCCGCTTAGACCATTCCGCTGTCGCTGGTAAGATGATGGTCCACACAGTACCGCTGACTTTGTTACACTTTATGTTTTTGTGAAGATGTTCTTCATTAACCATTGAATGGTGATTTCATGAATGGTGATTCATTAACTTACCTATGCCACTTAACGACTCACACATAGGACTAAGATTTAAAAAAACAATATTAAGTAAACATATGTAAAAAGTCATTATCCATTGCAACCCCTCTGTCAGAACGGAGCCCAGTGGTACATCGGGAATAGTCTGTAATTATACTTAATTTTTTAATCAGCCTAAACAGTAGTAATTCATAACTCATACTTCACTGTTAGTATCTCTGAGAGTATTCAATATGACTTTTAGTTTATTTAAAATAAAGCAAAATCTGGGCACTAAAGTCTATCTGCAGTAAACTGTCCAATCAGCACTTTTCTTTGGCTCTTGAACCCGACACCCTGGTAGCTATATGGGGGGGGGGGGGGAACTTCAGAGATCAATATCAGGATGGAAAGCCTCTTGAGATAGGAGTGGGGTCCACTGTAATTGGGATGCCAGATGGCCCAATAGCTCGACTCTCAACGGAGCATAGGGTCGATACTGTTAAGTATATACCCTCCATCCAGGACTTATCGGGTTACCCAAAGTTTAAGGTTATTTCAGTCCTATATGTTACTTGGTACTTGTCTGGCATTTCAGAATTTCTTATTTCACAAGAAGATCCGAGCAAGCTTGGACTGCAAGGCGATTGGTCAGCTGACCATCAGGCCACATTGAGGGATATGCTGTAGTTGTCACACACACAAACACACACACACAAAGGTTTGTAATTACTCCTTTGTGGGGACTCTCCATTCCTGGGGAAAATTCTCATCCCAATATGGTGACCATTAAGTAACCAGACAAAATGTGAGCCATTTAGTTTTTTTGTTTGCAGTCACAGATTTTTATAAAAAGACCAAAAAGACCAAAATAACGGTCCCCGCAACATCAAAATAACAGGTTTTTATCACGTTGTGGGGACATTTGGTCCCCATTATGTAATGTGTATCTCACCCCCCCCACACACACATCTGTGTATATATAGGTGCATCGTGAAATAGAGCGTTTGTAAATCATATCTTATGTGACTGCAAACCCTGTGATTACATTCAGGGGGTTGGGCGAGTTATTGATCAAAACCAGCACTGACATCCCAGGCTACAATCCATAAAGGTGAGGTGTCAGGGCTGAAGATGTAGGGCGTCCTTCATCTGCAAAATAACATAACGTTAGTGTTATTTACCCCTGTCTAGCTGATTTATTTAAAATATCCATTAAGTGACACGCTGCACGGTTTGAATGACAGCAGAGTTATGTACTCTGCGAGCACCATTCTCTGCGGACATCCCGTCAGCCAACCTCGTCCGCTTTTGCATCATTTCCAATGAAAGACCTTTCATTTGCCTTTAAATGTTTATGAAAAATGGTGGCGAGAGCACACAATAAAATTGGCAGGAACATGTTTGATAATTACACCAAGAAGCCCACAGTGACTGCAGGTCAGTAGGATCTTGATTTCAAGTGTAAAGTAGTTATTAATATGTGTTTAAGCTTGTTTGTCCAAAACCAAAACTGTACTGCTTCTGGTTGGTTGTTAAGCAGAGCTTAACAATACTCAATTTAGTGTTGCTATATGTTTGTTTAATATATAATGAAATGAATTGAAATGAAATGATAGAAATGGCTCTTTATTCGCCCATTGTATAAGTACGAGTACAGGTAGCCTACACTGGAATGCTAATAATGATACTGATTGTATTATTACGCATATATAAATATTTATATTATTACGTATACACATCATTATTTTAAACAAATTTCAGACAACGTCTTGCAACCACTATTCAAATGAGTCTCTAATGATAAAATTGCTTAATAAGCAGTCCTTACTTGAAAGGACTCACATTGCCGAGGTGATTTAAATTCAGGCCGTATCCACAGCGTGCGAGAGAGCCCGGCAACACAAGTGCTGCATTATGAGGCTTGGAAATAATTGTGAGGTCGTTGTGAAAGTCTTGAATGGGTCGTTTTAGTCCCGCCGTATATAAATTGGTGCGCGGTGCCTTCCCTGCCAAATTTCGCTCCGCTCACATAATTGACTTCGCAGAGTGAAGAGGGGAGCTAAATGCTAATGTAAATGCAATTTAGGTGTCTGCTTAATGAGGAAGTTCAGCCTGAACTGCATTTGCTGGCCGCGTCTAAGATTTACAGCATAAAACTCTAGCAGACTAATTTTGCTGAATCATACGGCATGCGCCCTGTATTTTGCAGTAAGTCCCCCGAACCCCTCCACCCCTTAATGATCCCATCCGGAACAGATCCGACCGTTTGTCCGGGTGCCCGGTGTCTCTGAGAATCCCCGGCCGCTGTCTCTGAGCAGCCGTTAACTAGCCGGGCTGCTGTTGCCTGCAGAAGTCAGCGTGGGATAGGAAGCGAGGCGACATAAACGAGAGCACCATTCAGGGGTCATGCTGAAAGGGCGGCCTAGACGGGGGGGGGGCAGGGTAAACAAATTATCGTAACGTGTTCCTGTGGCACATGCAGTGTGAATCACGCTGCTGGCTACGGCAAAAATAAAAAATAAATAAATAAAGATCCCGAAATCATTTCCATTAATCACACACAGTCCTGTTATAACAACCTCCGTGGACCTTCTGTAGAAGGTAAGGCGAAGGTGTTTGAAAGTGCTTACGGTCGGTTTTCTCTGGGTTAAACTAAGTGTCATTTTTTTTTTTTTGCTAAATAACCGAGATCGGATCTTTTGTTTGTTTTCCAGGTTAGCGATGCGCTAGATTTGTGGCTCAGCCGTGACAGACAAGAGCACCTGGCAGGTAGACTGATGGCACCCGCGTGAACTTGGGAGGAAACGGTGAGTTAAGCTGCAGCTCCTCACGGTTCCTTTTCTTAGTGAGGGCGCGAATCCGCCCTGCAAGCTAATTAAAAATACAGCAGTGAGCTCATAAGTGCCGAGCTCTGTCTTCCCGACACGGTTTTTATATTCAAAGTGACAGGTGAACACACTTCTGCCTGATGGAAAAAAAAAATAAAAAAATCTTAAAAGCGTTGTTTGCGAAGACTTCCTGAATAAATAATCCAGCGCCTATCTAAAGACATTTACACGGCACGGGATTTCACGGTTGTTTAAAATTTCATGACTAAACGGGAGGCTGCCCGTATTTATATGTGAAACTTAATTAATAATGGAAAGCCTCTCTGGGTGATGTTATTACGGGGGCGACATGGCCCCTCAGCCTCCATACTCACGTGCCGGGCCACAGTCTCTTGGACGGCGCGTCGGAAGGCAAGCTGCGAGGGAGGTCTCACCTACGAGAGAAGATAACAGCTTACCTTTAGGTAACCTTCAGGCTAACGATGAGAGATTACAACGCTGTCCTCCGGATCGTTCCTCTCAGCAGTTAGACCTGGTGAAACGAGTCTTTGAGACGGGTGATCTTTCCCGGTTCGTTCATACCGGTGCACGTGTGGTTATTTCCTGGTATATTGTCTACCTCCAGCTGAACGTCATACCATTATTTCACGAGCATTTGACACTAAAAATGTTACGATTCAACCCAGATTTCATTAGGATACACAGTAATGATTATATTCCTGTATTTCTGTTGCGTTTTTTCTTATTGCCATCACATATTTTTGTAATAACTGTAGCTTCTTTAATTTTTGTTACGTGTCCTTATGGCGAGTTTCATACACTTTTCAACATATTATTGTTACATTTTCTCATATTTAATGCAGATATCCATCAACTTGCATCGTTTTGAGTAGTCTGATTGCATTTGTGTTCGAGGTCTATAGTAAATACTATACACTGATCGAGAGACGCCTGGAAGTGGAAGTAGGACATTATTAGTGGGTGTATTGTTTTTTATTATAAAGTGCAGAGTATTATGTGGGTATCTCAGTACCATACTTACTGTCTTCCTACCGCCTCTCCCCTATAGCTACCGAGAGACCCCCAAGTTGACTCGCTTCTGGTGGTCCCAGTCCCGTACGCGAACGAATGTTAGCAGACAGCCTCTGCTCTGTGGGCAAGAACTCTAGGGCTGGGGGGCGGGTTTCTCCTGGAGTTCAAAGGCAGGCAGCTAGGTTAATTGGCAGCTCAAAATGACTCAAGGTGTGACCGTCCCCTGCGATGGAGCCCTGGAGCCTTCCGGAAGTCCCTCGTCTCGTGCCCTGTGTTTCCTGGGACACACTGTGGGCCCCTACTGACCCCAACCTGGATAAGTGGCTGGAAGATGGATGGTCTACTTGCATTTAACACCATTTCTCTTATCTTTTTCACGATAACCAAAGTGAAAGTGATTTGACTGCGTTCCATTTACCCTGGAGGTGGGAAGTCATAGCTGGGAATGACGTCACACCCAAGTTAACCACGATCCAGAACAGCAAGTCGGAAAGCCATTTATCAGTATCAGGGACCTGTTTCAAAAAGCAAGATTTCTTGCTTAGCCAGATAAGTTGTCAGATTTAATTTACCTCAGTTTAAATGGCTTTTATCTTTGTTCACTTACATGTAGGCCAGGCTACCTTAAATCCGACAATTTATGTGGCAAGAAATCCTGCTTATTGAAACAGGTCTAGCCCAGTTCGCTGTTAACCATTGTTAGCAATATCAGTTGACAACACATTACACTGTATTTTGTACGACATGTCCAGGGATAGTGGTTGGACAGTACTGTGTATGCAACCGATTTAATGAGCCACAAATAAGACACAAATAAACAGTATAAAACTTGAACTTCTGTGGATAATTCACAGCCATGTTGAATTCAGTGATTGAGATTTGGTAGATTCCTCTCAACTTTCTGAGTCGGAATTCTGCCTCAAGGGGGTGTTCTAGCTGAAATTTTTGACAATCAAAAAACAGAATGCTTTACTAAAGAACTATTTGTTGCATATGTAAATGTGAAGGTTTAAATATGCAAATCCACTCGAATCCAGGACAGATTTTATTTGCATCTTCAGGCCTTGCATAAAGCTGTCTGGTAGCATTTCATTTTTGTTGTGTGATTCTATGCATTTTAAGCTGCTATCTGAAATCACATATCGCACTCACTGCTCGGGAATCTCCCCAGTCAGGATCCCACTAACATCTAACATTTAAATTAAGATTAAAATTGATCATTTCAGTTTAACACCTAAATGAAGGAGAAGAGCTTATGAAAAGTTAAAAATAAGATTTTGCCTGTCCTGGGTATCATGAGGATCTTTAATAATCGTGGGAGGTCATGTGGTATCCATGGCAGTGAACAAACATCTAGCCGGTGCCTTAGCATAGCTCACGTTGATTTGCCTCTAAGAGGGAAGTGTTTTTTTGTGAAAATACTTTTCATTGCATGCATGAAGATCCAGTGTTCGGAGAGGTACTTGAAGATCCGAGGAGGTTCTTGCATGGGCACTTGGGACATGGGAAGGGGCTTCTAGATCTCTCTTAAGAATTTGACGTTAAAACGTTCTGACTGATAATTTATCGTCTCATGCTGTAATTTCTTGACTTTTATCTCGTTGCATCACTTGAGTCAAATGAGAACAAAATGAATGAACACAAAGGTGTCGACAAGCAGTGTGATTTGCAAACACTGATTTTGGCGCCTTAATTCCACCGCCGAATGCCTCCCAAGTCTCAGCCATCAGAGGATCACCCATCCGAGGAAAACGGACCCTGAGCAGAGTAATAAGAGTGTGTTCCTGACAGTCTCCCCGTCTCATGTGATCTATATGAAGCAAGCTGGGGCGAGTCGTGTCGGACACCATTACGCGGTGACAGACGACCTGGGGGCAAAGTGCCATCTGGTTGGAACTTGAATCATCCCGAATCGAGGAGCGATGCTGACTGGCTCATCAGCTGGTCACACTGCATTTGCTGACATTTTTCTTTCTGACATACAAACTTCTAATGAGTAGTAGGACTACGATACAGTACCTTGAAAAAGTATTCATACCCCTTGAACGTTACTACCGCAAACTTAAATGAATTTTATTGGCATTTTATGTGACAGAACCAACACAAAGTAGCGCCTAATTGTGAAATGGAAAGAAAACATAGTTTTCAACATGTTTCACAAATAAAAAATCCGAAACGTGTGACGTGCTTTTGTGTTCAGACCCCTGCACTGTGATACCCCTGAATAAAATGCAGTGAGACCAATTGCCTTCTGAAGTCACCTAATTAGTAGAGTCCACCTGAGTGCAATTTATTCTTAGTATAAGTACAGCTGATCTGTGAAGGCCTCAGAGGTTTGTTAGAGGATGATTGTGAACAAACGGCATCATGGAGACCAAGGAACACCAGACAGGTAAGGGATAAAGTTGTAGAGAAGTTTAAAGCAGGGTTAGGTTATAAAAAAATGTACCAAGTTTTCACCATCACATGGAGCACTGTGGGGGCGGCATTGTGGTGCAGTGGTTAGCACTGTTGCCTCACACCTCTGGGACCCGGGTTCGAGTCTCCGCCTGGGTCACATGTGTGCGGAGTTTGCATGTTCTTCTCATGTCGTCGTGGGGTTTCCTCCGGGTACTCCGGTTTCCCCCCACAGTCCAAAGACATGCTGAGGCTAATTGGAGTTGCTAAATTGCCCGTAGGTGTGCATGTGTGAGTGAATGGTGTGTGAGTGTGCCCTGCGATGGGCTGGCCCCCCATCCTGGGTTGTTCCCTGCCTCGTGCCCATTGCTTCTGGGATAGGCTCCGGACCCCCCGCAACCCAGTAGGATGAGCGGTTTGGAAAATGGATGGATGGAGCACTGTTAAAAAATGTAAAGAATATGGCACAACTGCAAGCCCACCAAGACATGGCCGTCTGCCTAAACTGAGAGGCTGGGCAAGGAGAGCAGTAATGAGAGAAGCATAGGAGCCACTCTGTAGGAGCGCCAGAGATGCACAGCTCAGGAGGGAGTATCTGCCTATTAGTCATGTACTCCACAAATACAGGGCAATCCTGGAAGAAAACCTGTTGGGGGCTGCAAAAGACCTGAGACTGGGGTGGAGGTTCACGTTCCAGCAGGACAACGACCCAAAGCATACAGCCACAGCTACAGTGGAATGGTTTAGATCAAAGCATATTCATGTGTCAGAATGGCCCAGTCAAAGTCCAGACCTAAATCCCACTGCGAATCTGTGGTCAAACTTGAAAATTTCTGTTCACAGATGCTCTCCATCCAATCTCACTCAGCTTGAGCTATTTTCCAAAGAAGAATGGGCAAGAAATGTAGTCTCTGGATACGCAGAGCTGACAGACATACGCAAAAAGACTTGCAGCTGTAATTGCAGCGAAAGATGGTTCTACTAAATATTGACTCGGGGTGGGGTGGGGTTAGTGAATACATATGCATGGGCACTTTTCAGATTTTTATTTGTAAAAAAAAATTAAAACCACATATAATTTTCTCTCCACTTCACAATCATGCACTACTTTGTGTTTGTCTGTGTCATAAAATCCCAATACAAGGCATTTAAGTTTGTGCTGTAACGTGACAAAATGTGTAGAAATCCGAGGGGTATGAATACTTTTTGAAGGCACTGTAATACAAGCTATAATTGGATCTGCTTCGCAGTCCATGGTGCTTCTACTCAGCATACAGTACCAGTAAGAAGTCTGGATATACTTACCCGTTGTTTTTCATCAAGATAATGACCCTAAGCACACGTCGAGGTTATATAGTATGATCTTGTGAAGAAGGAAAGAGATGGAGTGCTGTGATAGAAGACCTGGCCCCCCCAATCCCCCCCCGACCTAAGCCCCATGTAGCTGGGTTGGGATGAGTTAGATCGAAGAGTAAGAGCAAGGTAACCTACTCGTGCCCAGAACTTGTGGAAGCTCCTTCAGGACTGTTGGAGTAGCATTCCCAAGTGGTTACATCTGCAAGCTGACTGATTGGATGCCAGGAGTCTGCAATGCTGACATCGAAGCAAAAGGGGGCTGTTTTGAGGAATCCAAAATTTACGAAAATTTGAGATGTTGAGCACTTGTTGGTTGTTGCAGTATTTGATATGTATTACTTCATTGCCTCATGCCCTATTTATCTAAGGAGAGTAACATAGCTAAAATTGAGACATATGCATTAAATCAGGTGCGTTCGGACATTTTACTGGTACTGTATGTGTCGGTACCTAATGATGGACTGGCATACCATACTGGGAGGGTCCTATGACCTCTGCTGGCTGGGAGCTGGGAGAGTACCCCCCCCGACCTGTTAACCAGGATAGATGCTATGATAGATGGGTCTGCTCAGTAGCTGTGCAGTTTAACATTTCTGAGACACATTTTCTCAGAGTCAGGGTGTCTCTCCATAGGTATGAAAACGATGTTTAAAACTAGGTTTTCTTCAAATCTGCTTGACAAACTTAAAGCAGAATTTCTGAACCGACGTGACCCGAGTGTGTGACCGATTCAACTAAAAGCTTCTGGTCTTTTCCAGAAGCGCCCCGAGAGACAGAAAATCATGTTCAGGAAAGAAAAGTCAAACGAGAAATGCGTCTGTTTCGTTGGCCCCCGAACTTGTAAAGCACATAAAAATGCATTATTAAAGATGCGACAGGAAGCGCAGTACGTGGTCTTGCTGGGTGTAATCCGCCAAAAATACCTTATTGGTGCGTTAAATTCTGCCATGACCTCGCAGAGGAAACAAAAAAAGATTATAAATTTATGGTGTCTGACAGTATGTGAGTAGATATAAAATATTTGTACTTTATTAAACAGAAATTTGCTTTATGTAACATTAATTTTGCCTTTACCTTTAAAAAAAGCTTTTTAATGCCCCCGTTGCCACTGTGTGTTGCCCATTGTTCCTATTTAGGCTACAAGTTGGTTTCTCCTGCATATTTTATACCATTTTAGGGTAAACTAAAAATAGTTTTCCCACTCTACCAGTGCATGGCTATTCCCATAGTATCAATGAATCGTTTCTGTCCTTTCAGTACAAGTAAATCTTATGAAGGACTAGTATGTGTTTTAATTAAATTAAATTTGATTAAATTTTCTGATGTTTATTTGTTGATGGTGTGAAAGTGTCGGTAACACTTTACTTGATGGGGCACGAATACTTAGTAATAACTCAGTTACTGCTGAAGTACAAATTATGAACAAATATAGTTGCTACTTCAGGTGAACGATTCATGACATCAGCATATCAGCATTTCACTTGTGTTATTTATTACTTGTTCATTCAGTAGTTCCTTAATTCCTTGAGTAGTGTCACAAGTAACAAACTTGTAACAACTGCTTGAGGAAAAATCATGAGTCATGATTCATTAATGATGAATTAACATGAGATCAGTATGTAACTAAGACTTAGTTTGTGGTTAATTAATACATAATTAATAGTGTAACTATATCATTTGTGCCCTGTCAAGAATAGTGTTACCAAGGTGTCTATTACATTATTGTAAGGTTGTATATAACATAGTAGTTAAATTGGACTTGTCAGTTGTGTGATACTGCCAGGCTGAAATGCAGTGCTGCAGTGCCTCTGGTGACCAATTCTACCTATTAGGTCCCTATTTTTAAATTCTGCGGTTTCACGTGGGAGCATTTTTTTTATACATTTACTTTATTCCTCTTCAGACAATCTACCTATTAGATGGATTCATAAGACTCTTATGCTAATGGTACATTTACTGAACTTCCCCTGAACACGCAGTACTGCCAGATATTTGCTGTCGACGCAGAAAGGAGAAGCGGCGAAATGAAAGTGGTGGGGTGACGTGGTAGGATGTCCCTCGGCAAGCGAAGCGTCCGGACAGTAGCTGTGAATTGGGCCTTCAAGCCCTCTGAAGTGTTGCCCTCAAACCGTCAGCAAACCCGCTTATTAACTTCCCCTAGTCTGTGTTTATTCAGGCTGCTTGCACTTTTGGCTAGATAAGTAAAAACATAATGCAGAGGCATCGTCATAATAAAAAACAGGCCTTAATTCTGGGCCTGGAGTGCAGGACATGTTGTGTGATTGGTTGGGGGAGGGGTATGTATGTGATAGAATCTGTCTTTCTGCTTCACCTGCTGAGACGTCCCACCTCTCACGAGTGTTCGGGGGGTCTCCTGGAAATCGACAGCAGGCGTGTGCTGTGATACGCAACGTCCCAGAAATCTGGTATTCGACCGAAACTGGGGGTAGTGCAAAGATTCTAAAAAATCTAAAAGCCTAAGCTGGGATGTCTCGGCGCTGAGTGTTACACCGGTGTGAGATTAATGTCAAAATGAGACCACTAACTGATAGGCCATTCAGTGATGATTGTTAACTGATAGGCCATTCACTGATGACCATTCGGCGATGAGCAGTCGCATGCAGCCAACATCGCGCAAGGAACGTGCGGAAGGTTACTTAGTCAAGGATCCTGCTTGAAACAACTCAAGGGAATGAAAACTGTTTTCCCGAGGGAAGACCTGCTGAGACAGAGATATATAAGGCAATTATGGCAGTTGACTGTCCAAGGCTGCTGTCTGCGCTAAGCACTTTCTCCACGGAAGCTACAGAACTTTGCCGGAGAAACTTCAGGCACTTGAGGTGAACTGGTAAAAATCCCACTGTTCTCATGTCTCCTGTGTCTGACTCATGCTTCCTCGGAGTATTATGGTGAGAAAACACTCCTGGCAATGACAACGGGACGAACGGACTCGCTCTGTCCACATGTCAGCTCCGGGTTGCTAACACAGCACTGCAGCCTGAGAGCCACGGGATCCGCTGCTTATCTGAGTTATTTTTGGAATATTTTTATTCCGAAGAGCCGCTTCGTCCCTTCTGATCAAGATGCTTTGTCTGTGTAATAACTTCTAGCAGATTAAGAGTTTAGGGTTGAAGAGTTCGGAGTTTATTTGTCGCGCAGGTACCGTGTGCAGTGAAATGAAAAGCTAGCCTGCTGTGCAAAGACTGCAAAACAAAGCAACACACAATAGCGTAAAATAATAAATTAGCGGAAGAGATAATGGAATTAACTGTAATATAATATAAAGTGAATTAAATATGAAGTGGCTGTGTAGCGAGTTACAGAGGATGTACATGAATTTTACGCTTGGATGTTTTGTTGACATGACAGATGAAATACAACGATTCCCAAAAAGTTAGAACACTGAAGGGGGGGTGCCTTCATTTATGTGAATATTCTAATAAAAAATTGACGTACAAAATCATAACTAAAACTGGTCGTACATTTCACATTTCGACATAATCCGGTAATACAGTATCTAGGCCAGATAAAAAACGTATCTTGAATGACGATGATCTCATCTATAGATACATTTTTAAAAATTCTAAGAGGAAACAATTGTACAGTTACGTCTATGCTACAGCTTGATTGTTGTTGGTTAATACTGGTTAAGATGGATATTTTTGTAAACCGAAACATTTTATTGCTCCATTGCAAATGAAAGAAATGACAACACACTGTTAGAAGGTAATTTTTTAGGTTAGAAATCGTATCGGAAGCTTTAAGTTCTACGTAAATGTTCATTCTGTAGGTGACGATTGTGGGCATTAATAGGAGGGTGTTTCATAACCTCCCCGCCGCCTGGTCATGTCTCGTTATCAGGGATTCTGCAATCAATGGGCCTGCTTTATGTTACATCCTGAAATAGTGTGCCGTGGCCTGGGCTACGGGGGAGAACCTAAAATCGATAATACACGTCTGATAGAAATACTTAACATCTGAAAATGTACGAATTACGTATTTGAATCAGCTGGTGGAATGTTATACAGCACGGTGCCGTAAATGTTCGGTCATTTATAAAATGGCTTTGCAGAGTGTGTTTGTGGAAAGGGGCTTGGGTAGCCCTTTGTTATTTAACATTATAATGTGCTACAGAATGGACATTCGTCACACACATTGCAGGTAGACAAGGTGACATTCTAGAAAATGAATCCACATTCTCATGTAGGCATTCACTAATCATAATAATATTAAATTATAAGTAATCTGACTAAAAACAAGGGTGTGAGTGTTGCAAGCACGTTTTTGATAATTCCCCTATTTCAATAAACCATGTCATCAGAGGGCTTGCAAACCAACGGCAAATGTAGACACTGGCTCACCGGTGTACACATACTATCAGGAGATTAAATCTCCACATACAAATGGATCGATCTAATCTAATCTAATCTAATCTAATTTAATCTATCTATCTATCTATCTATCGATCTATCGATCGATCGATCGATCGAAATGCTGAAAGTTTACAAAGCTTTACTAAGCTTGTTTGATTATGCGAGAATATGGCAGAAAGTGGAATAGCCGCGCTGCGCAAAGTCCAGTATTACAGCACATGTTGTTTATTTGCTCACAAAGAGTATTTGCAGTTGTGTTTACCCTTAGCTTTACTGAATTATAGCGTGGCTGAATGTGATTAACGTACTCTTCCCTCTGGCGGTCAGAAGAGGTAATTATTCAGAAATGCATGAGGCAGGTGACTGCTGTATTTCGTTTTATTTGTGAGGCATTTTTTTTTTTTTTAGCTTTAGATTTTAGTTTCTCAGAATTTCTTCCTCGCACCTCCAGGGTTAGGGGGTCCATATCCGATTATAGAACATGGATAGATGGACTTTTCATTCCCCGCTAAATGATTGCAAGTGGATTGTGCATCTGTTTGTTTAGATATCGTTCCTACAGTAATGACATAAGCTTTAGTTTTTAAGGTAGTATTTTAGATGCACATCTTTCCTTCTAATTGAACTGTACATGTCTGTGCATTTTATTGGTAGTTAAAGTAAACCCGAAGCTGGAAATGGCTCTGGTTCTGGTTGTTAGATAAGTAAACCCGAAGCTGTATATGGCTCTGGTTATATATTGTAGATAAGTAAACCTGAAGCTGGGATGTGGCTCTGGTTCTAGTTGTTAGTTAAGTAAACCTGAAGCTGGAAATGACTCTGGTTCTGGTTTGCAGATAAGTAAACCTGAAGCTGGATATGGCTCTGGTTCTGGTTGGTAATTAAGTAAATATGAAGCTGGAAATGGTTCTGGTTATATATTGTAGATATGTAAATCTGAAGCTGGATATGGCTCTGGTTCTGGTTGGTAATTAAGTAAACCTGAAGCTGGAAATGGTTCTGGTTTGTAGATAAGTAAACCTAACCCTAACCCTAACCCTCTGGTGGGATTCACTAATTGCTTGTGAAGCTGTACATTTTAGTTATATTTATTTTATAAGTAGGATGTCATTACCGGAACCTTTGGGACAGTAAGGGGGCAAGAAGTTAAAGGGTAACAGTGCTGTTACACTATTGCCCTGCATCTACAATGAACTGAATCTGAGGTCTGTGGGGCCGGCTGTTTTTCTGCTGTAGTAACATGTAATTTCCACAAGGTGGTGGTGTGCCTTCATGCAGTTGGCTTTAAGGCCTCATTCTTCGTGAGTGAATGGGAAATGCCTGCCGTTCCAACAGACTAGAGGATAGTATCTTTTTTCAGATATAGGGGATTATTGGATTATTTGTAATATTACTTTGTGGATAATACGTTGTTTTTATGCAGCAAATAAAAGTGGTTTCACCAGATAATTTATAGACATGGTTATGCGGAACGTAACACATTTTTAGCTTAAGGAAAAAAATAATAATGATATTGTGTGTATAAAAATGTGGAAATGTTGTATTTCCGCTTAAAACCAGCAGGTGGCAATGGTGTGCTGTGAACCCTACACGACAATATAATATTAACCGTTACTGCCTACTGTATGTACTCATGTTTTACTCAAAATTGACAGACTTATAAATGAAGAAACAAGTCAAGCTTTTCATATGTTACTGTAGTAGAAAAACATTTATGTGTTCTATTTAGAACAGTAGAAAAACAACATTTGTATAAATATTTTAAAAGCCATTTTTTACTTGATGTCAGTTTAACGTTGTGTTCGTCTCTGGTGTTGTGGCCTTCCTCTAGCAGAAACTCCTTTAAATGGCTTTTATCTCCAAAACATAAGCCTGCTTTTTGACTATTTATTTTTCACTCCTTGTGAATCTTAATGATTATACTGCCGTTAGTAAGCAGAATGGAGAGATGCTTAGTTACACCTTTCGCATCGCCGGCTATGGGCTTTCGCTTGAACTGCTCCTTATTGTGGAGTCGAAGTCACTTCGACCCATTTGCCACTGGGTTGCTGGCGTAATGGCCTCGCTGCCTGCTTATTCCCTGGAACGCATGCGGGTCTCCACATCAGCCGGCAAACACGGGGAGACGGCAGCGCTGGCGTACCGGCTGAGAGAGAGTGTGCGAGTGCCGGCGTCTGGGCAGGCTCCGGCAAGATCACGTAGGTGTCTGTGCGTCGCACTTCCCCTGCCTGCCTGGCGAATTGCCCGCGAGGAAAGACCGGCATGCCGCAAAGACAGCCTTCCTCCGGTGGGGCGGGGTGGGAAGGCGCGTTGATGAAAACCCAGGTCTGACACTCTGCACTAGCCAAAGAGAGACGCCCCCCCCCCCCCCCCAAGGTGCTCTAACATTGGCGCCACCGCCGGGGAGCAGGCTGCTCCGAGACGATCTGCCGGACACTGATGGAGCCCCTGCGTCGATCTCCACCGTGCCTGGAGTCTGCTTCGGATTTTCAGAATCACAGCAAGATGTGATTATTTCGTGTGCAGAGGGGCTGGTCCCTCAATGTTTACACAGTGTTAAGGGCAGTATCAGCCATGCCTGCTACGTGAGCAGTCAGACAAAGGGCTCTTTGTATTTACGGTGCCCCGAGCAAATACTAATGGCACGAATGAGCATACAGGAAAAGAAAAGAACATCCTTACAGCCAAGTGATTCTATGATACGTAGCATCTCCAGTCAACTGCATCTAAGCTCAACGGGTCACAACAAACCCACGCTAAGTGGAGTTAGCTTACCGAAACTGGGTGTAGTGCAAAGATTCATTATTTATATCACGCGGTTGCATTTCTTAGTTTAGCAGGATTTAAGTGGTCATGGCTTCAGTTTTATCGTAAAAGGTCCTACCTATCTCGTGTTCTTAGCGTCGTGTTAAGGATGAATGTTTTGCTACTGTAGTAGAGTACATACTTTACCCAGTGCTTTTATGGGCAGTGTGATCGGCAAAGTGCCTCTAAGTCAACTGTTCAAACCCAGGGGTGAGGACTTTTCAGCCAATCAGTTCTCTTATAGGAAATCTAATTAGGGAGTTGCAGCAAAAACCCGCAACAGCCCTTTCTGAATGCCCCGCCCCCACCCCCAACATACAGTCTCTTCTTGGCTTCCAAAGATCCAGTCAAGCAGCTACATATTTGTCTTTTGAAGCAAGTTACTTGGTCAGGCAGTAAGACAACAAGGTCCCTGCTGGGAGGTGAACCAGCAACCTTTTGTTACAGTCTTTACCCACTTTGCTAACCTGCCTGGCTTCCGTCAGAGATGTCGATGTCATTGGCGCAGTCCGGCCCTCGGACTTCTGGGGGGTTGTATTCTTCTAATGGAGCCTCCAAAACTGGCCCAGAATTCAAGACAATAAGCTCTACCTGCACAGTTAATTATCTTTTATTATAGTTCATCTACTTCACTTTAAATATGTCATTGGGGTACTATGATTAACATGATTAGCAGTGGTAGGTATTTATGCAGACATCTTCCCTTAATCCTTAGATCTTCTTCGAGGGAGATACAGGTAAAGGAGTCGCTGGTAAATTTCCAATTAGTCGAATCTGATATTGAGGGCATCCTGTGTAAGAAAAAAAAAAAAGTTCAGTGAAAAATGTTTTCCCTGTCATAACAGTACTGTCGTTGTGCAAAACTCATCTGCTGCCTCTTAAATATTATTCCATAAACATACACAAATGAAATTACTATTACAAAGCTTAATTCAAGTCATGGTATTATGTAATTGCCCTTATTTCCCTTGTAACTCTTGTGTCGACAGGGTTCATGTTATTAATTGATGCCACCTTACAGTAGGTCTTCACCAGCGTTCGCTTTAGCATGTGTTGTGTTAGCAGTTTTCCATGAAAATGAAAGTCAACAGGCATGGGTCTGGCACCGGGGAGGGAAATTTTGGGTTAAAACCGCCTCCGATCATTACAATGCGATGGACCACTGTGGTCTGTTGGCAGGCTGGAGTCTTGCTAGCTTAGTGCCTGTCACCACCTGCTTAAAAGGGTCCATTAGGATCAGCAAATGTTCAGTACAAAAGCCGGTCCAGCTTACAGTAGAACGAATAGCAAGACACACCTCAGTCCTTGGCCATTATATTCAGCGAAACATATTCAATGATGAGCTTGGGCATTTCGGTTGACTTATTTTCAATCAGTGCTATACCTATTGACTTCAGTGTAGCGACAAACTATGCTATATCCATACAGAATCGCTAACAGTTTGGATCAGAGGTTGTGCTAATAACCGATCATTCCCAGACTAGGTGGTGATAACTAAGGACTAAGAAAAAGAGTTTTCAAGAGAGGTTATTGTCATTAAATGTTCTGAAACAGGTTGATGAGTTTGTCAATAGCAGCAGAGCCAAGATATGATTAAGTTTCTGACTGATTTTTTTGGCCTTAGTTTTGTTTTGTATTTCATACATTTGAGGTCATTGTGATAGAATACATGCTTAATACATATTACATAATGAACGCCAGGCAATCGTATGTATATTGTCACATGCTACAATTAAATGAATCCATTTATAAACCATTCTCTATAGCGCAGTTTGGTGCCTCCCTAGGGTTCTTGCAGTTTAGATAAACCAGGTCAGCAAATGGCCCTTTGTGTGTCTGCATTGTGATGAACTGCCATTTCATCCTCTCTTTCCTGCTAGAGGCTGCAGACTCGCCACAACCGTTTGCTGGATAAATATTTATGGATAAAGAATGGATAGAATCTCTCCCTACTCTTGTACCATGGGGATGTCTCTACAGATTACAGATATCTCTTCCAAATCTATGACTATATCTCATATCTGTATATTAGCTAGACCACAACGGTACCTTCAGAAAGTGTCCCTTCAACATGGGAGCATTTAGTGTAGATATAGTCTGGAGTACTCCAGGCAAGGAGACATGTCGGAAACCCACCTTTGAAATTTACCAGCCTCCCCAAAAAATGTATTCCTGACTCTGGGAGTACACTGGGATGGTTCACAGAGAAGATACTTGCACCAGTGTGATGTTGCTGCCACACAGACCTTTAAACTCCCCTGTAGTCTCCCCTAATCCTTTAAAGCAGTGTTGTCCAATCCGGTCCTTGGGGATCTACAGACAGTCCACGGTTTTGCTCCCTCCAAGTTCCATGCAGGACAGACCACATTTTCCCCTAACTGGGAACTGAGAGGGAGTAAAAACGTGGACCGTTTTGTGGGTCCTCGAGGACCGGATTGAGCAACGCTGCTCTAAAGGTATCAAATAATGCCGTAACGAAAATCAATTCATGTATTTAGTAATGCACCGGTGGCCATTAATGGACAAAGTATTTATGAGCACAGATCTACTGAAATATAATGTGGCGGTTTAATTAATTACAAGTTCTAATTAGGGTTTTTAATTATATACTGATGGGATGGAAAAGAAAATGTTTTTTAGTCCTTGGTGAGGGGAATGCCTCACTTGTGTTTGCCTTGACCAGCTGACCTTTAAAGATCTCATTCTGTCCAATAAGAATGCAAAGAGCACTGACCATTTTGTTATGCCACGTTTACGGTTATCGCTCTATTCCGCTCGGAGCGCGTCGGTCTTTTAGTGCTAATGACCTCAGAGGTAACCCGTAGTTCTGGTTTTGGTTAGCTGCCTACAGAGTCACTTGTTTATGCATCGGGCTGATGAATACCGCAGTTAATTTTCTTCTTGACCGCACACACTAAATAATCCTGAGGTATAACTCTTTCAGGCGCGCGCGAGGGCAGCTAAATATGCTTGATTGCTTCCGAAGGCTCCACATCGTGTAACGGAATATGGCCGCCGGTGGGAGAGAGGTGCGGCTCGTCGGCGTATCGTCACGTTCCCCCCTCTAGTCATGTTCTTCCTGCTAACTTCTTGTCCCGCACCCCTTATAACATGCTCATGACATGCTGTCTTTGTGCTAATGTCACAATCGCAAGCCAAGCGCGCGAGCGCATTACAGATTCTGCACCACGTGCCTGTTGTACATTTCAATATGAAAAGCCATTAGGAATGACAGCACATATCAGACTCAGTGATAATAGGGCCGATTCACAAGATCCTTCATTTCAATTTGAATTCAGGAGACAAACCTCAGTGTGGTTGTTATGCTTGCAGACTCCAGTAGTGTTGTTAAATCCCAATGCTTTTTTTTTCCTTTTAGCTATTAAGATGACTTAAATAAATGAAATGTATAATTATCATGATTGTTATTGTTGCTGTTGTCGACTAAAAGGGTTTGTGAAAATGGTTTTAGGGCTCGCAAAAGGGAAACTGCATAAAATGCTTAAGAGAGAGGATTACAGCTCGTTACACATGTCTCTTTGGATAGTTTAAAGGGAAAGCCAAAAGCAGTTCGGTAGCTATGAAGAATGTTCGGTAGCTATGAAGAATGAGGTATCCTGAAGTCTACATACCTACAAAAACAGACAGAGGGTGGGAAGGGCGTTCAGACGCAGGAGGTCTGAGTTACGGTAATTGATGATAAAATGCAAATGAGCTGTAAAGAGGGTGTCTTGCTGGGCCGGTGAATGGGAGTGGAGGATGTGGTGGACCAGTGGTACTCATTACTACTGGAGGGGGCCTGCCACTCAGCAGGAGGCAAAACAGAAGGGGGATGGGGGCACGCAGTGCATAACGGTGCTCGGAGCGCTGGGTGAAACGTTCTCCCCTCTCATGTCTGCGACATGTCTGGAACGGAAATTCACAGTTTGTTAATGTTCACAGTCTGTGTATGAGAGAAAAAACACGCACATAACGACGTCGAGCGTTGCCATTTTTATTAGCGATGCGGCTGTTTTTTGCCTGTTTTTTTTTTACTGTAGAGGCTTCGAGAAAATAATTAGGATCCTCTTATGTCGCAGATGAACAAATTGGTGCTTATGGTGCTCTGTACGTAATACCAGCTGCAGATGAAATAAGTAGCTGAGTAATAGAGAGTAACATGTTGTGACTTTTAAGGACATTTTGTACGTAGCGATAATAAATCTTTGACCACTGTCAGGAAGTACAGTAACCTTTAAAAAGTGCCGAGTTTATTTCAACAGTTTTCATAATCGTCAGGGAATTAATTAATGTCGTGAAAATGGCAGCACGGGGGCCTTGGTGGGCACCATTGTTGTTTCCCAACCCCGGGGCTTGCTGGCACCACCCCAGCTCTGTGTGTGTGCCAGGTGTTTGCGACCTCCCTCTGTGCTTCTCTCCACATTCCAGCACAAGATTTAGGTGCACTGATGATGAACGGCCATCTTTAGTTTGGGAACACCCTTTCACTGTGGTCCCTGCCTTATTAGATGGACTGATGATGAACGGCCATCTTTAGTTTGGGAACGCCCTTTCACTGTGGTCACTGCCTTATTAGGTGGACTGATGATGAACGGCCATCTTTAGTTTGGGAACACCCTTTCACTGTGGTCCCTGCCTTATTAGGTAGACTGATGATGAACGGCCATCTTTAGTTTGGGAACGCCCTTTCACTGTGGTCACTGCCTTATTAGGTGGACTGATGATGAACGGCCATCTTTAGTTTGGGAACACCCTTTCACTGTGGTCCCTGCCTTATTAGGTAGACTGGTGATGAACGGCCATCTTTAGTTTGGGAACACCCTTTCACTGTGGTCCCTGCCTTATTAGGTGGACTGGTGATGAACGGCCATCTTTAGTTTGGGAACACCCTTTCACTGTGGTACCTGCCTTGGTTCCTTTGCTTCACAATAACCATAGTAGGATCAGTGCCATTGGATAACATGCTATCGCAATACATATTATTTGATGGTGAAATTTATATAGTTTATTTTGCAGGTGATTTTATTCAAAGCGATATACGTTCTTTGAGAAAGTAGGTCAGCTAGTCCCTGGAATGATTGGGGTTAAAGTCCTTGCTCAAGGGCCCAAAGGTGGCATCACTATACTGACCCATGGCGTTTGAACCGACAACCTTCTGATCGCAAGCAGAGCGTCCTAACCCACATACACTGGTGTTCCCATTGGACTGTGTGCAGGCTGACATATCTGCATCTTGGCTAATTTTGTAACTGCCAGTCATTGTAAATAACAGCGTCTGTTGAGTGACACATAGTAAAAGTGAGAACTGTATGTGGCACACAGGATGAGAAAAGGTAGGGTCAGGGCTAAGGATGCAATCTTATAACCATTTGGTGGTTAGTTCCAATGCCAGGCTGCCCCCATGCTGTTGTACCTTTAAGTGGTATAATTACCCTGAGCTTCTCCAATACAGCAGTGCATATATACCTAAGTCGCTATATCTTAGTGGTTGCTGATGGGTAAATTGCCAAGACATTTTTTTTTTGGATACTTTATTGATCCCCGTGAAGAAATTCTCTTCACGCCTTCTCTGTAGGTGAGATCAAGCTGCCAGCGAAGGGCAGCCACCCACAGCAGCCAGAGAGCTGGGGGTTAAGGGCCTCGCTCAAGGACCCGCAGGCGTGCCAAGGCTGGGCTCAAACTAGCCACCTTCCGGTCACAGGCACAGAGGCTAGTCGATCTAGTCGATTGTGAGACCTCATCCCCCCGTTGAAGACCGTTGCTTTATCTGGATATAAAATTTAGTGATAGCTATATATATATATATATATATATATATATATATATATATAGCTATATATATATATATATATAGCTATATTGCAAGGCTGCCTGCAGAATAAGTAGAAACATAACGGACACAATTCTGTCATTTACCAGCATAAAGCAACGTTGTGTAGTGTGTCACTGCTCATTTGGTACCATGCATGATCCGAGTTTCCACTGATAAAGAAGTATTTTGCCCTCTATGTACGACCGCCATTACCTTACTCTGTGTAATAGGCCGGACACATCGATATTCCCCAGGATGTCTGAATTGATGCAGTATGTCCGCGAGAACTCCGAGCAGGCTAAATGGGTCTGTCCGGCTTGTTTGTGCTGGTCCTACCTGATGGCTCTCTCCCTTCGAGGTCCCTCGGCGCTCAATATTATAACTCACCAGATGTTTGCTTGACCCGCTATTTCATGATCCACTATAATTCACACTGAGAACTTGAATAAGGTTCAAAATATTCAGCTGCCAAATTAGCAATCAGAGTCAATAATTTCTGAGTGGACAGCGCATTTGCTTATTGTGATAATGGAGAATTTATTATGTTAGAGGGGAATTCTATTACAGAATTATATTGACCATCACCTTGCAAATTCAACCATATTTTAGGAAAACTGTGTTGACAAGGCCCTTGAAAAGAGACTGGCCCTTTGTTTTATGATCAAATTCCCCTATTAAAATCATGAAGGCACAGATTTTTAATCATTCTGTTCAGAGTTGAACTTATGCTCGGTTTGTCAGTGTTTCTCAGCAGAGGTGGAAAGTTCAGGCCCAGAAATTAATAATCCAGGTCAAAATTTCGTTTCAACCAACTAGCTGAGGATAAAGAGTCCCAGTTACTGGCTGGTTGAAATAAAATCTTGGTCTGGAGTTTACTTTCTGGACCTGAACTTTCCACCTCTGTTTCTCAGTGGTCATCATGTGTATGGAGTTTTTAAGACAACATTCCCAATATGTACTATTCATATTAAAACCCCCCGCTTGCTTGTGTGATTGTATTTATGGGGTATTTCGGATTACCAAAAGGCTAACTGAATGAAGTTTGAGGCACCGAGCTACTGGCAGTGATCAGCATCGAACATGAAAAGGCAAATTTTATTACTGCCGTTACTAGGTGCCACACTAAGAGATTCCCTTTGAAATTCATAGCGGTAATGTAAGATAAAATTAAGTGTAAGTAGTTTGGCTATAAAATCAGATCGAAGATTAGTCCATTTTGTCTTTGGGCTTAGAGTGGTCGATTTTGGAATTATTGGAGTGTTAGTTGAACTATAGTAGACTTTTAACTGGGCTATAAAGTGGAATAAGGTTTTACGATAATGTTACACTTGTCCAATTCGGATTGTGTGGTTTGCTGAAGTAAGTTATCAACGCACTTTTGTATTGAATTCCAGGTACTTGTTACATTACTCAGTGAAGACCTGATATGGAGAATAACATATAATAATAATAATATAGTCTTGAAACTAAACTTTAAAATGGTAATATTTTGATATGTATCCTCTTGTTATTTCTTTCAGTATTAAGCTCCTTTGTAGCTTAAACATGGTGTTTGTCTCTTTTCAGTTCTCTGTCCTGAGACGGCAACAACACAATGAACCTTGGAGAGAGGTAAGAATTGTGTGCCATTGTGGTAATTCATGCAGAACAGGGCTGGGGGGGGGTCACTTTGTTGATATGTATTACCGAATTGATTCAAATATAAGACAAGCCCGATTATAAGACGACCCCCTACTTTTCGGCAACAAAAGACAAATCTTACTTTTATTAAAGAAAAATGTTTTTATTTGCCAAGAACATATAATACGTTTACAAGCAGCCGCAGGTTAAAATGCAACCACAGGCAATCAGATTACAGTATGTGTTTAAACAGCAAATATTTGGAGAATGTTTTTTTCGGAATTAATTTTTTGCAGCAGACCCACGAGAAGAGGGTAAAAAAATGTTTTGTGGAGAAAAGTTGCGCAACATTAATAAATAATATAAACAAATGTTACTGTCCTTATTAACAGGCACTATCAGTTTAATACTAGGAGTAGCACACGACACTGTGATATACACCAAACACACGCATTCCACGACAAACATGATACAGGTCTGAAACCTGCAATCGACAGAAATACAGGAGTACACATTAATTAGCCTATTTACAGATGTGCAAGGTGCTAAGCATCCCTTTAACTGCATATAGTGTTGCTAATCAAACCTGCCACGTCACATTATGGCAGCCAGCCGTGGACAGCTGATGAGATCACTGCCCCTGCGACGTCATACAGCCAGAACGACATCGACTCCGTCAATTACATTTGAAGTACAGTATGCGGCCACCATTAGCTAAGAGGTTGATAATTGACACTTTCTACTGTTGTGTTTGTATAATGACATTCATGATGTAATCCCCAAAGCCGACCCCAATTGTTGAGATCTATTTTTTGTGGAAAAAACACTTATATTCAGGCCAATACAATAAATATATCATTCTAAATTTCCTTCAGGATTAATAAAGTATCTATCTATCTATCTATCTATCTATCTATCCATCTATCCATCTATCCATCTATCCATCTATCCATCTATCTATCTATCTATCTATCCATCCATCCATCCATCCATCCATCCATCCAAAATATCAATAATTTCCATCTTCCTTAAGGAAAGGCACACTTCCTTCTTACAGTTTTTTATGTCTTATGTAGGCAAAATTATGTCACCGCACTGCACCGCACTGCACACAAACAACAGCAATGTTTTAATCAAAAGCAGGAGTAACTGGGTAATCCTACCATAAACGTTAGCTTCCTCTGCACTGCATGTTTCGTTTGGAGTGCGACAGCAGCAGATGCTTGGGGGAAGCCTTATCTTACGTTAGCTGATCCTGCTGACAGCTTTCTGGATGGGGGGGGGGGGGCAGGTGAAGCGATCGATGGCTATATGGAGTGAGGGGTGTCTAGGGCTGTGTTGTGGCTCTGCTGCCCTGGACTGACAGCGGCTGTAACGACCACAAAACGTGCCCCGGTCCCATCGCACATTCGGCCCACATTCCGTCTGGATCCAGGGGACCTTGGTTATCTCTGCCAGTAACAATGATACCTGTGCTCATTCATAAACTCAGTCAGCCTTACTGAAGACTGGGAGTCTGCTGTAGGGAGTTGGTAGACGTGAGCCTTCAGCATCAGAGCTGAGAAGGATTACCGCGCGCTTTTAAAAACTGAGCGGTTCAAGCCATTTCCCGTTACTTCCCGGGTCCCCACACGGTGAAATCAGACAGTGACTGACAGTTTAGCGTAATCCCACCCACGGTGGGTCTCATTCACCCTGCCGCTATCTTGCACAGCAGCACCGTTTTAAGCATGCACGGCCGGGCGCTAATCCAGCGGAATGCGGTTTTGATTGCGATCAGTCGCCGTCATCGTCCTTGTGTTGCAGCTAGCATCCCGTTGTGAGACCCACGAGTGACCAAGGGACACTTTGAGGTCCCGTCTTTGGAGGGAATTTATGGAGATGACATCAGGGTTCCGCTGGTGCCTCAGATTTGCTAAGAGCTGGGGTTGCGTTGCACCCTGGGCAAAAGAGGAGGCTTGTATATTTGTTGTCTCTCATTTCGTGGTTTTACTGTATTAAATAAGTGATGGATGGATGGATGGATACATGGATGGATGGATGGTTGGACTGAAGGATGTATAGATAGATAGATGGATGGATGGATTAATGAGTCCAAGCTGGGTTTACAGTTCTGCTGGTTAGGGAGTAATTACAGATTCACGTCGTTAACCGATCCATAGATTTCCTCTAAATGTTAAGATTTCTCTTTTGTTTCCAGGCTTTAACATGAAATTTAAGGATTGTTTTCTTTTAATCCACCTCCAATGAAGGGTTTAAGACGGCACTTCCCCTGTCGATATGCTCGGCCTCCTCGGCCGTCACTGTGAGCGAAAGCGGAGGCTGAAAGGTCATTTCAGCACCGCGCCGTCGCTAATCACTCCCGCGGCCCCTCACCCTTAATGCAGTCTGCTGATATGCGGCTCAGTTAGTCGGGGATTAATCATTTACTGCGTCACTTTCATTCGCAGGAAAACAGCCCATGACCTGCTTTACGATCCGTGCTGCCCGTGTGGAATCTGCAGATATGAACGCAAATATGCTTTTACCCAATATACTGGCAAATGAATATATTTGCCAGCTAGGAAAATATACCACAGTCTCCTGCCTTCCTGTGAAGTAAACACTTTTCTTTTAACCTTTGGTGGAAACCTTTTTTCCCGTTTCCGAAGACACTAAATGCAGCATCGATCTTTGGCATTGACGCCGCAGTGAAATGCCCATTTCCAAGCTAATTATGGTGTCACTCAATACTGTTTTTTTTTCCACATTCAAATGGGCAATTATACCAATCTAGCCCGATGAAGCGAGACCCTGGGCGTAGCAGCCACACGACACGCTAAGTGTCCCCGGGAAGCGCCCGCTTTCTCGGGTGATGCTTCGCGAGACGTCTTTTTCGCAAGTCATGAAATTGCCCTCACGAGAAAGGCATCGAAAGTTCTTTCGCGTATCTTATCCACCAACGTACAGCCCCCAAACTTGCGCTGAACACAAGGTAAGGGCTGTGTGCTGATTTGCTGGTTCGAGTAACCAATGCACAACCACCCTCGTGTTGGGATTTCTGGGCCATCAACGACAGTTATGCGATGTGTTTGTTGATTATGTGCATGAATATTTCTTTAGCAGAACCTTTTATCCAAAACGCTATACAACTGGCGATGTAAGGTGAACCAGTCCCTGAAACAAATGGGAGTTATGGGGCTTCCTCAATTACTTAATGCTGAAATCACTCTGCTGAGCATAGGATTCGAACCCACAACCTTCTGATTGCAGTTAAAGCCTCCTAACATACTGCCGCACACATACTGGATATGTCACATGCAAGGCATTGTGCTATAGTAGCGATAAAAATGGCTTGGGTGCTGAATTAATTTCTTGATCACAGAAATCAATGCGAGAAATCTATCTCCTAATCCCATGATAATTTGTAATCATTAACAATGCATCACACTCAGAAACCTACCATCGCATGCCTATATTCTCGGGAATGCACGGTGATGATAGTGATCAGTTCAGTGCCACAGTATGACACTATGTTTATACGGGGTTTGGTAGCGACTGGTTCTTGGCGACTCTGTTGTCCTTGTTGACAGGCGAGATGATTACCTCTTATGCTTCATCTTAGCCATACACAAGAGGCAGCCGTTAATGACTTAGATGGCAAGGAGAATATTTGAATAAAGAAAGTTCATTAGAATTAATTCAAATTGCAAATAAGCCTTTATTGCGAAGCATGAGAAACTTAATAGTTTTCCGCTCTAAATGAGATGCAGAATAAATCTGGGCTTTTATGAACTACTCATATCTCAGAGAGATTAAAATTTAGTTTGGGATGTACTTTTCAAAAGAGGATTAAAGTGCAATGCTTATTTTTGAACGTTATCTAGGGTTTCTCAGCGTTCGGTTCCCTGCAACACGATTCCTGTAGCTATTTTTGTAGCAGTGAAAAACAGCCTTTTCCTCGTGCCTTTCTTTACGTAAATGAGAACAGTTGTTTTATTTTTACCACGGGGCCGTGGGGCTATCGATTTGTAATCTGTGCGTCTACGGGTCTGTCCATCTTTGGGGTCTCCTTTCTCGAGCTTGTTGGCAGTCCCTCCCCCGAGGCACTCTTACAGCGCGCATCCCCGATTTGCATCGTGGCTTGCAGCGTTCGTAAGTTCTGCTGAGGCCTGTGGATGTCGACAGAATCACTGGGCAGAGCAGCTGCCACTCCCTCTTGGTTTTAGAGGAGAATTCGGAATGGAAAATGTTGCATGGCCATGTGTAAACTGTACATTGTCGGGGCTGATTAGTTTCAGGATTTGTCCAGGAGTCCTGAGAAGACATTCTACAGCATCTCAGGTGCATAAACTGAAGGTGCAATGGCCGACTGTTTTCTCCAATGTTCGTTTTACAAACACATCTATAATTTAGACTGGGGTCTGACAGCTTCAGGGATGGGACTTTGAGTCTCCTTTCTCTCTATTCAGGGTGTATCCCTGCCTTGTGCCCTCTGCTGCCTGGAATCGGTGACCCTGTCCACAGTAAGTGGCTTAAGGATGGATCGATGTATCTTGTAGCCCCAGAATCCCACGCCGAATGAATGGTATGGAAGATGGATGCAAGTGTTATAGTATGGGTGATATGTTAGCTTAACCCATGCTTTGGTTTTAGTGCATATTGATCTAGTTCTTCATTTTGATTGAGATACCCTCTTCCATGTTTTCTCCAATTTTATTATTGCTAAAGCCTGCTTTTCTGATTTGATTAATCTTCTGAATCTGTTAACTAATTACTCCAGCAAGTCTGTTATTTCTTAAGTCCGTTACAGCATTGGATGGATGCTGTGTTGGTGCGGTAATAGTATATCACCCACCACCCGTTAGCCTTCGTCTTCGATAATACCGAGGATTCCTTGCCGTCGCTTGCAAAGCCGCCTGTGCGATTTATGGTGTGATTTATGGTTGTCGTCACACGGAGCCGTATTATGAATGTTTCAATTGAATGACTCAGTATTGTTTGGAAACTAAGGAGACAAGACTTCTATCCAGTGGGGCAGTGTGATCGACCTGCTCGCAGTATGCAAAAAATTAATTGCTGAAAAGCATTTTAAAATCCAAGCATTCCATCCATCCATCCATTTTCCAAACCGCTTATCTTTACTGGGTCGCGGGGGGTCCGGAGCCTATCCCAGAAGCAATGGGCACGAGGCAGGGAACAACCCTGGATGGGGGGCCAGCCCATCACAGAATCCAAGCATTAAACAAAGCAAATTTTTATATATGCACACACACACACACACACACACACACACACGCACGCACACACACACACACACAGGTTTATAATTATATCTTTGTGGGGACTCTCCATTCATCTCTATTAGGAAAACTTTAATCCCAACATGATGACCGTAACCCCAACCCTAACCTCTTTGTCTAACATATTTTTGTGCAGGAATTTTGATACTGATGCTGTATGCTCAGTTACTGAGGACCTTTCAGTTACTCCTGCCTTGGCTGTACATCCCCCATGTCTTAATGGCAGAATTTCTGGGGGGGGGAAGATCATTAATATGTAACAAAGATGAATAGTAGATTAAAAGCAGATGAAGGCAAATACTATCATTTCAGTATATTCCTATTTACACTTTGGCCAGTGAAAATGATTGCACAATTGCAGTTTGCTGTCCGGATGTTCCAGTGCAGTGGAGATCCCCACTTGTTGACTTATTGTATTCTTGTACCAGGGCAGATCCTGAAAAATGAATACAGTACAACGCAAAAAAAATATATATATCACCCATTCGTGGTTGTGAATTAACTGCATTAAACCGCTATTAGATTAAACTGTATTAAAAGACAAATAATTTTACCTCCTCAGACAAAAAGTGCATATTGAGTTTTGAGTGTCGTCTGCATCATAGTCACTTTGTATGACTTACATATAAATGTGAAACATCCCCAGGTTCACTGCAGGAGTAACGCTTAAGCGCTTGTTAATCGGCTACTAAATTACTATATGCTTCTACTGTATATTGCTTGTATTTAATAGCCGTAATTTAATATAGAATGATCTTTTTTTTACCCCATATATATCTTATTGTAGTTAAAAGTAGTAGTTTTGCTATTTGTTGGTTCTGCATGCTAATGGCCAGTTAGCTTCCTTTAGCTGTGCTGTGGTTTGCTAGAGAGGCTTATTGGCAAAACATGAATTATGTGGACATTAAATACAACTTTAAGGCCACATAAAGCATAAAGTTGTGCACAGCTACTCAGCAGAGTGGAGGTCAAGTGCGATTGGAAGCCATAAACCCCCCCGAGTGTGGTCTCATGCACGAATGGGGCACCTGGCATATCTGGCACTTCGTTAACGCGTAAACAGACACTTGCGGCATATAATAGTAGCTAATAACTCTGTCAGTTACCCATATTTACCATTTCTTACCGTTTGACTGTGTTATCTGGCATAAAATACCCTGATAAACATCAGGATCACACACAGAGCAGCCAAGATCATTGTACTTCCCATTCCAACTCTATCTGACGAAAACCACAGACCTGTCATTCCCCTCCCAGGAACCCTAACCAATGACTCTAGTCACCCTCTTAACACACAGTTTACTCTGCTGCCATCAGGTCGCAGATACAGGACTCTGAAATGGACACGGGTTCGCATTGGCAAGAGTTTTGTCCCCACTGCCATAGCTGCACTTAACTTGCCACATTAATCTTGTACCCATCAAATCCCCGCTACTAGTTGTGTGTATATTGGGTGTATATGTTTATGTGCCTTTTTATGTATTTGCACCCAACATGTTTAACATGTTAGAGGCCGGTAATGAACTTTGCTTGTATTGGAACAGACTGTGAAGACAAGTATCCTTATCGGACAATAAAAGCTATCTATCTATCTGTACTGTTCCTGACAGTCCATGTTGTTCTTTTTGTGGTAAATAATGAGCAGCCTTGTTTTGTTTTGTAAGCTCTTTTTTTGGCGTCGTGTGTCTTTATTTAGACTGTGTCTTAACAGGATACAGTTACACAATTGATACGCCACTGGGTTCTAGCCGCGTTTGCAGCGGTGCGAACAAAATGCAAATGTCCGCCCTTTAAATCGCCCGCTTCGTCGGAGGATTAACGACGTAAGGAGCTAACGGCTAGTCAGCATGCGTTTCTCGATTAATGTAGGCTTGCAGATCCACCCCAACATCACGGACGGATTCCGAGATGTGTAACATGCGTAAACTTGTAGTACTATAATATTCGTAAGACGTAGCGCGCGACTGTTTTGCAGTTATGTGGGAAGCGTCTCGCGCCTGTCAGAGCATTAGCATTTTTAGAATCGTTAGGTCCGGCCTTCAGGCTGCGCCCTCAGCTCGGATCAGGACTGTCAGTTTGGATCTCAGCAGGACACTTTAGGATGTGACAGCCGTAGGATGGGGCTGACGGAAGTGCTCCACGTCCTTAACTTGCACTAGCATATGCAGGCAATAATATTATTTATCATTATAATTTTTAAGCTAATTAAGCGTTCCAGTTCTTTTACGGGTCATGCTCGAAATTCATTAGGTAAAGTTAAGAATGAACACTTGCATCCTTTTAATGACTTATCTCCTTCACTCTAAGTGACATTAATGTCTGCTATAATGCATTTAATTTTCCCTTTCTTCATTTGTGCATTATAAATGTCAAGCGAATTCTGTTTCGCTGAACACGTGGTTCCTGATGAGTCGCCCGCTTCATTCTCCGCATTTGCGTTTTTATTTCTCTTTTATAGACACATTTTCTAATAGATGTTAGATTGGCCGTCCGCTTAATCATACAAGAACATGACTTGTTCTTATGTTACATTAAAATGTCATTTTAAGACGTTTCAGTAGGTGTCTTTGATGCCTTTCATTTATGATACTCTTACATCCAGCCTATTTTGCTACTATCTAGGTTCGGCTTAGAAATCTGTCAAAACGGTTCTTTCTGAAACTAATTATTGCAATTATTATTTAATCTTTTTCAAAATTTTGCACAGGAAAGGCACTTATGTTCAGTTGTCAATTATATCACTTTTTCTCTTTTTCATATATTTTTTCTGTCCATCTTCTAACAGTTTATCATAGTTAGGATCAACAGGAAATCTATGCCAGGCAGCACAAGGATTGGGCACACCCTGGGCGGGATTGGGCACGCCCTGGGCAGTATTGGGCACGCCCTGGACGGGATTGGGCACGCCCTGGACGGGATTGGGCATGCCCTGGATGGGATTGGGCACGCCCTGGACGGGATTAGGCACGCCCTGGACGGGATTGGGCACGCCCTGGGCGGGATTGGGCACGCCCTGGGCGGGATTGGGTACGCCCTGGGCAGGATGCCAGTCCATTTCAGGGCACAACTACACACTAGGAGAGATTTATAGATGCCAGGTGACCTAACAGTAAGTCTTTGGACTATGGGAGGAAACCCACACAGCATGGGGAGGGCAAGTAAACGCCAAACAGCCCCGGAGGTGTGAGGCAGCAGTGCCACCCCTGTAGAAACCCCCCACTGCCCATTGCCCCCCACCGTGCTTTCCTTCAGGGTGTAGGGAGTACCCAACAAAAAATGTTATGCTATGTGATATGTAATATTCTTCCTCTCAAATTAACAAGGCACCCCTGGGCAGTGGCATTTTCATATATCACCATTTTAAAGGCCTATTTATAAGCCAGTACAATAAGGAACATGCTGTAGCATGAATGTTTTTACACTTTATGGTTCTGTAATCTTATTGTTTTTATTAACAAGATTAATCTTCATTATTGTTTATTGAGATTGGAAGGTACAGAAGATGTACTTTTACTAGTGAAGTGAAGAGTTTATGAGGGTATATGATGAAAAGGAGCAGTCAAACAGACGTATGCGATTCTTGATTTTCTGTCATGTCAGGCAAAACTTTGACATATTTGATGTTATTTGGCTGGATCTGTATCTAAACCTTGCTGATCCTATGCGAGGGATTGAGATACCTGGTCGTGCCCCCAAGGCTGAAAACTATCTCCCCAAATTACTCAGGGAACAGTCGCCATCGGTGTGCTTTTCGGTCATTCTGCAGCCAGTTTGATTTGGCCCAGAGGACTTAAGCGCTGTGTATGCAGACCTGTTGACAGTATTGTGGAATAAGCACCCAAAATCAACAGGAAGTCATGTAACGGAAGATCCTTATGGGGATTTGCTGGGATTGTGCAGTAGTTCTGCCCGTGTGCTCAGATATCTGAATCTATGCCCTGCGCTCAAAACGAGCACATGCTTGTTGGTGGACCAGTGTGGCGTTACTGTGTTTCCGGAGAAAGCTAACTGAGGAATTCACGGGTCTGACCCGGACCTTCACAAACTCATTAAGGAGGTCTGCCTTTTCCTTCTCTACAGCATAGTGTCAGCGTGGTGCCCGGTTTCTCAGCTCTGAATTGGCAGGGTGTGCAAAAGCTGTTACAACCTTGCAGTCATTATGTGCTGCTAATATCCAGGAGCATCCACATTCCCTTATTTGTCTACAGTCTTTTCTACACTCCCTAAACTCCCACTAAACTTCTAAACTCCTGCATGTGTCCAGCGGATTCTACCATATATTGGCTGCGGTGATGTAGATCGTTCTGTTCTTCCCTCTTTCGCTTCTTTAGGATGGATGTTTATCAGAAGAAAATACACATTGAGGAATATCAAGATGATTAACGTCTCTAGTTCTGGACACACTCATTAGTCTCCGTGAGTTTTAATATATGCAAAATCTAACCCTTTCTAACATGCTGATTATACTCATTAATTAAGACATTCATTAGGACAAAAACTACAGGAGTTCCTGAGGTGACACACTGAGAATATGGCATGCACACTCACTGGCCACTTTATTAGGTACAGTGAGGAAAATATCTAATCAGCCAATCACATATATGCAGCACGATGCAAAAAGTCCTGCAAATACAGGTCATGAGCTTCAGTTAATGTTCACATCAAACACCAGAATGTGGGGAGCAAGGTGATTTAAGAGACCTGGAACGTAGAAGGGCTGTTGGTGCCAGACAGGCTGGTATGAGTATTTCAGAAACTGCTGATCGACTGGGATTTTCACATAAAACCATCACTAAGGTTTACAGAAAATGGGTCGAAAAAGGAAAAAAAAAAAAAACATCCAGTGAGCAGCGGTTCTCTGGGTGAAAATGCCTCGCTGATGCCAGATGTCAGAGAAGAACGGCCAGACTGGTTCAGGCTGATATAAAGGCAGCAGTAACTCAAATACTCACTCATTACAACCAGGGTGCGCCGGAGAGCCTTTCTGAACACACAGCGCGCTGAACCTCCAAGCAGATGGGCTCCAGCAGCGGAACTCCACACCGGGTGCCACTCCTGCAAGCTAAAAACAGGAAACTCAGGCTACAGGAGGTGCAGGCTAACCCGAATTGGACAGTGGAAGACTGGAAAAATGTCGCCTGGTGAGATGTGTCTCAATTTCTGGTGCGACTTTCAGATGGTGGGGTCAGGACTTTACGCAAACAAAATGAAAGCGTGTATCCATCCTGCCTTGTACTAACAATGCGGCCAGCTGCTGGTGGAGTAATGGAGTGGGGGGATCTTATCTTGGCACATTTTGGCCCACTGAGTGTCGTTTAAATCAGTGTTTCCCAACCCAGTCCTCGGGGAACCCCGGACAGTCCACGGTTTTGCTCCTTCCCAGCTCCCAGCCAATCAGATACACCGAATACCTGGTACAGGTGCGCTGGGAGCCAAGTACTGGGAATACCGACATTGTTGCTGATCATGTCCGTCCCTTTACGACCACAGCGTACCCAGCAGGATGACACGCCATGTCACAAAGTTCATATCATCTCAGGCTGGTTTCGCGAGCATGACAATGAGTTCGCCGTACTCAAGTGGCCTCCACAGTCAGCAGATCTCAGTCCAATAGAACAGATATGGGATGTGGTGGAACGGGAGATCCGCATCATGAAGATGCAGCCGACACATCTACAGCAGCTGTATGACGCCATCATGTCAACGTGGAACAAAGTCTCTGCAGAATGTACTGTAGATTCACATTGTTGAATCTTACGCCACAAAGATAATAGCTAGGTGTATCTAATAAAGTGGCCAGTGGGTGTATATTATTATGTAATGAAATATAATGTATAGATGTATAGGAATATGTTTGTAAGCATCTTATCTGACTTGACTATATTAACTGTGTTCATTAGTATAATTCCTAGAGAAGAATGCGATTTATCTGTGAATAAGGAATCTCCATTTGAAGGCGTGCTGTAGTAAGCACTGGATAAGCTAAAACTGTTCTTTAACTATAATGCTTATAGACACCCACTGGGCATCAACGCATATGGTGGAATTATTATTTTAATTAGCTGAGATACTTAATCTTCGTATTTAAGCTACAGAAAGTCTGTAAAAAATGTCTCCAGTTCAAATGCACTCAACAAGACTAATGTACCTTTTAAGGGCCAAATTAATCGCAGACAAGGACTGATGTTCTTGGTGTCATATGGGATGGTGCTTCTCTGTTGGTTATGCTGATGATGCTGTAAGTGATATTGCTGGGAAGGAAAATGTGCTGAGGTTTCAAAAGACAATAATAATACTTACGATGATGTCGGTGCCTCGTGTTTACTGCCTTTCCGGCTTCATTTATGGGGAAATCGGCGTAAAGAGTTGGTCCTTGAGAAATCCTTAGTCATTTGTATTACTTTGAATGTTTTATGAAAGTCATTTCCTTCATGTCAAGCGAGTCGCCGTTCACATTTGGACAGCAGGTATGAAAGTTTAATTAAAACATTCACATAAAAAGTGAAACTCAGCTAGATGATGTTGGAACAACAGCAATGAGTTCTCTGGATGGTCCTATCACTCCCCCCCATCTAATCCTGACTCCTCCCACACCTCCCACCTTCTACAATCTCTGGCCCCCTTACACACTTACATTTTTTTTTTTTATTGAAAGCCCAACTGCATGTGACTTGTGGTTGACCATGTCTGCATCTGTGGGAACCCGTCTCGTTGTGCTGCTTCAGTTTTTGTACGATTTGCCTCAAACATTTGGTCAGTTCCGGATCCCTAGCCATGTAATGCATCTTCAAAGATCGAATGACGTCCATTAAAGAGTTTTTGAGTTATTGCAATAACAAGATACATGTCTGTTGTGATAGCGTAGCCACAGACCTATGTATTCCCCATGCAGGAAATACAAATATAAAATATAACTCATGGTATATATGAAATATCTGGTTTTGGTTTTCCTTTCAGGTAATATCCTAGGAAAGTTTTATGCTTCAGGCTGCACTTCATTGACATTGTACATGATGACAATAAATTGAATGTAATGTAATCGAATGTAATCAAACACATGCTATGCTAAGATCATCATATTTGTAAGCAGGCCTGACTAATTGAATGCAGGTCTCTTGCAGGTCTCTTGCAGGTCTCAGGACAGAGAGCATTCCACCTCTGACGTTCACGTCTTCTGCCTAAGTAAGATCACTGATTTATTCATTCATTTTACCTTTTGCTTGGAATGTGAACAGTATGAATTCATATCAGGTGTGTGTGTGTATATGTGTGCATGTATGTTTATCTTTATATATGCTTATCAATAAATAGACATTCATATGCATGTTGCAAGTATGTAATTGATTATTAGATCATCTCTGTTGTGGGAAGATGGACCTTTTCAGAGCTTTATTCCTCCCACTGCTTGATTACTATTGTCTGGCACGAAATTATTACACAATAAGACGGCACATCAAAAGCTGACCCACCACTGGGTTTGTTTGCTGACCGTAACTCTGATATACTTCCATTTCCACCTTTTTGGAGTATTTACGGTACTAGGGCAACCCCAGATTGCTCAAAATTGATGTGATTACAAAATGCACACAAATGCCCATGTAACCAAGCATCCATCGTGAAACCTCAGCCTCAGCGATATACAATTACATTTACCTATCTCTTACCGGGTAGGACACACTTTTGCCTCCAGAACCACATCAAGGGTAGATGACTTCATTGATTCGGAGAAGCTATTCTGCACGCCCCTAATGGACTGGGCTGATATATAAGCGCTTGTAGGGAAAATCTCAGATTGTCGGAACTGCCATGTTCGGCACAAGCAATCATTCACGAGTCGGTTGGATTTGAAATATTAGCCGTTCTTAGTTGGAACTTGCTTAGCTGAGTAATAACTGAACCTCAGCCTGGATCTGCCGTGCTGTATGTATTCATTTGTAGCCACGTGATTGGCTGTTTAGAAGCGCAGGCTGCTTATGTTAATGAGCAGGTCTACATAATAAACGGGCCATTACTTGTGGAGCATCTTTACAATAAATTGCAATTTACATTCTGGGGTGGGACAAAAATGACTTTGCTAATGCTTTGAGGTTTCAGAAAGAAGTCAAGCATCTTCCAAAATACATTAACGCAGCCATCAAGGTCACAGGACAACCAGCACGCTATTCATTTCACTTGATAGTCACATGTGTCCCATGTGTATTTACCACAAATTGCACTGCAAGGCAATCTAACTCATAAATATTGCCGCCTGGCAGTGCTCCTTAAGACAGCAAAGGTGCCAGTGCAGCTAAAAAGCTATTTTGCGATGGATGCATCTAAGCGAATCGTGTGTCAACAACAAACGAGGGCTCTTTCACATTTGCTTCGCTTGTTATCACTGCAGTCAGTCTCCTATGACCAGCAATATTGTATCACACGGATGGCACAACTGCCGCGTGTAAATTCTAGAACTGTCCGTCCGTTTAGCAAAAGATGTGTTCACGTGACTGGGATGTTGGGCTTTTCGACAAGCGCATTGATTTCGGACCTGCAGCTGGGTGATTCCGTTAAAGACGGTCGAGATTCTCCTAAGCCCGGGATCCCTCGCAGTTTGAAATAGACTGTTTGGTAGGATGTCAAAGACAAGTCTGATAAGATGGCTACTCCTAGGTTTATTTATCCTCTGTGTTTTCTGATGGCTGACACAAAAAATCTGGTATGACAAATTGCACGTTGCTGGCACATTTGGCTGACAATCTTTCTTCTAAGGGAGCTAAGCCCAGGCAGTGCACACATGAAGGTATTACAGCTGATGTTACTGTTACCCTGCCTACACAATATTCCTTAAAGAATCTCAGGCTGTAGACACACCTATCGGACAGGTGAAGGTTGGCTTGCGGGGCAGAATCGGAATGTGTACAACGTATAATCCAAAAAGTCAAAACTGACTACTCGTAAGTTCAAATTGTCATTTCGCTGAGCTCTCATCGAGTTCATAGAATCCCCACCAGGGTATCATTAATACTAATAATCAGCTAATGACTGATAAACATTTAAAGTGGAATTTCGAAATTTATTTTTGCAGCTTTTTTTTTTTTTTTTTTTTTGACGTAAACTTGCATTGCGCAAAGGTTGACAGCGATATTATGATGTGTCAAATCATGGGTGGAATTTAATCAATGCCCCCATCAAGGCTAATGTAATAAGCACTCAGCGGGGGTAAAATTAGCATAGCCAGAGGGTCTCCGAGGAAGCCTGTCATACAGTATTTGCGTATGCATAGTTTACGATGAATTGCATATACATTCGACCTCGATTAAAAAAAACAAAAAACAAAACAGGGAACAGAAAATATAGTGCAACTTATGGGGGTTTTCACGTAAAAAGCCATTTTGTTTAACGTATGATTTTTAACTGTGGTAGCTTTGAACCCTGCAGATTAGTCATGTACAGCAAGGTTAGCTAATGACCTGAGGGGGCGTACGGTCCCCGTATACATGTAATCCGAAAGGCGGGCCGTTGAATTGAACCAATAAATCAGGCAGCATGGAACAAATAATTCTGTATAGATGAGTGAACTCACATAAGTTAACTAAAGTAACAATTTTTATACGCTGAGGCCCAGGGTTTTGTGGGTCTGTGCAATTAGCAATGCAGCCCGTAAGTTCTACAGCGAGTCCAATATTAAAGGCCTTTCTTTAAAAGGAAAACGGTAGTAAATCGCATAGAGATTGAACGCAAAAGCTCATCATTTCTCATTATTTCACACATACAGTACGCAATAACTGGCGTATTAGCAGTGAACTCGCAGCTCTGCGGACGCAGTCTCATTATCGTTTCTGGCTGACTTAGGCTAACCTGTAACTACTCCAATGATTCTCCCAAATGGCAGGGACTATTTAAAACTCCGGCATGACTTTGATGTGTTTTGACAGGCCGTCTGAAGTTTTACCCTTCGTCTGCGGTAAGGTGGCAACGAATAAAAGATCACAGGAGGCTTTTTTTCCGAAAAATTACACTTATCTTTGTTCCACCAGAAGATTTTTTAGGTCACTTACTGCCATGTTCCCATTTATTAAAATACTATAATTACCATATGAGTTAAATCATCCGTGATAATTATGTAGTCTGTGATGTCTTCTTCAACAGCTCATATAAAGGGATTATCGTGCATTGGGTCCACACCACAACCCTGGCAGAAATGATTTCTTCACATCCTCTTATAAAAGTGTCAAAAAGTAAAATATCACTTTTTACATTGCTTTCTGCGCCTCGTCAAGTGTATTTGAAAAGATATCTAGCCATTCCAGTTTTATATTTCTTATGAAGAAAATTCCTAATGTTTTATTGATAAGATAATAGAAATAATACAATCCGTGCAATTATATGAAAATTAATTAAAGAAAGAATTTGGAATGGTAAGGAGAGAATTCACAGTGATAGCTATAAGCTGTGTGTCTGTGTCTGTGTGTGTGTATATATACCTTATACCTTATGGGGACCAGTCCCCACAATGTGATGGATACTCATTTTTTTCCCTTATGGGGACCAGTTTCCTAACCTTAATCCAAACTCAATTTAATAAAAATCTGTGACTACAATGAAAAAACTAAAAATGCGATCTTGTATTTTGCCTGGTTACTTATGCTTCGTTAGGGCTTAAGATTGTCATAGTTAGTGTTTGCAATTTCCCAATAGAAATGAATGAGTGGTCCCCATAAAGATATGTTTACATAATGTGTGTGTGTGTGTGTGTGTGTGTGTGTGTGATATATAAACGGAACATGTCAATAAATAAAGAACAAAAATGTACAAAAAAAATCTTTCTGGGTACCTTCCCTACACATCTAAAGCGGAGCGGTTTTATTGGCTCAATCTGCAACCAGATGTCAAATTGTCTGGGTGCAACATCACTTAATTGGAAGCTTTGTAATTACTTAATTAAAAAGAAGAAATGTAAGCAGTTTAGGTAATGAAGAATTAAATCCAGGCAGAACAATAATTCGTTACATTTAAAGTGCTGGGGCTCTTCTGAATGTGTTCAGTTTGAATGAAATTTTTAATTACTAGAGTAATTTCCAAAGGAGGTTTCCGTCTTCTGTTACAAATCAAACCTGCTCAATGTGCTTGATATTACTGTCGATTTTATGTCAGGTGAAGTAAAAAAAATAGCAATTAAGTTAGTTGCTTTAAAATAAATTTTCTGGAAATGTGTAATATATTTGGTATATTTGGCTTTCCCCGATTCTGTGCATAGTCTCTTTCTGTGATTGCTTTCTTGGATTTTCATGCTCCATAAAGAATGCGAAATGGAAAATCTCTGAAATTGGCCTTACATTGATTTGCCGGTTACACTCGTTCTGCTCTCTCAGATTCACTTCCAGATTTCAGTAAATATTGTGATCAAATTGTAACACTCATTTCCGGGCTTCTGGAAAGAAAAGGAATGTTATATAGTTAGCATTATATAGACGTTTTAATGATATAAACAAATTCTAAAGAAAAAAAAAAAGTTAAAATCTCTGTATTTAATTTAATTAATATCAGAAACATAAGAAAAAGTATGCTGACGTCGTTATACATTAATTACCGTGATACAATTCTTGAGTCTACACACTTGGTGCTTGGTCTTAATATTATAGAACACATGAAATATTACCTGAAAATGTACCTTTAAGTCATTACAAAGTAGCTGACCTCTGTGTGGCTTAAAAGTTGTTGGATATATTCAGTCAAATAACTGTCATTACATTAACTTCAGAGAAAAGAAAAACGTAACATATACCCTGAGTGACCATAACTGCTGGCAACCACTTATAAATATGAGCATGTAATCCTCAGTATTTCTGAACCAAAATAATATTTTTACAAAACCCAGTAGTATATATCGCCTATCATAGTTAACTTGGCTTCCATATTATTTGTCCTTTTTGAACAAGTGTTTCTTTAGGTTCGATCTTTTAAGAGTTCTGAGCTGTTTCTCATACTTGGCAGTCTATGAAACCTTGGCCTGCTTGACACAAAACAAATGACAGGGTCTGTTTATATGCAAACACCCTCCAGCCAATGACTGTTTTCCATGCCGCAAGCCGATATGATGCAGGAAAGAAAGCCTGCCCTTGTGGGAGGAGCCAGCTGTTCGCTGTCCATCATAGGAATTCCGCTTATGAGAGCTTGACATACACCATAATGTTCTGAGGGCAGAACAATTAGATGTTTTGATCCCACCTCCTGTAGTTACTTGGACCCACCTCCTCTACAATCTGATTGGTTGACTCTCTGAGCCAATCATTTTTCGTGTTGCCCTCAGAGCATTTTTGCGCAAGGTAAACTCCCCCGAGCAGTAATTACCACTTGAAGTAGACACAGAAATCTGACTGTGGACCGAGCTGTAAGCCTTAGCTATATGTTTGTGCTACAGCTATCGACCAAAACAGTTATGAGCAGAACACCAGATGACCCTTTGTAGTAAGGAATAGACAAAATGAGAATCTGGAACCCATAATGAGTGCAAATGTAGCAGTTTGTCAGTCCATGATTGGTTTTAACCTGCTACCCAAAGTTTACATTATTGGCTCCTATTGGGCTAAACTAGGCAGCGATTGATTATGCAATAAACATACCGCCTACCTTGGGCTTCAAAGTCTCATTTCTCCCACCCCCACAGTAAAATAATATACTTATTTGGGTTTAATGATTATTTATGCTGGAGGTCTCTTCAAAGCAATGCAGACAATTAAAGGTTCTCCGGCATATAAAATCGGTAGCCTTCCCCTTGATTGAAATACAATTCTTTTAATGTTTACCAAAGATTTTTGCAAAAAAATGAGACATCTACCCACCCCCCACCCCCCCCAACCCCCCACCAATGCCCTGATCCATATGATGAAGGACTTGACCTGTAGTCTGTCTTATCTTAATACCTGGAATCTGAAAGAGGCTCCCCATATGGAAAACTCATTAAAGATGTGGCAGAATCCTTCGTTAACAAGGGCCGTGTTCTCCCACCCCCAGACCTTGTGTGATGGTAGAGCTTCAGGGGTTCGCCACTGAAGACAGAGATGAGTAAGAGAGATGAGCCCCCGATCCCCACCCACCTGCCAGACATGCCCCCGTCCAACAGTGACCAGATATGGGGGTCAACCCTGGGCACTTTTTAATCAGGTGTACTTTGTGCAAGCGAATGAATCTCGTACCATGAGGCTCTGAGCGTGAAAGTCCACGTTCAACAGCTTCAGACGTTCCCCACACGCCTCACTGAAGCTGGAACCCGTAACTGGGTCAGCCTCTTTAATTCCAGCGGCTGGCTCTCTGTTCTTGGTCGGCCACTTTCTGATTATGAGGAAAAGGAAATTGGAAACCCAACCCACACAATCACAATATGTGCAATACTTGAGGTTGATGATTCCATTATATATATAAAAAACAAACCCTTTGTTCTCAGAGATGATGCTGTAATTGATAGCCATATCCCTGTATATATATGTCTATCAATTACAGATAAACTACAGCATCCCTACCATCTCTGAGAACAAAGGGTTTGTTTGGTGTACTCCAGAAATGTTTATATCATTACTTATCTTGCTTAGTCTGCTGAGAGTCTCCACATAGATGCAGGAATTCGTACACGCTGGGTATGGCTTTGGAAGGTGTGAATGGGAGAGGGAAATATGTTCGGCGAGATCGAGGAACAGACGCGTGCGTGTCCTAGCCTGCTGAGGCCAGGGCTGCATCTCAGCAGTATCTTGTTTCTATTTTCTATCCCAGAGTCTCTAGCGTCGGCGTTAAACGAAGTCAGTCCTGGGTCTGTCAGGAGCAGGGCAGGTAGCTGCATGTTATGCCGGTGTCGCCGATCACCTGCAGCGAACACGGCGGTCCGGGCAGAGGGCTGGCGGCGGCCGGCGTTCTCAGCCGTCATGCCAGCGATCTGCGCTTTCCGGTCTGATGGGGCCGCAGGATTGGCTAATCGGCCCGCTAGCCCAGAATCTAGCGGGAGATTCAGCAGCTGATGACCTGTGTCCGCACCATCAGCATATCGGGGGCATGTGCTGATTGACTACGCTTACTGGCTCCAGTCAAGGCCCCGTTTGGGGGTACCCCTGGGGGGGTCATATTATAATAGGTGTGGATAGCATAGAAAGCTCATTGATAGTGCTGCTGGCTCGTTGTCATGTTTAGGAAACCTGACATCTTGGTGAGCCAAGCAATGTTCAATGAATGCTTGACGCATCATTCCCTGCGGCTGGTAAGAGTCAACAGTTCATTTGGACTGAACCCAGGAAGAAAGAAAAGAGAGAGAGAGACCATATAAAGTTCTCAAAGAGCGGTGACTGACTGTAAGTTTAGTCATCGATTCGCGGAAAAAGTGCGGAACAACTGAAAAGCGTGCCTGACTGCAGTTGGTAGACGTAGGGTTCGTATGTATGATATATGTTGTCGGTAATAGGAAACAGCTGAAGACCTAATATTCTCTTGTCAGGTTCAGAGGCGACGGCAGTGCCAGGAGATGCCCGTGCTTGTTCGCTCTTCTTTGCATCTCAGTTTTCTGACTATCACTATTCGGGCGACCGACGTTTGGCGAGTATTTACCAAAAGGCACATGCATGGAGTAACGGAACGTCGCCATCCCATAAGTAAGAGTGACATCCTGGTAATGGTCCCCAGCCTAATCTCTCCCCTTCGGATTTTCAGATTAGGGCCTGGTTATTTAAGGGCCCTGCGACTTATCAGAAGCCGATCTGTCAAGTCTATCTAACACGTGTCATGTTGAAACAGAATGAACCCAACACTGAGCCAAGGAGGCGGATAAACGGATGCTGAATAGACTTGGAGAGAAGGGGTCTGCTCTTTTACACCATAGACACACATAATCTGTTTCGGGAAATTAATCTTAGCAGGAGCCCTGCTTTCAGCCTGCTCTTTACAGAGGGCCCTTTGCGGTACATTTAAATAGCACCATCATTTAAAATTCATTTTAAAGAATGTCATACTTTCACTTGTTTGGGGAAAAAAATCTTTTGAACACATATAGGCACAGATATTTTTCATACCATCATACTGTGTATTATTTTTTTTGCGCCTGGTTCGATGCTGACTGCATTTCATTGACTCGGTACCTGTACTTAGGAGCATGGCGATGAAGTTTAATCCAGTCTTACCCATTATATATGCGTGGTGTGTAAACACGTCGGTGTTACATTATAATTGCTAACCCTTGCTCGCTTTTGTCAAATGCAGAATTTGGGCTGCTTTTGCTCATAATAAACGTTGAACCTCCGAACAGACACGTCCGCAGGCAATGCAGAGATGTGGATTTGCAGCATGCCCATCGGGGTGCAGTTATTCACAAGCAGCGTTTCTGATCAATAGGCCTTGATTTAAGAGCAGGGTTAGGGTTGGCAGCTGCTGCTGGGTGGGTAGTGGCATAAGCCACACCCCCTGGGCTGTGAGCCCCGCCCCCAGTGCTGGGTACAAGGATTTTGCTTTTTTTTTGCCCTTCTTCCTGTGTTCAAGTGTGACGGCTGCTGCTATTCCTGCCAGTCATGAACATATAGTTCGATGAATTAGTGATACTGAGAGCAGCATGAGTTTATGGACTGTGTGGGGGGGGGGACTTTATTTTACAGCAGGAGTAGAGGCCATACTCACTGAACCAGCCACATATTAGTGATGCTGAGAATGTTGAGTTTATGCACTATGGCAACGCCCCTCTTCTATCAGAATATTTATACACCACATACACAAATAGTTCACCAGACAGATATTGAGAGGCCAGGAGGTGCGTGACTCAGTGGGGCCTCATTACCTCCTTGTATTTTATTGGTTGATGGACTGTGGACCTCAGCGGGAGGGGAGGGGAGGGGCATTATTTTTCGCCAGTAGGCGAACAAGCCGTATATTACTAATGTGTGACTACAGAGCACTTATTTACGCAGTCATATACCGTTCTTCTACGTCCAAGATGACCATGCACACGCCGAAGTACGCACAGTCAAATGAGCCCTTCTGATCTGATCCATGGTACGGAGTATAAATCGACTAACCAGTTTTACTCCGTTCACTTTTGGAGATATAAGCGTCTATGTCTTTTTTGTTCAGAACGTTCGCAGCCCTGCTCGCCACACGATGCACTTTTGCCTCGCGGTGTGTGATGCAATTTCATTAATGCTGCCTGTGATGTAACATTAAGTATACCGTCTAAAAATACAGTTGATTGGTTGATACGAAATCGCAGCACTCGGTGAGTAATCAGCATCATTTGTCTTGCATAAACATCACAGTTCTTTTGTTTTTTTTTTTCTTCTAATAGATATAATTATATCTAATCATTAATAAGTTTTAACTATTTGCATTAAATTATTTGTAGGTAATTTTTTTCCTGATTGTTGATCACTGCATACTTAATGTTCCATTACATGGGTCCAGGCCCCCTTGGTTCTACAGAGCAGAGATGCGGTTTGATAGCATCGGTGCCCCTGCCTGTACCCTGCGATGGCCTGGCAGCCCATCCAGAGTGCCCGATGAGTACAGAGATAGGCACCAGGCTCACAAAGCTCACTGTACAGTATGCTGTAATGGCGAACTGACGGTTGGTATCGATACAGCACACCTAACGCATTTCCATTGAAAGCCTCAAAGCACATGTGGTAACTGGACACAAAGGGAAAATCGCTAAAAGTGTTTCGACTTTGACTCACAGAAATGATTTTGCGATAGAGAAATAGCCTTCAATCACTGCTGGTCTCTCGGTCCCCAAGCAGTAATGCATTCTGTCATCAGATTAATATCTCTACTCATTACCGTTCTTCTCGGGCTGGGTATTGATATCCCTTCCTTGAGCTCTGAGATGTTGTCTGTAATCACAGATCTGTGTACATGAGCAGAACGCCCACGCTTATCAGAGAACTTATCTGGAGCATCTTGCACCACCAAAGGATGAATTTTTGTTGTTGTAGAAAAGCACATTTTGAGGTTGTTTTTCGTGAGGTGGCAGATACTTATGTGCCCTTTGTGATTAATCATTTAATTTTGATCATTTGCAAATCAGTCCTGCATGGAATAATAGTTCCGCTGACACATATTATCCTTTAAGAACCTTAAGTGAAGCAGCTACTGGAATGTATCTGTTTCTGAACGATTAAGTCACTAATTGGTATTGTTAGTAAAACTGGAATAAAAATATAGAAAATGAAATTGGCAATAGGAAAGGATCAGCGGTCGTACGGTGACAAAGCTTACAGATAGAGGGAAATGTAGTTAATTACAAAATCCCGGCTTTACTCCAAATGGCTTTACAAGCAACTTCACTGTCGCGGACATATTTCCAGTGTTGGAATAAAATCGCAAGAGTTTTGCTAGAGTCGTGGCGTACTCGTGTCATCTCGATCGTTTGGCGATAGGTGGTCAGGATCGCAGTCTTAAATCAGTCTTAAATCAGTCTCATCTTAACGTTCCAATAAAATCAAACATGTAAAATATTATCTTAGTATTTTAGTCTTGGCTGATGCTTGAGATCCAGACGTCAATAACCGATTGGTGAACTCTCTCCAGCACTGGCGATGCTGTGAGATCCCCAGTCTATGCAAAACCATAGTCTCTGATGTGAGAGGCTGTTAGACTTTAGTCTTTTCAAAGTATTCTAGAGTATGGTTATCACTAAACATGCAGATGACTGCCTGGGAGAACATTGTTTAACTTGCAGTGTTGTACTTAAGAAACGACCACCTTGAGCAGAGTAGGACGACCATACCCCAGTTTTCCCCCTGGTCCATTCAGGCTGCAGTGCTGCACTCCACTGAACTGATAAATGTGGGAAGCACAATTGACATATCTTCCCCCCCACCGAACTCCCCTCCCCCCCCCCACTGTCAGAGCTCTGAGGTTATCAGTGCCTTCATGGGAGGTACAAATCCTGCATGCACCCGGGCGAGCAGTCTCACATTAATCAGGTGTATCAGCACACATTCTCGGTTTTACGAGATACCGAAATAACAGTTTTCTACATTTTCAACAGCTTATTTCACTACAACAGTAATTAGTATAAAAATGTACAATATGAAATGCTTTCAAAATGTTGAAATATCCCCAGTAAAATTTTTTTTTTTTTTTTTCTCAACCCTAAAATTTCTCGTCTTTTACTGTAAGTTTTTCTTTATGTTTTTTCTAATTGCAAAAAAAGTTTTATGGACATGTATGAATCTGTGGTGTTTATAATATACAAATTTGACATAAACATGCGATATGGTTTGTTAAACCGTAAGGAGGACGCGGACACTATTTCCTGTATGTGTTTTAATATAATTGTTTTCATACAGTACAGTCACTGGTCTCTTTTAGGTACACCTAGCTAGCACCACTTATTACCAACTTCTCTTTACGGATGGCTAAGTTCCAAAAGGCCTTGCACTTCCTGTTAGCTTTAACGAGTCGGGCCATCCTGCTCTGACCTCTCTCGTTAACAAGTAGTGCGTGTAAATTCCAGAAGGGCGACTGTGTCTGAGATGCAGGGATCACTGTGTCCAGCATCAATAATCGCACCGTGTTTAATGCCGTTTAGGGCCGTTCATAGCTGCCCTAATGCTGGAAGTGAACCTTTTCACCCAGTCTGTGTGATTCTACATGTATTCAGCGGCAGTCACGTGATTGGCTGTTTGAAGTAGCAGGCTGTAACAAGCCGGTATATCTTATAAACTGGCTGCTGAATTCACATTTTACTTTGCAAAGTTTTGGCTTTTCTTGGTCACGTGTCTTAAGTTTGAGCACCCGAGCTCTCAGATGTGCGGAACCCGATACCCTTTACGCCTCCTAGAGAAAACATGTGGCGAGAGACAACCGGGCTTTTCATAGATAAGGCAGGTGCAGGGACTCTGAAGTTTTCCGAAAGGTTTTTAACATTTCGCGTGAGTTTAGTGCTTTCGCTCTATGCTTCCAGGATGCTGCTCGGGTCGCGTAATGAGAAAAGCTCCTATAAAGGGAAGCACTCCTGCATGAGAAATCATGGGGATAAAAAGGGAAAATATTACCCTGCAGAGCTGATGATAAGCTCGCTTTTCCCCGACAAGGTTTTTCCCCGCTTCCATTCAACAGCTGTACAAAAACGCATTCATGCGTCTGTGAAAGAAATTTAGATTCATTGCTCGTAATAAGTAACTGTAATTGAGCAGGGAAAAATATATGGTGTTATGAGAAACGCTGTATTTGAGAGAATTATGAATTGTGCAGGTGCCGTTTCATCTTCAGTGCCTAATAACGGGCGAGGCGTAGCAGAGCGTGCGGGAGGGGATAAAGGACGCGGTCGGCCTGGGAGGGGGGCAGGCTTCAAAGGGGGCTTTGCAACCACATCCCGCTGGAAGGAGGCGGGAGCCAATCGGCGCCCCTGACCTGCAGGTTTTGCCGTCAGAGTAATCCAGTTAAAATGACACTATGCTCTTTAATCGCCCGCCTGACCTTTCTGCCCCCGGACGAATTCGTGAAATGGGCAGTTCGCCGACTCCCGATGCGTTTAGAGTGTCTGAAGTTTAGTGAGATCGTGACTTACTAATGGTGCTCAAAGGAGCAGCAGTTCGGGAAATATTTATCTCCCCTTCATGCGTACATGTGCACGTTTACTGCACGCCTGCACGCGGCCTTTGAACGGGCAAGTTTGTGTTGGCTGAAGCAATTTTGTTTCAGCAAGCCGAACGTTTAATGGGCGATTCGATCACACGACGGATCTATCTTTAATGGTTCAACCGTATTGCGGTTAAGTGCGATCGAACTTGATGCGTGTATGTCTGCGTCCCTACATCTCTACAGCATTTCCTGCAGAAAACGTCAGAAAGCGGTGTCATACTTTCGGAGACACCCTTTTTGCCAGACAGTCTGCAACAAATGCATCAGCGCAATGAATGGAGATTAATAAATACATGTAAATTGATTCATATTGTCTTGTCTTTCTTTTGTTTTGTCTGTTTATTAAATGTGACTTTCAAGTATTTTACAAAAAAATAGTAAGAAAAATGAAATCTAATTCGGTACAACTAATACTATTGCGCATTTCATATATTTCATTCAATCAAATCTAATTTTGTTTCTAGACTGTTTGACAGTCTCAGATTTACAATTCATAGGTGTAGATTATGATTGACATATGTGATAACCTCACACCGTAAAGCACTGTGCTGTATGAAGTACAGGTATATTTACACAGTAATGTTAGCGACGCTAAGATCTCATGTGATTCGTATTTCAGACAGCTGTGGCGGTCACACATGTTCTCACGCACCACGTCGTCCTCGTTCCCCGTGATATCCCGGCACGCGGGCGCGGTCCAGGAGTCTCGGCGTGTGGGATGCTGAAGCGGAGGCCGTAGCGGGCCGGTCGTCGTGCTGAGCGATGGAGACGGCTTGTCTCTTCTTGGTCTTGCCTGCCACGTTACTGCCGCGATCCCTGTCAGCCCCGCGACGCGATAACGCTCTCCAGCGATCACGTGTCAGTGCCAATCTGGCTCTCTGACTCATTCTCCAGGGTACTTCCAGTAATATTTTCTGAGTGTGTAAAGTAATACCTGGTTGTGTTGCATACTGTGTACTTAGCATTTAGCCATCTTCATAAGTAATCCATTATTTATGTGTGTATTTTGCTATTTACTCGTCGTTTGCACGTTTCTGAAATTAAGCATAAGCAAAGACAGTAACAGGCACTGTGAGAAGCTGACAGAATTATTTTTGACAGCTATATTACCCAGCATGAATAGATTTATTCTGAGCAAAGAAAAATGGAAAAGACCCCCAGGGCGGGAACGTAATGCAAGAACACGATCTGAAAAAAATGGGGGCGGGAGGGGGGCTAGCCATATATCAGCTGTCACAGCGGTTTGAACTTAGCAGCTGAATTGACAACTCAAAATGCCAGCGTATTCTCCTGCTTTGTAGGAATCGAAGGTTTATTTTTCTGTGGCTATGCTGTGGTAAGGATAATACTTCTACTGTGCATGCAAAGCTCTCCGTGCGTGTGTACATGTATATATGGAAAGTCGGGGGTAATGCAAGAAACGTGTTGTTGTTTACTGTACTTCAGTACTTTCTCCCCAGTGGAGCAACAATTTATACATTTTATAAGCAGTGATTTGAATCTATTGAAGGAAAGTATAGCTGTTTTAGTAGCGATGACAGAGTGTCACTGAGTCGAATCCTTCTGTTCTTTAAGCAGGGATTTTTTTAAAGTCTGTTTAGTGATTTAGTAAAACTTGAATTTTGGTGCGGCTGCTGAAAGCTCTGGTTTGCTTGATGTGTGCTGTTCTAGGAGCATAAATCATGTTTCAGCTTTGTGGGATAAATCGATTGAGCATCGGCAGTATGGTAGTTTTGTGTCGTGTCTCTCGAAATACTTCAAGACAAGGTTTGTTTGTCTTCCTGGAGGAGATCGCAGGAAGTGTTTAGCCTAGTGTTTCCCAATTTGGTCTTTGGGGAGCAGAGAGGGAGCAAAAATGTGAACTGTCTGACAGGGAACTGGGAGGGAGCAAAAATGTGGACTGTCTGACAGGGAACTAGGAGGGAGCAAAAATGTGGACTGTCTGACAGGGAACTGGGAGGGAGCAAAAATGTGGACTGTCTGACAGGGAACTGGGAGGGAGCAAAAATGTGGACTGTCTAACAGGGAGCTGGGAGGGAGCAAAAATGTGGACTGTCTGACAGAGAGCTGGGAGGGAGCAAAAATGTGGACTGTCTGACAGGGAACTGGGAGGGTGCAAAAATGTGGACTGTCTGACAGGGAACTGGGAGGGTGCAAAAATGTGGACTGTCTGACAGAGAGCTGGGAGGGAGCAAAAATGCGGCTCCCTGCAGGCCGGATTGGGATCCTGACCACTGGTGCAGCCGTTAACTTCCCTTCTCCACACCACCTTATTACAAGAATAGTCCTTCAATTATGCATTAACCTTAGATATTATTGACAGTCGTGTATCTACTTATTGTTTTGTTTGTAAGCAGTATACATACATGATTTCTGATAGATCTTCCAAAAATTCTATTATCATATTATAACAAAACTTACTGTATTTAATGCTGTTCAGTCAGGGTTGCTGCTTGTCAGTGTGAAGCCAAATTCCCCCCCCCCCCCCCCCACCCATGTTAAAATTGCCTCCATCTCAGTACTGAGTACTACTCCTCTTAAATATTCCTCCTATGCCTTGCTGAAGTTTTAATAAAATTCCAAATTCGGACACTATAGGTCTGGTTTATGTATTTAATAGGTCTGCTGTATGCATTTAAAAGTATTTTTAGTCTGACAGAAATGTGGCTCGTATTCTTGGCCAATAATATCAAATTGCTTAATACAGAATATTGCTTTCGATACTTTGCATTTAATGCATGTGGTTCATGCCAGGATACAGCCAGTTAGCATGAAAGCTATTTTTCCTAATTTGCACTTTTTCAAAGCGTGGATTATTATGTGGGATCCAACATCGTCTTGGTAACCCTGAGCTCCTCCATCCCCATGAAAACAAGTCACATGACATTCATTTATAACAGACGAATCCTGTTTAGTTGCTATGTATCTTTTAAGTATCGGTAACCATGCAATCCTATACATCTTTTAAAAAAGAGAACATTTTTCTCCTTTTCAATCAAAATCAGATTTTTTTTTCTGCTTTACAAATTAAGCTCCAGTGCAATTTAAATACGAAAACCCCAGAACCAGAATGAGATGAAAACGTTCCGTTGGTTTTTTGTCTCGTTTTGCTTTCGACACCCGAGTGCGCGTCCTCGGCCCCCCGTCCGCTGTGGGCCAGGGTTTGCAGATCGCTCAGCAGGAAAGAGAACAGCTGTGCCCTAGCTGAGGCGATCGAGCCACCCCATCATGCAGTGCGAGCCACGTCCAAGGCTGTGGTCCACGGGG